>NC_091749.1:57364578-57709578 GCF_043380555.1 Nothobranchius furzeri
TCACCAAGTCATCTCACATCACTGATCACAGTTGCAGCAAAATAATAGCAATGCTTGTTTTGTTATTTATTTAAAAAAACTGGCAAAACTAAACTTTCATCTTATCACTCACAGAGTCTGATGTGTGATTTATCTGCTGTTGCTCTCAGAGTCTTTTAAGGAATTGGCAAATGGTTACGACGTATTAACCTCAATAATGTTAGAGTGGGGCATAAAGGTGCAAGAGAAGAAGACGAGTGCAAAAAGGTGCAAGAGAAGAAGATGAGTGCAAAAAGGTTGGTGCACTCTGCACCTGGGACCAAAATTAAGCCTGGAGGAGTCAACATCTCCAGGCCCATCATTGTAATCACAGCTCCACCACCAAATGGATTTTGTCAGGGCATGCCAAGTCCACTAAGAGCTGCTGCAGCTAAACATTAAGCAGCTGATCTTGCTCCTTTCTCTCCCCTCCTGCACAGAAACACACACCGTGATTCACACACACACACACACACACACACACACACACACACACACACACACACACACACACACACACACACACACACACACACACACACACACACACACATTTACACATGTGGATTCAGATATGTATAAAAAATTTATCACAGGGCTTTGGTTGTGTATTTGTGAAGTGATTTCTTGCAGCTGTGTGTGTGTGTGTGTGTGTGTGTGTGTGTGTGTGTGTGTGTGTAGTGAAGTCTGGAACTGGTTAGAATTAGCTCTGCATCTTGTTCCTTCTGACAACAGTGACGTGCACGATGGGGGGCTGCGCTGTACTGCAGCGGTGGAGGCGAGCACATTTTAGTGTGGCTGCATGCGAGCATTTGTGTGTGAACTTGCTGCTTGTACCTGCCGCCTCTTTTGCCAACTGGGAATGCTGGGAATGCTCAGCTCTGACCCCACCTCTTGTCCTGCCCACTCCAGGGGGACACTGATGGGGGAGGTGGGGGAAGTGACAGTTCGGTAACACTCACCAGAGCCTGCGTCCCCTGTCGCAGAGTGGCATCGCCCACCCTCAGTGCCAGAGAGGGGAGTTTATTTTCTTAGCTCCTGCTCTCCTGAGCGCTAGCTGCAGAGGACCACCGACTGCGGGGTCCCCCTCTTCCCCGGCTCTAAGTCTCTTCTCCTCCAGTCGGAAGGAGATTTATCGGGGACGAAAGGAATGAAAGAAAAAAAAATGCTTGTGACCTCCACTTAACTTGAAGTAAACACATAGCTGTGGTAGTTTAATCAAAAAGTGCACGCTCTGCTCCCACTGTCAGAGCAGCAGGGTTATGGGAGTGTGGATGCAGGTTGTGCTCTCGTTAAGAGCCCCCACACTCCCAAAAAAAAACAAAAACAAGAATGAACCTAAATGTATTTCATTGCCACTCTGCTGCTTTTAAATTCTGCTCCAAATCTGAATCTAAATTTTATCTTAAAATTACATCAATTTGTAAGACAGAAATTTGTCTTTGAGAGTAACTTGGCCTAAAAAGCACATGCAGACTGCTTGCTGAGTGATTAAAACACACACCACTAATAACCTACATTTGTTTGACATCTCATTTATTTTGAAAGGAGGACGTCTCTACCACTCGTTTGGCTTTTGCAGGCCAGCGCTTTCATTGCTCAGCTCTGGGTCGACGTTTGAGCTGAAATTCAGGGTAATGTGAATTTCTAAAACTTCTGTCTTATACTAAATGTCTGTGGTTTGCTACTGTGTTTTACATTCATGAAACATACACTTGCACAGTAATAGCACGCAAGTAGAACCACTTTTATCCAATTATCTAAGTTCTGCGCTGCAATTAAGCAATAGATTTGACACTATAATAAAAGTATATAATTGTTAATTTCCTACAATGTGGTTGAAATCATTTCTCTGATGACAACTTAACTCAGGTGAAATCTTTGCTCTGATTTTAGGAACATGTGAGGTTTCTATTCTGCTTAGAAAACTGGAAACACCTAAATATGTGTTATTTTTAAATTACTTTAGAGCTAAAAAGGAAATGGGACCATATTTATGTGTACACACGTTTTCCAACACGTTTGCAAGCAAACCCGCCCACCTGACAAAAAACTTTAAGCAGCTCCACAATATCAGGAGTTAATTGTGATATTTCTCTAAATCTTTAAAAACTGGGAAATGAAACTGTTGAAAAATTTTCTCCATGTTGTGCTTTTTATTATTTTCTACAACTCACTGCAAAATGTAATAATTAGAATTTCTGTTCCACCTTTCTGCTGTGCTTTCGTTCCACTGGCTCCCTGCTGACCTTTTCATGTCCTCCTGCTTCTCTTCACTTCCTGACACTTTCTTGGTGATGGACTCAGTCAGCACGAGGTGCAGCATGGACACAGATAAATGTCCTGTCTGTCTATAAGCCACACTGACTGTGTCAAAAGGGTCTGCACACACCTCTGTCCACAACCAGCACTGAATAAACAGCCTCCAGCTTCTCTGGAGGGATGGCAAACACAGCTCCAGCCCCCTGACCAGCTCCCCTCACAGGGCAGTGGTTGTGTGAGGCCTAAGACCGGCCTTCCTGTCTAGACCGGTGGAGATAGGGTTAATTAAATCCTTTACGCTGTCTGAAATCTGCCTGAATGTCGGCTACAGCATCCATCCTCAACTTATTTCCAGTGAAGCAGATCATCACACCTCTGGATTCACCTCTGGTTCCCACCCCCTCACTTCCCCTTTCCCTTGCACCTTCAAACACTAACCCCATCTCATTGTGAGTCTGGATCTCTTCTACCCCCCGACCTTCCCTTACACCCGTGCGTTCCGTCTTTCCACAGAGAAGCACCGTTTACGAGACAGTCCAAGAATAAATAGTGGTCAGCAGTTCAACGCTCCTCCAGCTTTGTAAATATGGATGACTGGACCCAGGCAGAGGGGAAAAATGAGCGAGAGTCTCAAACAGCGGCTGCACATCTCTGCCAGCGAGAGCACCTGGATGGTGTTAATCACAGCTTAACATAAACAGGACTTCAAAACAACACACACACGACCGAGTGCGCATGCACGCAACCTTCTCCCTTCACGCGTAAGGATGCTCTGGTGTTAGCTCAATGTGCTTCGCCATCACTTGGTGATGTCTACGATAAAGCTGATATTTTAGGAGTGTGTACTGCAAATATTAATTATTTATACTAAAGTAAGTCTGCTCTTGCATTAGCTCACAATTGTGTTTTCTATCAACATTGAGGACAGATCATTTTATTTGATTAAAGGTTTATCTTTTCTTTCTGTTACTCGTGATTATCCACAAAATCTGCCATGTTGACTGCAGATATTAAAAGTTCTCGGTCATAACGGCTTCAAGCTTGGGCCACCTGGATGTTTGGTGCTCCAATAACTAGAATTTTGCTATATAAACTGGTTTAGTACGTGACAACTCTTGCACGGACCAGAGGCGGGTGGAGGTAATCACACACACACACACACACACACACACACACACACACACACACACACACACACACACACACACAACAAGATGCAAAGACATTCAGAAAATAACAAGAATTTAAAAATCGGATGTATTTTGTGTTATCATTAATTACTTTCAATCTGTATTCTAAATATGGACCCCCCCGCCAAATTAAACTGACAAATGCACATTCCACTCATTCTAAATAGCTAAAAACAATTTTTTTTAGCTCCAAAAACTTTGCTCTTACATGTAATTACATGTTTGCATGTGGAAAATCTTGTATGCACTTACATTTCTTTGTGCACAACTCCTCCCTAAATCTTAAAGGTGTGGAACAATGAAAGCCCTTTTTTGGGGGCAGCAGTAGCTCAGGAGGTAGAGTAGGTTATCCAGTAATTGGAAGACTGCAGGTTCGATCCTGACTCCCACCAGAGAATGCTACTGTTGTGTCTTTGGGCAAGATGCTTAACCTACCTTCCCTGCTGGTGGTGGTCGTTGGGCCCTGCAGTGACACCGGTGTTTGGAAACCCTTGCCTCTGTCGGTGCAATATAGCTTATCACCACCAGGGTGTGAACGTGCGTGTGAATGGGTGAATGATACACTGTAATATAAAGCACTTTTGAGTCTTCTGACTCAGAAAAGCGCTAGACAGTTGCAGGTCATTTATCATTTCAAATCTTATTTCTGGTCCATGATTGGACACTCTGAGTTTTTCATGCAGGCTGATGGTGAAAACAGTCTTCTACACCTATCTTCTGCATTAGCCTCTGACAGAAAATAGACGGTGAAACTCTAGGATTTAAAAAGTGTGACAGATCTACGTCACACTGTCACTCAAGATTTATGGACTCTTTACGCGTAACATAAAAAGCTGTTGCTGATTTAGCGTCCAGAAAACAGCATTTTGGCTAGAAGAAGCTAATCGTCAGCAACTTCACCACACAGAAGAACTCCTCCGGGCCTGTGTTATTTGTGGAGATAAAACATTAAACTTGCAGAGCAAACAGTAGAGAGGCGTTGCTGTTAGCCAATCAGAGGTGTGATGCCCTGTCTCTGAAGCTCAGCTGTGATCATGCTCCCTTCTAGTTCCTGGAAATGGTGCACCAGTGTCCCCCTCCACATGATTTATAAGGCATTAATTCCTACAAAAGACTGTTGCAAATGTAAACGAGTGTTCCACACCTTTAACCATAAATTGAGGTGATTAACCGCAATTACAATCACAGCAGTCATCTTATATACCTTTCTTGAACTGAACTGAACTCCTCAATAATCTTAAACAGCGTGAACTTCTACTCAAACAGACACAAACAAAGAGAAAGGGTCATACTTGGCTGCACCTTCTTTTTCCCAGAGCCAGAGATTTTCAATTCTGTCTGATGGGCCCTGTTATTTATCTCTGTGAGACCTGGACTCATCCATGCTGTCACTTAACATGCAGTCAGCACCACAGAAGGTAAACACACTCTGTCAGGCATCAGCCAACAGCCATGTCTTCTCCAGCTGAGCAGACCCTCAGTCCGACTGAGTTGGGGGTAAAGTAGAACACATTACACTCAGCATTGACAACAGTCCTGTTTTATTGCCTAGTGTCTGGGCTGAGATGTCTGTGTCTGCGTGTGTGTCTGTGCTTATCAGTCAAAAGAAAAATACGTGATATCTGTTTAAAGTCTCTACGTCAATTCGGGCCACACAGCAGGGCAACTGGTTGTTTCAGTTACTCTTTCCCAATCTGACTCTCCTCTCATTTCTGCAATACCTTAGATTTTTTGGAGACGTTGCTTCATAAATCGTCTCTTCGGGACTACATCACACTAGCAAAAACTGCTGGTGAAAAGAATTTTAAAAAGATTTCTGTTTAAACTTCTGGAACACAATAAAATAATTTAGCAGCCATGCAGCTGCATTTAATGTTATTTAATTTTTTTTACGTTTTTGGTCTTTGAGAATGAAATTGTGAATGTTTTGGCATAAAGCTCTTCATGTGCATGTTTTTCTTTCCCAAGAGTTGGTCGTGCCGATGTGTGCTGCATATTTTTCATCAGAGTAACCTAAAACATTCTCAGAATAACTGTTTTCTTTCTGGTGTTAGAGGCTCACAATCTGGCAGCCGCAGCATCCAAGCCTTGACCACAACCGGCCAGGTCTTGGTTTTCAGTATGGGACCAAAAGGCAGGACGGCTGAGGAATGTCCACTTTAAAAATAAGCATTAAGACGAGGGTTTACTTTGTCTTTTATGTTGTTGATCACGGCTGCATGGGGGAAAAGTTAGAAGCGATGGTGTGCAGCAAGAAGGTTGCAGGTTCAAATCCTGGCTGTGGCCTTTCTACACATAATTTGCATGTTCTCCCTAGGCCTAGTTTTCTCCAGGTACCACTGCCTCCCACAGGCCAAGAACGAGGGTTGTTGTTAATTGGCTTTTTTAAAAATGCCCCTGGGTGTGACTGAGTGTGTGTAATTGTGTGTCCTGTGGTGGATCAATGTGTCCCCTACCTACTGCACCATCCTCCTCTTTTTTGTAGCTGCCTGTGGGAAATACAAATTGGTTTTGCTCCGACTTCTTTCATTCTTAAAGGTAGACTAAGTAACTTTGTCATGTTTTTAAATAATGTTCTCGTGCCAGTAGGTGCTGAAGCGACCTTTCACAGGGTACATTAAAAGTACCTCAGCCTCCTCCACTCCCTGTGGGCAGAATACCACATTTTCAATTTCAATTGATCCTCTTCTGACTTGTTATCTGAAGATTCGCAAAGTTACACGTATCTCACGAGAAGCAGTAATGCTTTACGACAATCCATCTTTACAACTCAAAACCAAAGCTGCCCTGTTTTGGAAAATTGCATATTTTATCCCTGTTTCCTGCTATCTTCCCTTATTGTGTTCACTGGCAAAATGTCTGCTTAAAAAATGGACTGTACCACATTCGACCACGGATTAAATCATCACTACTAAATTTGATCATTGTCCGGGTACCACTGACGATTCTACAATCTCTACCCTCAGCTTGTTTGGGTTAGGGTTAGCTGTTTGCTCAGCATATTTTTACCTCAATGACAAAAATATTCTGTATCTCTAATCTGGTCTGGTCCTGGCTCTGGTCATTTCATGTTTTGATTGGTTGTTAGAAACTTCAGTTGGTCCAGAACTCTGCTTCAACATTCATCACGAGGTTTACTATCTGATAAAGTTTTATTAACTCTCTGATTTTCACGTTCAAGGCCTTTAAGAACCTGAATCTCTTTTCTATGCCTGATCTTCTTCACATCTACTCACCCAAACTCTTAAGCCTCCGTCTTCCATCATCGGACTGATTCCTGTAACTATCTGACCACCATGGGGGTGCAAGCTCCTAGCCATGTTGCCTCCAGTCTCTGAAACAGTCTTTCACCTCAGCAAATCTCACCTAATGTCACTAAACGCCACCCAAAAAAGTACAGAAAAAGTAAGAGACGGCAGATTTATGATACACTGGCTGAGGCTTGTGAGGGATGGGAACAGGAAGAACTTTCATCACACTGTGTGGGTGACCAGGTCACAGAAGTGGTAAAGTAATGGTGCACGGTTGGTTTTTTTTTCCACTAATGTTAATAATTTACATCCTTTTTTAAACACACTGGCAAAACGTGTGACTTGCAGGACTCAAGACAAATGTAAAAGCACAACAAAACTAGATGATACCATTTAAACAATGAAATAAACAAATATTTTGAAAATAAGCATTGTATGGATGAATCAGAAGCAATCTTAACAATAAAAAATCAATAAAAAGAGAAACGTACTGAAGACATGAGAGGAAATAATAACAAAACTACAATGTCCAAAAAGACAAAAAGCTTAAAACGTATACAGAACCTAAACCAAACTCCCAAAACTCCCAAACCCTAAAACACCTTAAATCTCATTAGGAAAAGACACTTGTTTACCTGTTGTTTAATAAACATATTTGACATCAGACTGGATGTTTCACAGAGAGAGTTGCCCCTAAAGACATGGCTTTCTTCTGCAACATAATAATCTAAATTACAACATCATAATTGAGATACGATATCGTGTGTCTCTCTTAGGGGTGGCTGGCATGAAGGCAGAAGCCAAGCAGGAAGTTAGCGATAGGAACAAATTGTTAGCAGGAAGGAAACGTTTAAGCCCAGAGGGACGATAGATGCTGATTCTGCATATCCTCCTAGAATCATTAAAGACAGAATTTAAGGTGTGTTTTGCTGTTTTAATGTTTTGGGGTTTCAGAGAAGACCGATTTGTGATTACATTTGTGATTTTTTTCATTTATAATTATTACACCTGAAGCAAGCATGGAACGTGTTACCAATAAACAGAAAAAGAGGATTCGTAAAAATTGAATTAACCTATGTAATACTGACTATTTTTTGCTGCCAGTGAAGAGTGCATTATGGTATGGCCCAGGATTTAAGGTGCACACGTGGGCTGCAGCCCTGCAGAGGAGAGGTGATCTGGTGCAGGTCTGCAGATTTAGTCTATGCAAGCATGAGACTAGACGCCACATCTGGACTCAACCACCATCAGTACTACTAGCTCAGACTTGGAGCAAAGGCACACGCCCATGCCATGTCCTATATGGACAGGTGGACTGGAGTGATAAAACAATACTTGGAAAATGTGCGTCCGGCACAGTTGAGTTTAAATACTGTGAATCAAGTGTAGAAGACTTAAAGATTTGAGCGTTTCATTATGAAAGTGTGTTGCTGTTATGTTGTGACAAGACTCAACATGGTGATGATGGTGAATACACAATAAGAGAGAGGACTCTTATAGTTGCCAACAGGCTGTGCACATTGATGGAGATTTGAAGCATCCAGAATGACACATAATGGCATAAATCCAGCTGCTCCACAGATGCCCTCTTTTCCTGTTATTCTATAAATGTCACCAAGCTTTCTGGAGCGGGTTCTTATGGGAGCTTCACTGGTGAAAGATTTGTCCCTGCATGTTCACACATAGACAATTAAAGAGAAGTCACACAGATGCTTGACATGACAGGTGAATGTGAGCGATCAGCTGCAGCATCTGGCTGAAGGAGAAGACCTGTAGATGGCAACTTCTTCAATTTAAGTTAGACAGTAGAAAAAGTGCCATAGTTATTTTGTCTCCAACAGCAGCCCAACACGTTACCCCTGAAATAACCGTGACAAACGCCAACTATTTAATTTTTTGTGCTTCTTCATCATACACAGAGCAAATAATGCTTATTTTTACCGTTGCTGACATGTTTTGGCGTCCACTGTCGCTATAGGCGCCGGATCTGTTCAGGCTGCCAGATCAGCTCGGGGTTCTGCGCCTACCAATGACGTCACATTACAGCAAATCCACTCGGCTTTCACTCACAAGTTTTGGAAAAAGTTTAGCAGTTTTTCTTTTATTTTTTTTTAAGCAAATTAATGTTTCTAACTGCCTAAATGGTTTCTTTGTAACTGTAATTTGTTAATAAATGAAACTGCATGAAACCAACATGACTGTTTTGTTTTTATTCTGCCCCATTTCATCAAAATCAAGAGTTGCTGAGGGTCTCCGTTTATCAGATGATGTTTTTGCTTTTATTGTATGTCTCCTTTAGACTTTGGACTACAGGACTACAACTGCAAGGACTACAAACGCAAATTTATTTGAACCAATCAAAATCTTCAGTGTCAATGTAACTTTTACAAATGTGGTATCGTAACTTCTGTAAGTCCTACGCTCAAACTCCAGTCCTCGAGGGCTGGTATCCTGCATCTCTTAGCTGTTTCCCTGTTCCAACACAGTTGTTTCACCTGTGCAGCAGCTTCAAGCATCAAGCTCTCCAGAAGCCTGGATCACCTGGATCACCTGCTGATTGAAATCAGGTGTGCTGAAACAGGGAAAAAACTAAAACATGTGGGATAGCGGCCCTTGAGGACCAGAGTTTGACACCTGTGATGTCGGCAGGCGCAGGACCCCAAACTGATCTGGCAGCCTTGAGCAGATCTGGTGCCTACACCGCCTCCATCAGAGCAACCGCCAGTAGTGGTGGCATCCCTACCGTTTATCTGCGGGCAGCAAGTAGAGGATGATGTTGCCCTCTGCCTGCGCCTTCTGTGTTGATCACTAAATCTCATGAGTGGTTCAGCATCCAGGGACAAAGGAGTAAACACTCTGGACCACTCATCGGCCTTGGTAATCAACAAAGAAAGAGTGGGCAGTAGAGGTCGATATCATCCTCTGCCACCCGCAGACAGATGAACGTGATGACACCATCATCTGCGATTGCTCTGACAAAGGCAGCAGCGGACGTCGAAACATGTCAGCAAAGGTAAAAACAAGCTTAAGTTGCTCTGTGTATGATGAAGAACCACAAAAAATGTAATCGGATAAAAAACAGAACGTAACAAAGAAACACTACAAACTACACAGGGCAAGTTTATACTTCTTCACAAGTTGTGTCAAAAATTGTACCTTGGATCTGGCATTATTTGACATTCTAAGTGAGAGAAGAAGTAGCTGAAGAGTTTTGTGTATAATAAGTGCATGGTACATAAAGGTTGTGTCATCAACAGACAAAAAATCAGTACAGAATATTTATGTTTTTACATTTTAATGCCAGCATCAGCTAATATCCAACATCCCTATATTTTTATCCTGGGGCCTATTTTCTGTGCAGTTCAGCACGTGACAGAAAGTTGTGTAGTTTATTCTTGTAGAGGACAAAAAAAATGTCAGGACTAAAACCATTTGTACAGCATTTAAACACCACAATGAGACTAGATAGGCAGGCACACAATTTGCTTTAACTTGTATTAAACCACAAACTACAAGTTGTCATGGCTGGTGGTTGTCATTAAAATAAAATATGATAAAGAAAAAAATACATCGTATAAGGATATTTTTCCTTTTTCATGTGAAAATCAAAAAGTGTCATGACCATGGGTTGCTGTAGTGTTTTAATCAGGAAGGTAAGATTTTCTCATTCCCTCGACTCTCCCGTTACTGACATCATCCTCTCTGTAATCATCCCACCTGGTCCACATTCAGTGTTCAACCTCTTGAGAACCTGAAAAGTTAGAATATTGTGCAAAAGTTATCTGATGTCCGTAATACTTAAAAGGTAAAGCTGGTAGCTACCATATGAGATAAACTCATTACACAGAGCCGGATATTTCAAACCCTTATTTGTTGTGATTGTGGTGATTATGGCTGACAGCTTATGAAAACAACAAATTCAAAATGTCAGACAATTAGAATTTTGTGAAAAGTTTCCATATTTTGGACTCAAAGCATCACACTCTAGTAAGCTAATGAACCATAAACACCTCCACAGGTTTCCTGAGCCTTTAGATGGTCTCTCAGTCTAGGATAAATGGACTTTTGGACAATATTCTCATTTTTTGAGTTTCACCCGTAGTCCTTGGTTTCTCAGTTATTTACCAGTCCTGTCTCCACCCAACAAATCCTGTTATCAGTTTGTAAATTCCTGTTTTCAATTTTAGTTACTTTTTCAGATAATTTCACCTGCTCCAACACATTTGGGTCTTACCATCACACATCATAACATCAAAACCGTTAAACTTTGTGTTTCGTGACACACAGCTGGCTCTTGACCCCATTGTTGAGGAACACTGACCTGCTGTGTGAAGTCTTCATTTAATAAAACTGGGAGCCCACTTGTCACCATCAATGTGTGAATGTGTGTGTGAATGGATGAATGATACACTGTAGTGTAAAGCGCTTTGGAGTCCTTACTCTGAGAGGCGCTATACAATTATCAATTATCATTTGTGCCTAAATTGTGTTATCATTTCAATTGTTTTATACATTTTCTTTAAGATTCTTATAAATTGTGTTCTTGTGATGGCCAGCAGTTATAAAGCTCTGAATCCAAATTTAATAGCATCTTTGTTACATTGACTTTATGTTCACACACAGTTTTTGACTCTTACCTAAGTAGCATAGCAAGGGTAAACACCTCTGAAACAATCAGCCAAAGCCCAAAGAAGAAGAGGTCATAAGTGATGCTTCAGGATTTTAGCACCTTAGTAGAGTTCTTTGTCCATTTCCTTCAAGGCCATATCCACCTTTTGTTAAACCAGTGGAGCAACGAAAGGCCCCTCGGTGATCGTGCTGCAGCCTAATAACAGTGATTCATCCATGCTTTTCTGTTGAAGTTATAACCTCCCCCTGTTGCTCTCTAAAACAAACCTGTGATAAAAGCATCAGTCATTAACATTTAAAAGCAATCCAAACTTGAATTGTTCCCATTCCACCACGTGCAGATTTCCTCTGACATTAACAGAAATGGTTTTGGTGCTTAATGGAGTGTGGCAATCCTTCTCTCATTGCATGTGCACACGTTCACCATCACTAAATGCACCCCTCCATTCATTTGTCTCTCCCCTCTGTTTCTCTCAGATAGTTTGTGTCTCCGACTGCCTCTGTGTAACATACACTCCCTCTCCGATGTCCCCGCCCCCATTTTTGCCCTCTGATAGAATTAGGGAGTCCTTGAACCGTGGTCATCACTTCCTGAAGTAATTACTATTAAGCAGCAGCCACCAGAGAATAGAGAATAGAATACACTAAAGAGGTGGGAAACTGTTTATGTGAGGTTTGGTGACTTTTTTCTTTCTTTCTTGTGATGATGTCACAGATATCAGATTGTGGTTATTTCAGCATCCTGGTATGAAAACTTTCAACGTGTACAAATAGAAACGACTAAAGCATGACATCTGTTGTGTTTACATAAGCTGACAAAAATTACCCTCGTGTCAAGAAATGTGATATTAAAGACATATTTAATGTTCAATTTGCAAGCTTCGCTTCATTTTTGAATGTACAGTCATTAATCCATAACCAGAGGTGATAATCCTGTTTATTTCTGAATGAAAACAAAAATGGTACTAAGTATGTAAAAACATGAAAAAGTAAGTGATGTGCAGGGTTGGTTTCAATAAAAGTGTTGTTTTTTATATATTGATTTGTTTCCTTTGCTTTTTTTGTTCATTAATTTGGTTTTCTGGTTTTATACATATATTTTTAGTACATTGTCCTTAAGATTTAAAGTTTTATGTTGATTTTTTATAATTAATACTTTGTTTTATATTTAATCGATTTGCCTTTTATGTTATTTCTTTGCTAATTGTATCTATTACATCTGTTTTAGAGTCAAATCAAATTCCCCAAACATTCATAAAAAACAATACGACGTTTTCATTGGAAGCTCTGCAGCTGGATGCATCCTTTTGGACAACATCATCGTTCATTTTCTTTCCAATCACAAATTTATGTAATATACTATTTTTATTCACAATGAAAGCCCACAGACTAAGTACCTACTGAAAGCAGCTGTTTATTTTTGAAAGGTCTGTGTTAAATTGAATTTGTGCAGGATGGGTGCTGGGAGACCCAAGAATCCCCTGCAGCTCAGCTTTAGAGGAGGAAGATGAAGAATGTGACCCTCAGAGGTCAGCGATCCCCTCTCCCAGGTTACAGGGGCTCCTGCACCAGGGCTGGGCCAGGGTCACAGGTCAGCAGGCTCGCTCATTCAGCTCTGCGCTGGCGCCTGCC
Source organism: Nothobranchius furzeri (assembly GCF_043380555.1). Classification (NCBI taxonomy): domain Eukaryota; kingdom Metazoa; phylum Chordata; class Actinopteri; order Cyprinodontiformes; family Nothobranchiidae; genus Nothobranchius; species Nothobranchius furzeri. The sequence goes on from NC_091749.1 coordinate 57,377,561, forward strand.
GGCATAGCCCTCAATTTGTAAAGCAGCACAGGGTGACCCCAAAGGGCCTCTCCTGGCTTCCCTGGCCAAACACAGGTCTTAAACACTACCAGCCTCCCCCCGGTTCTCCTCTCTCCCCTCGACTCCCTGCTCCCACACCCATGATTGTCTAATACACACTCTCAGAACCAATCCATCCTTAATAAGAGGAATTACCCCGGGCAGAGGCAAAGAAAAGGGGAGGGGGGAGGCAGGTAAGCTGCCATCTCCGCCTCATTACTTAGTGAATTTATGTAGGATCATATGCCCTGTGCATTGCGACACACTTGAGTGCTTAACACCTTGACCTGCACTGTAAATAAGTTAGCTAATGCAAAGTATCTCAAAATAAGAGAATAAAGACAGCAAAAACAGCTGAGGTCAGAAAGCAAGATCTGATCTTCACTTTAGAATTTGTTCTCAGAAATGATTTTAAAGTGTTCAAACCCTCCCGTCAGAACCGATCGATCCTTTTCATGAGCGAGCTACAGAGAGAGCAAAAGTAACCTCAAGCATCGGATTCCCAGCTCCTGAGCGAGCTGCCAGTCTGTCTGTTTCCTCTGATGAGACAGACTGAACTGATACTGACTGTTACAGAGAGACCAATTATCCTGACCAATGAGGACAGGCCTCTGACAGCATAATTACAGGCAGCTTTGCCTCACAGCAACCATATGCCTGGACATGGCTGCCAGTCGCAGAGGAGTTATGAACAAGAGCAGAGAGGAACATAGCTGGGTGGGTCTAAAGGTGTTCTAATCTGCAAGGACCCAGTGTCCTATCTTGTCCTGAATGCTAGGGCCCCTCCGTACACGGCTGTTAACTTGAACTGGAGCCTGATTTGGCCCAGCTGGAGGAAGCGGGCCATCAGAGTCCAGTTGGTGCAGACAGAAGTAAAGTAAACAACCGCGGTCACTGGGCAGTCCGTTAGCAGGCCTTGGACAGATGAGCAGAGGGCGGGAAGACCACACACATGCATACAGCCAGACCACACAGGGCTGGAACTCAGGGGCCTACACATGCAAGCACACGCCCCATCGACGGGGTTCCCCTGTGGGTAAAAGCACAGTGCAGGTCAGGGCGGAGCATCATAGAGCATGGAGGAAAAACAGACTGGCACAAAGCTGGGCTCAGTGAGCCTGGATGAACCCTGACATGGCCTCTGCGTGAGAGAAAACCAAGCAGGTCTGACCCAGTCACTGTAAACACAAACAGGAAGAGATTCATAAGTATGCTGCTTTTTCTTCGCCAAGTTCTGAAGTGCCGTTTGCAGAAAATATCCACCTCCATGTTGGAAGCACGCTACAGTCAAAAACCAATTGTGCGTTTCCTGGGAAATCCCATGATGTTAATGAATCACCAGCCAGACTTGTTGCAAACAGGATTATTACCAGTAAAACCTACGGTACACAATATTTTGGCTAACATCACAGCAGCTATTTTATTCAACTTAAGTTTTGCTTTTTTAGATTACCATTAACACGATTAGTTGTTAAGTGCACCTTTTTTTTTAAAAGCTGTCATTTCCATCCATCCATCCACTTTCTTCCGCTCTCTCTCTCTCTCTCTCTCTCTCTCTCTCTCTCTCTCTCTCTCTCTCTCTCTCATGCGCGCACACACACACACACACACACACACACACACACACACACACACACACACACACACACACACACACACACACACACACACACACACACACACACACATACACACACACACACGTTTTCCTCTCACTTTCCTCAAGTCCACATAACCATCATTATTTTTCTTTTATCTGGACAGTGTCAGAATGACCCATGGGAGAGACTGGGAAAGTGTGTGTGTGTGTGTGTGTGTGTGTGTGTGTGTGTGTGTGTGTGTGTGTATCACCCTGACATAGGGTGGAGTGAGGAGTAATGCTATCAATCACAATTACTCCCTGCTGCCACAAGTCATGCTGCCTGCCTCCCCTCACCTGACCATGTGAACAGACAGACACACACACACACACACACACACACACACACACACACACACACACACACACACACACACACGCGCACACACACACACACACACACACACACACACACACACACACACACACACACACACCACCAGATTTCCACTGGAAAGACACAATGTTCTCAGAGTTCAACAGCAGGTTGGAGCTCACCTCCACTAAGGATCAGGTCGAGCTGGGCCGAACCGGACTGCACCATCTGCCTGCTGCTTACAACACACCCTGCCGTGTATCAGTAATCCTCGGCACCATGCCTCCTCTTCGTTCAGCGCTTATCTCCATGTTTAATACCACGTTTATGATAACGAATGACAGGTAGTCGTTGCTGGATCCTCTCCTCATCTGGCCTTTATCTGAGAACTGAACAGGCTGCACTTTTGGCTCTATCATGGTGTTTTGTGAGCTTTTAGTAATGCCGATCACTGGGTGGGCAAAACAATCTCAATAAAAGCATTTCTAGCTTTCAAAACCAAAAACTGAAAAATATTCCTGACATTTAATGTCGATAAAATCTGGCTTACATGTATGAAACATATGCATTTTGCAAAGTCTTTGACAAAGTATTTGACAATGGTTTTAGTGGGTTTGAACTACGCAGATGTTGTGTCTGGGGGTCAAGCTGGACAAGGACATGAGTATGGTTCAGTGTCTGGACAGGAAGAGTCCAAGGCTGTGATTTGAGGTCATCGATGCATGTTCAAGAGAAAGAACTGGAAACGGTCTGCAGATATGGAGTTGTGGGGCAGACAGATTATTTTTGTGTGCAATGGTGAGGTTAGGTCGGGGTTGTGGGGAGTTAGGGGGGAGTGTGTTAGTGAGCCGTGGAGGTATAGGAATTTTCAGGGGGGAGCCGGACACTTGTCTGCTGCGCAAGAAGCTGATGAAGGTCATGGAGCAGTGAAATATGTTTGTCTGACAGAGGGGAAGAAAAACAGACGCTGGTCTTCCTGCACTGGGTCCTGACCAGGGTGACACGGCGAGGTCACGGCCTTTACCTGGGCTGAGGTGAAGTTCTCACACACTCATGTACAGTATGTGTCGCATGGACATCCACTGATGAGACTCAAATAGTTACGTTTTTCGGCAAATACTATAGTAAAAATAAGTAGACTGAAATTTTTAGAAATAAGTCATAGTTATTTAAATAATTAGAATTTACTGATCGTAAAATGCTTTATTCCAGTGTCGCTTTGTCATTATAAATGGTTTAGTTTTGCGTTCATCACCTGGCAGCCATTAGATCGATCAAGGTTTATTTACCTGACGCTTGGCCAAAATGAGTCAGATGACAGCGTCTTTCTTGTTTTGTTTTTTCCAAGCTGGTGCGACTCCAGTGAGACTGTGATCCTAATTAAAAGCTGAAAGGCTTTGGCTCAGATTCCTCCATTGTTCCTCTAGACAGGAGAAATCCTGAGCTCTCTAAATTGGTCCCTAATAAGACTCACGTAGGCCATTTCCCTTTGACCCCCCACATCTCCGAGCTTGTCTCTTGGTTCCTTTACGGAAAAAGGAGGTCTGTTAAGGAAACCTAGCAGGGGGAGCGGAGCAGCGACGCAGGAAGGTACGAGAGAGGTGACTCATTTGATGTTTCAAACGAAGGCGTGCGGTCTTAAAATGCTTCAACACATGTATCATTTGAATCTCTGCCAAATGCTGCATCAGTTGCTTTGGCCATCAGTAGAAATTACTTGATTTAATGATTATTTGAGCACATTTAACATTTCAAATAAATCTCTGATATATTATAACACATTTTAATGATTATTTATAACAGCCGCATCTCAAGATTCTAGAAATTTATGAAGGAATTTTGTATTTTTAAAAGAGTTTGCAACATTTTGGAGTTTTGCTCTGTGGTCTGATCCACATCCAAGGTTTTTCAGAGTCAAGCAGATGGATGGAAAGAGTCCTCTGTGTCTGGTTTTGGGTGGTGAAGTTTCACTAGACTTTCACTGCTTTCCAGACTATGGCTGCCCTCTCTTTTGTTATTTTTGTCTCGAGCCAAAGACACCTCACACGGATTATGACCAACACATTATGCATGAAACATTGCAAGTCTGCACTTAAAATAGCACCTCTAGGCTGAAAAAAACTGTTGGCTCTGTCAAAAAAACAAATTCATGCATTTGCAAGTAGAAAATAACAATTTTGGATTTTTTTAAAGCAAAATAAGCTTGTGAACAAGACTAGGAAACAGGAATTAACCTGTTGATGCGCATAGAGTGATATTGCATGCTTACATTTGGTTGGTGGTAGTGTGTAAGATTTTTATGACAATTTCTGAATTTATTTACACGTTAAAAGGAAAACTTTAAAAATAAAAAATGTTTTAGCAGATTTTTATGTCAGTTAATGTTTCCTCTACAAATCTAGTCCAGCGTTACTTTTCACAGACAACAACTTTATCCTGCCCGTAGTAATAAAATGTATGAAGATAAAATAAATAATTAAACTAAAAAATACTTTTGTTATATGATCTTTTAAGTCATTTATATAAAGCAAATATGCATTGTTTTCAGTTATCTTGATTAAAATATGTGCATGGCATGTCCTTTTTACTAAAGGAGTAAAAACAGATACTGATATTTTCTGATGTGACATTTTAAGGCCAATATCAGCCGATTTACCAACACAGTAAATCTGCTGATGAGTGTGTGAGGTCTGCTAGCAGATCCCTCTAGATGGCGTTAACATGCTAGACTGTGAGTTATTGTGCGCAAACAGTTGACACTTGACTGTATAGGTGAGATTTTCATGTATTCAAACAAAACAGGCTAAATTATGAAGCTGGTATTATTCTCAGTCCACTTGGAGATAATTAATGCTGAAAGAATCTAAAATAAAATTCTGAGATCCTAGACTTTCTCTTTTTTTCAGACACACACTCACACAATGACCGTGACGCCCTGCTTGTTGCCCTTCGACATATTTTCACATATCTGCCTCAGTAAATGCTCATAATTGTTTCATCAGTCTGTCAGCTGGCGACACATGATTGGGCTAAAACAGTCCTGTGAAGAGGTGGGCTGGGGTGCGGGGGGAGCAGAGCATCTCACAGACCTCTTATATCTAATGATTTGGGGTCCCAGGGTCCCAGGCTGCGTAGCTGTGTGGTCCTGAGCAGACACAGCAGGCTCAGTGAAAAGCAGCCCCCCTCTGGGACAGAAACAACATTCATCCTCTGGATCAAATGGCAGCAAAACACACCGACCCACGTTAGAAACAAAAGAACTGTTGTGTCATTCGATATCAAACCGAAGCGAGCATTTAGACAACTTTACAAGGCTGGTGTCAGCAGAATAAAGCTATTTGATAATTGAACAAAAAAATTTTATATTCAGGTAAAAATAATAAATGGTGCTTGATTGTTTTTTATTTAACTTTTTATGATGTATAAATAGAAACAGTAAGAGGGCAATCTTTGTGGAATCCAGAGATGGAGGAGAAGCCAAGTGGATCTAAGTACAACATCCTCTAGGCTTTGCAGAGCTAAAGCACAAAGTTGGACCGGCCAGTTCTCAGGCTGCAAACAGGCATCTGGCTGCCTTCGTCTTTCCTTTTTAATTCTCTTTCCATTCATGTCTTTATATCACTTACCTTGTCTCCTCTATACTTTTCCTCAGATCTTTCCCCTCTCTGTGTGATTATAAATTGTGAGCGTGCAGGTTTTTCTGTGTGCACGTGTGTGTATGTTGGCAGAGGTTCCGGCAGAAGTCTGGGGAAGCAGTAATCAGAGTATCCCTAAGGTGTCGAACGAGGTCACAGAAAACCAGGTCTCCTCTGTGACCCGTGGCAGGGGAGAGCAGCAGGGAATCTGTGTGATGATGCAGCGTCAGCACATACATATGCAGGAGGATATTGTTTTTAAATATTTTATTTTTACCCAGTGTCTAAGTTGAATCGTTTAGAAGTAAATCCTCAGATTGATGTTGTGATCAAATGGGTTTGGGTGCTGGGAAATCATCAATAATGTTAAAAATGTGTAAATCATCCGTCTTTATTCAGCAAAGGAGATGAAATTTCTGTTTCCAAGCCTGGTAAAAATGGAAATTTTCATGGAATATCTCCAGAGAGTCCGATAAATTAGGACTCATTAGTCCTTAAATAGAAATGAACCCACATTCTTCAGCACTCATTGTGGCAAGCATGTGGATCTGTGCCTGTGTGAGTATTCAGGTCTACTCGTGTTTGTGTTGAGTGTGTGAGTGTGTGTGGGTGAGTGGGCGAGTGTGCAGGCAGATGAAGGAGGAGGAGGAGGAGAATTCATTTTAGTCAGCACTCACAGAGGTTTCAAATATCTGTTTTCGGGAATGTGTGATCCATAAATATTTGAAGCTGAGAGGACTGAGCTGTGTTGTAGGACAAATCTAATTAACCCAGGACTTCCTAAAGGTTCCTGTGTTGCGTGGTTGACTCTCCTGTTGCCAATCTACCTCCATATCTGGCTCTAATGTCTCATTTAAGCCATTTTCAATCAGCTACTTATATCTAATGTGGGATTTTGTGAAGGAAACGGAAAAACAGAAAAACAAATCCTCATGTTTTCACTTGTTCCATTTGCAATCACACGTTTGATGAGAGTTGTCCAACTTCTCGGTTTGAGGAGTTTGTTTAAACTAAGACAGAGAAAGTTTAAATGTAAACATTTAATTTTTGAAAAAAAAAAAAAAAAAAGACCATGTTGTGTTTTGGCCTAGATGCCTTTAAGGTGATTTTCTGCAGTAAGAAGTGAGTGTTGTCATCACGGCAGTGGCAAGCATTACTGTCTGCTGTTTTTTCTCTGTTTCTCATCAGACTATAGCCATAAAAAGTTAGAATTACGACACTTGGCCTTGTCTCCAGTACAGTCTGTGTGTTTTGCGCACAGCCACAGTAGTCTATGATTCAGTGCATTATACATCCCCCCCCCCCCCCCCCCCCGTTCTCAATCCGACCCTGGCAGAAAACACGGTGCCTCCGGAGCACTTAAGTGCTGAAGATTCTGAGATAGTCTGCCATCCTTTAAGCCAGATGAGACATCGCCCGACCTCTTCTCCTCGTGCTGGTACCAAGGTTGGTAAGCCCAGTTGAAAGAACGACGTGGGTGAGGATGTTGGGAAAGAAATTTGGTGTGTGGATCTGGTGCTTGAGGCCTGGGGTTGCTGATTTCATTAGCAGTCCACACTGCTTGAGCCGCCTGTTTTCTCAGCGCTCGCGTCCAGCCTCACATTTCCATAATGTAGCAGAGGATTCGGTTTCACACAAGACCGTGTTTTAAACATTTCCGCTGCAAACCGCTCGCCTAAGTTGTTTAACATTTTTACAGTGAATAAAAATGGAAATGCAGCCGTCGTTTCATTAGAGGAGATAATGGCTTAGGTTGTGTCAACCCACAGAGTTGTTCTCAGAAGAGGTCAGCTTGTGAAGGTTCTGGGAAATATATATATTTTTATTATTTAGATGGTACTGAAAAGTTGAGATGGGATGCTTTATCATATGTTTTTAAATTCTTAAATGATCTGTAAGCCCAAAGTTGTATTAGCTTACCAGAGGAATCTGTTTTGCTGCAGTTATTAGACACGCTGATGAAGAGCTGATGCCTGCTCCAGCACACACACCAACTGGTAATTAAACAAGACCTTAAATTAAAAAGCATCACACACTGAGCAAAAAGTTCACTGCCTCTGTGCCCCTTAGGCCCAGTCCACACGTAGCCGGGTTTTTTCAAATACAAATATCCGCCCCTCCAAAAACTTGCATCCACACCACCTTGTTTAAAAAACAAAACTCTGTCCACACGTACCCGGATAAATACGTTGTTAAGGACATGCCAGACCTGTAGGCGGCAGTACTTCCCCCGTTCTTAACCTCGTCCTTCGTCTGTGGTCTTCCGCCAGGAGCAGTAATTCCGCTTGAAAAAACAAACAAGCAAAAAGCGCTTGGACAATTGATAAAGCGAGCGCAGCTCTGAGGCATCCATGCTGTCGGCTAGTGTAAACACAGGTCGCACACGTGATGTCAGCATTTTTTGTCGCGGAAAGTGACGTTGCGGACCTTAAAACTCCGGTTTTGTCTGTCTACACGCAGACACCCAAAACGGAGAAAACGCAGATCTTCACTTTGGCCGGAGTTTTTAAAAAGATCCGTTTTCGTGTGAAAAAACTCCGTTTTCGTGTGGATGACAGGCCAAAACGTAGAAAAATATCTACGTTTTGGCAGATCCCCGGCTACGTGTGGACAGGGCCTTAGAAGTGCTATTTTCTTTTACTGCATAGCTTCAACATAGAAGCAGGAGGAGGCTGAGAAGGCCCGATTAGGAGTTAGTGGACAGTACCAGAACTTTCAGATCAAAACTGCCTTTATCGTGATTTCACAAACACTGGAGGACAACTGATGTGCTTTCCTAACAATAACAATAGCCCCAATCAAATAAAAATATAAAAGCATCCATCGTGAGATTTGCTAATGGTACCCCCAGGTGAAATAAAGGCCAGATGATTTGGTCTTTTTATTTGAGGTTTGATAAAGCCACCTGTGATGATGCAATTGTGCTTTTAAGCAGATTGCGTGATTTAGCTTTCTAAAGGAATCAGAAATGGAAGCTTTACAGCAGAGTAACTAAATAGAAATGCACAAAATGCTGGTACAGGAGTCAGATGACAGCAGATCTGATAGTGAAACCAAACAGCTGAAGACTATTTATCAGCCGAGTTAATCGCTGGCTAAGAACAGGTGAGCTGACTGAGTTGATGCAGACAGGTGTAAATAATGAGCTGATTACTGAGGGAGCAAAGGGAAAACAAAGGGCTTATAGAAAAAAATCCTAAAAACAAAGAATATCCTGTTTGAATTGTCAAAAAGGAAAAAAATAAAGAATCAAAGCTGCTGGTTTGTCTCTGAAATTTACATGAAAGCATATTCTGATTTTCACCTAAAACATATTCATAAAAAAGATGATGACAAAAGAATAAAATGAAACGATTCCCTCTTGTTGTGTTTGTGCTGTGATGCTAATGAAAGGTTTCTACACATAACAACCGAGACGTTACAAAGACGTTGTTTAGTCTCAGTGGTCGACCACTTCAGGTTCTGCACGACAAACTCAAAGAAACTTGGTTTGAGTAAAAAATGTCTAATGTTTTGTTGCTATAAACAACGTTATTGTACAAAATGTTCTAAGCGTTTGACGCCGATAATCTCATAATGTTTTCTCAGCATGGTGCACACTTGGGAAAAAGTTCTGAGAGCAAATTTAGGACTGATAGCCAAAGCAAGACGTATGAAAATGTCCAAATGTAATTTGGACTTGTTGCCTTTAACATTCTAATAAGTCTCATACCAGGAAGCACAAAGTGACTCGTCAGCCACTCTTAACTCTGACAAGGAGAAAATAGCCTGTCCTAAATAGGCCTACTTAGGTTAATTTGTCAGATAAATAGGATTTGGGGAAAAAGGCGAATCATAAATGAACCGGATGAGCTGACAAGCATCAAAGAATGTCTTTGTAGATAGTGTAATTATTTAACCAGTCCTTGAAAACTATACCCTAATGGATAAAAAACTGATTTGTGGAGCTTTAGGCCTTGTAATAATCCCCCCCCCCCCCCCCCCCGGTCTTATCTTGCTTGTAGTACTTGATGGTGAGACAGTGTTAAATCACGAAGGGAAACAGAGAACATGCATGCCGTGTCGTCAAGTCAGATAAGAGACTTCTCTGGGTGCATGTCTACGCTAAAGTGCAAGTTTGTGTGTGTGTGTGTGTGTGTGTGTGTGTGTGTGTGTGTGTGTGTGTGTGTGTGTGTGTGTGTGTGTGTGTGTGTGTGTGTGTGTGTGTGTGTGTTTGGCGTAGAAGAGTCTGGATCTCTGATTGCCCTCGCCAGGCTTCCCACATTAAAGTGGCCTCTGCCTCGAGGGGAAGAGATTCCTGACTACACGTCAAACATGGAGAGGGGTGGGGAAAATGGCGAGAGACAGATATGAGAGAAGGGATTAAAATGTGTGTGTGTGTGGGGGGGGGGGGCATTTAGGTGAAAAGGAGATGGCAAAACAACTCCCAGGCTTCGTCTGGCCCGCGTCCAACTGTCCGACGCACACTTGTTCACTCTCTCCCTTTTTCTCTTAAAGACACACAAATATACTCAGCATCGCCTACACCACATGGTCTTAAGTGTGGACCGCACAGGGGGTAGAATCCCCCCACGCCCCCTCTGGCTCCATATCCCGTTCTTCTCTTCCCCCTCTCAGCTTTAATTGAGAAGACAAATGGATCTTTCAGAGCCCGCTGCTACGCCAGCACGCATCAGTCATGACAATGTTAGCTTTATACCGGTGAGCTCTCCATGAGCTGGACCATATGTTCGGGCCACGCCACACGCACGAGCCAACACCTCAGCACCATGCTAGTGGCGCCCCAATAATTGCATGTTGTTTTATTTTTAAAGGTAATTTAGACCCTAATGGAATTCATTCAACATTGTGCTCTGGCCCAGCCCAGATGGCACTGTGGGGAGACTGTTGTTATATTTGTCTTGCCGGATGTAAAGACGGGATTTTATCTCCTGAGAGGTAAAGCTTTATTTGGCATCGCAAAACATGCGGCAGAACGATACCATCCTCCTTTTCCTTCCAGCCTTTGTTCGTCTGGTCCCAGTAACGGGGCTCTGGAGTTCCCATCATCTCTTTTTCCTGATGTCTTTTTGTCTCTTTTTTCAAAGGTGTAGTTTACTGTTAAACAATGTTTAAATTATTTCTGATCATAATCTGTCACTCTGAGTTTTTCATGCAGGACAGAACCTGAAAATAGTTTTCTACACCTACCTCCTGCATTAGCTTCTGATAGAAAACATGGTGAAATGCGAGGATTTGAAAAGCCTGACAGATTTACGTCAAGCGGTAATTTATTCTGCGACTATAGTGGCTCGCAAAGGGGTATCTGTTGTTTTAGAATGCAGAATCAGCATGTCTCTAAATGTTTCAAAAAGATGGCTTTGTTCCGGTTCACACCTTCACTTTGTTTATACTCATGATTTTATTTTCTACTCTATCACTGCTATTGTTTTTCTGATGTTTTTATTGGTTAGAGGTATTTGCCCTGATCTTTATCATGTTGTACAGCGCTTTGTGATTTATATCTGTGAAAGGCGCTCTATAAATAAACTTTTACTTACTTACTTGGACAGCAGAAGCTAACCGTTAGCATTAGCACCTCAACCACATGGCAGAAGCTTCTTCGGTCTTGTGTTATTTGTGGAGATGAAACATCAATGTCACAGAGCAAGCAGAGTTAGTGGTAGAGCCGTGTTGCTGTTATCCAATCCGAGGCAAGATGTCCAAATGTCGGGATATAAAACTCCACATCCTGCCGAGTTAAGCTTTCCTCTGCTGTGTTTTTCTGTTGCAGGCGTCTCTGTGGTTCTTTGCCCCGAGTACAGCTTGCAAGGCATTCATTCCAACCAGAGACCACAGCAAATGTATGGATTAAACGAGTTTCCCACACCTTTAATGATTTTTTTTGATGAGTTTCTCTACATGTGTAATACAGGACAGCACAATTCAAAAACAAATCAAATCATGTTAGCAAAACACTGTCACGCTGCAAGCGCAGGAGGATTGGACCCAAAATGCAGAACACTACAACTCAAGGCTGAAGAGGTCGTTTAAAATAAAAATCCTTTTATTAGGAAAACCAAGAATGTAGGACTCTAAGCAAAGAATAACTAAAGTTCTATAGATGATAAAACCAAAATCTCACTCATCAGCCAGGAACTATAAATCTGTAGAGGACAAAGCAGCGCTGACAAAAGACAATGAACCGACAAACACTGCAGACACAGACAGGGTTATATACACAGGGCTGGGGTGATAAGAGACGAGGAGCAGGTGCGTGGGGAATTGGGTACAGGTGAAGCTAATAACAGAGAGGAGGAGCAGAACGGAGCAGGGGAGGAAACCAGACCTAACTGGGGAAGGGAACACACACACACACACACACACACACACACTAAAGGAGACTAAGGAACTGAAATAATAAACCTATAGAAACTACAGTGGGGAGACTCAGAGAACATGAGGAAAACCTGGAGGCAGCTGGGGACAAAAAGGGCTGGGGGCTACAAGGACACAGAACGTGAGGGGACACCTGGAGGGGGCTAGGGACCAAAGGGACGCAGAACACTACAAACACTTCCCCATAACTACACGTTTGCATATAGGAGTAAGCATAAAGCTGAGGTTCACTGAAAAATGCATATTTGTTCTTTTTTTAAATACAATTGGTCACTTTGAATTTTACATGCATGCTGAACATAAAAAAAAGTTGTCAATCCCTATTACCTGATTTAGCCACCAAGATAACATAGATGGGGAAACTCTCAGGCCAGAAAAAGCCACTCAGATTTTTTACATTGTAAATTTGCAGTTATGGACTCGAGAGAGCAGAGGATGTCTTGGCTAAAAGCTAATCATCAGTGTTAATAGCCCCGCAACACGGCAGAACCTCTTCAGTCTTGTATTGTTTTTGGGATACATCAACGTTGCATTTTAGCCAATCAGATACGAGATGTTTGCCTATCCTAAACACCAACAAGTAAGACTCGAATCCTGCCATTTTTCTCCCCCTGTTCCTTCGACTAACTTCTACTTCCTGAAACAAGAGTGCCAGAGCTTTTTCTACAGAAAACAACTCACAAGGCATTCCCACAACAAACGTATCCAAATAGCAAGTGTATGAATCGTTTAGATCTTTTGTTGTGGGTTCCTAAAATTAATGAATAATTATATGGCATCTAAAAAGCTCTTTGAACAATCTCAGTTCAATGAAACAGAGCTTAGTTCTGACCAGACTGATAAGCTAATAAGTATTCTGTGTACGACCAGTTATAAAGTGTTTCTAACTAAAAAGTGTTAAAAATCTACACAATTTTTGAATTTTAACAATTAACAGTTACTTACATGGAGTTCTTTGGCCATGGACAGAGAAAAGTTATTAGGTTAGGGAAATGAGTTGGATGTAGTGTACCAAATGGTGTTTTAACAATGTGTCCCATACTCTACAATAACGAATGATGAGTGAAAATGAATACATTTCCTGTGATGATTGTTTTCAGATATTAAATTACACCAGGTTAGTGTTTGCGATTTTTAGAACGTTAATCTATCAGTATGAACACAGTAATATCATCATTAATGGTTAAAACATTTTTGCCTCACACTAAGAAACAAACTCTAAGCATCTGAGGGAAAGACGGATTGATGTATTTTGGTTACGCTTTTAAATTTGCCATATTCTGATTTGTTTAAATTTGAAAACAATAGCTAATAAAAATAGAGTTCACTTCCTGAACTGCAGTTTTTAGCCGGCTTACTTGGTTAGGCCGACCGAGTGAGCAAGCACTCGGGACAATCCTCTCTTTTGACCCCAAGGTCAAAGCCTCTCTGCAATGCTTGCGAGTGGTATCAGACCCTGCAACACCTCAGACTGGAATGTCTAACTAGCAGACCCTGGTAGCATCTCATGGCCGGTGATAACTAAATTCAAAGGGAGCTACAACCTTTGAGATTCCAGGAGCTACTCCATTCTGTGACATCACCAATCTGGCTGCCTCTCCTCCGGACCGCCCAAGAGCTGCCTTCCAACACGGGTATCGTAGACCAACACACTGGAGTGGGATGGTTTTATGAATAATCTATAGCTTGATAAACCATTCAGTCAGACCGATTTTACAACCCAGACATCAGAAGAGAACTAAGATACTTAATAAGGTTTTGCTACAAACATCTAGCTTACATTCCATCATTTCCTTCATTGTCTCAGTAATCTTTTACAACCATCATTCATCATAGTTTGTCATGAATAATTATTAATTTAGAAATATTAAGTTAAATTAATTTTTTGAAACTGTATCCTTGACTCCGTCTGGATTAATATGAATTGTGTGTTTCCTGAACAGTTCAAAGAACCGAAGGTAATATGAAATCAAATATTCAAAGACCAATCAGATTGATCATTTATATTTACATGGAATATCACATCTTATTGATCATTTAACAAGTTTGTAGTAACATTCATCACGCTACATGGGGAAATAACATCAAGGTTTCATTCTCATTGGAACATCATAACAATACTGCTGTGAAACGAACGGCAGCGTCAAGGTTATATTAAAGCATTTGAATAAATTACTATAATGTTTTTGAGATTATTGTTGTTTTAAACCTCTTTGTTTAGCTGGCCCCATTGTGTCTAGTCATTAGCTCATCTTTCCAATCAAAACTAATTTTCATCTCTCCAAACCAAGGATGTTGAAAAAGCTGTCTTAACAGTTCATAACTGACCTTAAAGTGGCAGTGTGTAGTTTCTTGGCGCTAGGGGGCAGTACATTCATTTCAGGGTGTTACGGCTGGAGTCGTTTGTGGTTTTTATTGTTTGTTTTTTGGTCATTTCTCACTCTTCTGTTTTACCCCTCCAGTGTGAGAGGAGCTGTTTTGCAGCACTTGGCTCCACCTGCCCCTCTCCGACTCCACATTGAAGCTCCCAGCTTGTGGTAATGACAGTCAGCAGCTGAATGAAGACTCACTGCCTAAAAGCCACCCAGCCCTCATCAACAGGGCCCTGCAGGCTGGATATGTATTATCTGTCCTGTTATTTCTTCTGCATGCTTTTGTTTTAATCCCTTTTGGTCAACTTGGTCTGTTGTGAGCAGGGGTTTCCCTGATTAGAAATAATATTGGCTAAGAAGAGGGTATTTTGTTTTACCCTTTTTAGTTTAGTCCAGTTGTGGTAATTAAGTCTTTGTTCATTAATTCCTTTGTGTCAATAAATTTGTTTAAGTTAACCTTTCAACAACAGAGCGTGTGTCTTCCTTGTTACCACAGCCCCCCTGGACAGCCTGGGATGTAATAGATGGGGGCTTGTCCGGGAGTTTTTGATCCCCTACTTGGACTTGTGCTCTTTGGCTAGGTGTTATCTGTATTCATGTTGGAGTTTTGATGTTTCAGAAAAGTTCACAGCCACTCCAAGTGATCATTGGTGCAAGTTGTGGGTGTGGAGTGTGGGGGGTGACTCATCCTCTTTGGATTTGAAGAGGGCTCAACCCAACTGGATTATCTGTGAGTGAGTGGAACAAGCTTCACGCTTGCTACTTCGAGGCGCAGCAAATGTTGTTACCTGTGGAGCAGAAAGGATGGAGCCCCGGCGTGACGCCTCAGACTTTGATGGTCCTTCAGTTAATTCTACCGAGAGAATGCAATGCTGATTGTAGTTTTCTGGCACTGTGTGTTCCGGATCTGCTCAGGATCCTGCGCCTGCCGATTGACATCATCATACTACGGCAATATCACTTGGCCAAAATATATTGCAACTCTTTTTTGACTGTTCTTTCACATACGTTTTGTAAAGAGTTTAGCAGTTTTGTTATCATACTTGTGTTTCCTAGTACCTAAATGTTTTTGAATGTGGTAACGGAACTTCCATAAGTCGTACATCCAGCCAATCATCTAGAGTGATGTCAACAGCATGAAAGAAAACATGGCGTCTAATATGGCGTCCTCCAAAGATGCCTGACCCACGACCTATGTACTTAAATGTTTTTATTTTTATGTTTATATGTAACAAAGCCGCCAATATTTTTCAATGACTGGACATCATTTTATTCATTTTCAACATTTCAATGGATATTTCCAGAAATTATAGGTAAAAATACACATTGTCACTTTAACTTTTCCGCATAACCCCACAAGAAAAAAAATCTACTTAATCAGCTTTTATTAAAAACTTAATTTTGTGAGCATCTTTTTCACAGACAGTAACGACTACTGAGTGTTTATCAAACACCAGATATTATTAATGACAAACTACTGTAGAGCTAAAAGGGATTTAATGTGTAAGTCAACAAAAAAAAAGTACTTACTCATTAAACATCACAAATAAATGTCTCAAAGATATAGAGTGACTTACATCTACTGTAAGATACCAGAAGATTTAACGATGTGTTTTGACTGTGTCAGTTAAAGGTCACTTAGACATGCAAGTAAATCTCAGCTTGTCCTCTAATCAGTACATCTTGTATCTCTCTCCTCTTCCTTTTCTCTTCACTGTAACGTCCGAAGGAGTTTCTTATTTCCTCCAGTTTGATTACTGATGAGCCGATTCTCTCTCTCCGCTGCGTGTTTCTTTACTTCCTTCCCTTACTCTTCGACATTTCTAATACTCCTCTTTTACAGTCTCTTTGTTTCCCCACACAGGAAGCCAGCCTTGTACCCTGGGATTATCTGTAGCTGTGTGATCACCATTGCTCTTCCTGGTTCCTGCTCCCATGGCTTTTCATCATGCCTGGTATTCCACATGCCTATCCTCTGACTGGACACACTCTCATCTGGGGCCAAAAACACCAAAATAACAATCTTCCCTCCCCTCATCTGCTCACTCTTACACTTTTTTTCCAGTGTCCCACCACGAACAATATGTGACGCAAACCTCTAAGCCAGTGTTCTCATGGTTTCTGTCGCCGTGACCCTGTGCGCTGCATTTTATCACATCATTCGGAGACTGTTAAGAGGCCTGGACAGTGGCTTTTGGATTTTATGACAGTCCGATCGTCTCTCCCCATCTCCGTCTTTTTTCTTTTCATGTCTCTTGTTCCCAGCAGCATGTTAGCCCTGGTTTTATCAGAGGACTTTCAGCACAGATCCAGCAGGCTTTCCCAGGAGAGGAGGCTACAGGAAGTCGTAGGATGATAAAACCGGACCATTACTGAGCCAGCACAGGACTCCAGGGTTCATTACCCCCCTTCTCCTACACTTACTCTGTGACTACGGCACCACTGAAACCCTGAACACACTGCTGTGTTTAACTGGCTAACTAGAGCTCATTATTTACATACATACAGTTAAAAATATTAAAATTAAATTTCCAACAGGGAAAAAACAAAACAACATGAAGGTGGTTTTTGGCGTGAAATCTCACAGAAGACCTTTAAAAATATACAATAAAAAATTCAAGACATTTTCAGCATTAATTACTCAGCACTATGTGAGACCCTGAGTTTAGATGCAATAAGAAATAAAACAGCTGGCTCCAAGGTGATGTCACAGCCTTGGCTGCCACTGATGTAGCTCCCAAGAATAGCACACAAACACGCGGAGCTGCTGCTCTCCAGTAGTAGTGCGGAGATGCTGGGAATTAATTGGCACTGATGGTCTTGTAGAAGTGATGACAGCTGATAGAGAGAGCAGCTGGAGGCAACAGAAACACCAGAACTCAGCACCAGGAACCAGAGCAGAACAGAACAGAAGCCATCGCCAGAGAAACGAGACAAAAACCAAAATGTATTTGGACTTGTTTAAGCGTGTGACTTTTTCTGAAGGAAGTATTTAGATGAGTATTAAAAAAAAAGAGATTTCAACTCGGGAGAGCTGGTGATCAACAGTTTCTTTGGTAAGTGGGTTTAGAACGTGTCTGGTTGGTTCTACATTCTTTTGCCAACCCAGAGAGAGCAGCCAAATGACCCTGTTGCTCCTGAGACCCTCCGCCCCATCTACAGACTCACCCCTCACCCTCCCTCGTATAGTGGCCAATCAGCCCAGACAGTTTCCTTATCTGTTCACCACTCAATTACTCTGAGCTGCAGCCTGGAGGTTAAACTGGGCTGAACTGGGAGGAGGCAGAGGCAACTGGTGGCCTTTTAACCTTCTGCTCTGATAAAATTGAAAGGGGAGGGATGTAGTTAGCCACTGTTAACTATTTAAGAGTGTTTGATTACTAAGTTGTTGGTGAGTAAAATGCTTATTAGACGTATCAAACTTTGGATTTGGTTGACTTTAAATGTTATCTATATGATTAATCAGCTCATCATATTTTAGCAAAACATGACACAAACCTTCCAAGACTGGCTAACGACAAACTCAAGTGTAAACTCTTAAAGGTGCAGTTTACTCCTTTATTGAGTTCATTTGCAGTGGTCTCTGGTATAAATGAATGCCTTGCAAGCAGTACTCAGGGCAGAAAAAGCCCAGAAACACTTGGATCAGCACCAACAATGTTGCTGCTGCAGAAAGTGACAGAACAGGATTTGCACTCTTGTTTCCAGATATTTGGACATAGCCTCAGATTGGATAACAGCAACACAACTCTACCACTGACTTGCAACGGGGATGTTTTATCTCTACAAACAACAAGCAAGCCTGGAGGTGTTTCTCTATGTGGTGGTGGGGTTGCTAGTGCTAACAGTTAGCTTTTACTAGACAGGACAAAGTCTGCTGATTCCTGAAAGTTAAATCAACAACAGCCTTCCCCGTCGCGAGCCAAAATGGGCGAGTCCATGAATGTTAAGTATCAGTGTGACGTAGATCTGTCAGGCTGTACAAATCCTACATTTTCACCTTCTTTATTTTTCAGAAACAAATGCAGGAGATAGGTGTAGGAGACTGATTTCATGTTCAGCCTGCATCACAAACTCAGAAAGAAGAGTCAGAAATAATCAGAGGTGTGGACTCGAGTCATATGACTTGGACTCGAGTCATTATTTTAACGACTTCTGACTTGACTTGATAAAATCTATAAAGACTTGACTTGGACACCAACGATTTGTGACTTGAATCGACTTGCATCTGTTGACTTGATGATGACTTGAGCATATTTGATATTTTAGCACACAAGTGGCACGACATGGACAAAAATCATAAATCCTTCTTCGTTCTGGGTTTGATCTTGTTCTGCTGAATGCAGCAGCACTTTGTTTATAATCAGTTTCAGTTGAACTTTCTGCTTGTTTGATCAAATAAATTAAGCTTTAAGAAGCTTTATTTCTGGAATTTCTTTATTGTCGTTGTCATTAAATTGAAGTTGGACAAATGACTTGAAAATTCAAAGTTAAGGACTTGGACTTGACTTCGACTTCCAGATCATTGACTTTAGACTCGACTTGGTCTTGGTTGTCTTTGACTTGGACTTTACTCGAGACTTGACTGGAAAGACTTGTGACTTGCAAAGCAGTGACTTTGTCACACCTCTGGAAATAACCATTTAAAACAGTGTTTCTCAACCCCGGTCCTCAGTGGCCCCCCCTGTCCTGCATGTTTTCCATGTCTCTGCTACAGCACACCTGGTTCACATACCTGCCCCCACCCCCACTGATTTAAAATGATTTCTTAGAGTTCCACACCTTTAAACATTCTTTGTGGAGTTTTATAATCAGCATGTGGCCTTCAACTTCATCTAGACTAAAATGACACTGAAAATAACAAAATTTCGGATCTGTGACAAAGTTGTTTTATTAATCTTCAAGCATGAAAAGTAAGTTTTGACTTCATTTGTCAGCAGATGCATTCGAATTTTTTTAAATATTCAACCAAATGAAAATGTGTATTTGACAAGAAAGTCAACACATAATGATTTTATGTCATTATTAGTATATTTTATTATGTTAAACCACTGAGGATGGGTGGCTCAGATGGAGTGGCACCACAACACATGTATACCTTCAACAGCAAAGCAACCATTGAGCGAATCTCCAATGTAGGGAGCCCTGTGCGTGATTTTTGGTGTCTTCATCCTCGTGCAATTACTTTTCAAAAACTGCTTTTGTTTTAATCTGCACAGGAACTTGAGAAAGAGAGGAAGAGTGAATACAGAGCTGCCGGCATTCACATCTGTGAGGATGTTTTCCTCCTTTTATGGCAACAGTGATTTCTCCACAGAGCTGCAACCCAGTAATATGGAGGAGTTGTTGCAATAAACTTCAAATAAACTTCAAATTGTGAAGTTCTTCTCCAGTGTTTTCATTAAAACTAAATTATAAATCAAGCCTCTTCATATTTCTAATATTCTTCATGCCTTTTCCATGATGTTTCCAAATTCTTTCCGACCTTGCACGTAATTGTTCCGTTCGTGCTGTCATCCTGCGGTCCATCAGCACCTCTAATCTGGACCACTGAGACCCGGTTTGCCACTCTGTCATGTTATCTATCATCCACAGACACAAACTGATCTCTCTGTCAGCACCCGGCTGTTTCATGTGAGCTATCACACTTTCCGTGGCAGGGCGTGTCCTCACCTGTCCATCCATCACGGCTGAGACACTCAGTGGCATCACGGGCTGTTTGCAGGTTTGACAGTAATTAGAAGGGAGGTGTTGAGAATGAAGACAGCTGTGTGTGAGCCGGCCTCAGCAGTCAGTCAGATGACAAAAGTCTGAGAGGGACGTAGTGACAGGACAGGAATTAAAGCTCTTCAAAATGTCCGTGAGTAACTTAATCCTGTGTTGCTTCTGTCGGATATTGCAGGCAACCTATTCAGATGCTCAGATTAATGATTGCTGAAAGTGATGTGGACTGTTTTTGGTCAGCTGATTCAAATTCAAAAATACTTTAATAATCCCATTGGGAAATTAGAATTTGATCCCGTAAAGGTTTAACTCCGAGCTCAAGGACACATGTAAACCTGCACCACAAGTCCTTTATTTGACGGGTGGTCTCTGCCTGAACAGGATTTAAGGAAGATTTAGGTTTGTGGATGTGCTTGCATGTGGGTTACATGTGAGTGTGTGCAGGAATCCAACTGAAACAATGTTCTCCATCTTCATATGTGTTCCACGTGTTGCAGCCACATTTTGGCAAATATTTATACGGAGCGTAAAACACTCTTGATCTCGCTCCCCTGTTTACTCTCCTGTTCTTTGTCTTTGCTGACTCTCACACTGACCTTTATTCATCCTGACTGAGAGTGACAGGAGGGAGGGAATGAAGAGTCAGAGGGTGCAGACGGAGAGCCAGTGAGCATGGAGGAGAGGTCAGGGATAGAGCAGGAGAACAAGAAGAGGGCTCACGTGGAAGAGAGAGAAGCGAGTGTTCAAGAGTGATGGATGACTTGTCATGTTACAGAAATCAAAAGCCTAATCTACCAAATGCTCTTAAAGCAAATGCACACGGTGCAGTCATGCAAAGAGGCCCACTGGGCTAATTGTGGAGTAATTTGACATCTGTTGATGCCCAAAAACGTGTTAGCTACCACTGGGAGAGACGGAGAGAGTAAAGGGAAGGTGGTGTTGTAATGATCCCTGCTTGATTTCTAAATGAGGCACATGCCGCTGACCGAGCTGCACGCACACGCCTCTGAAAATGAGAATAAAAACATCCAGATCCAGTTACAGGACCAAAGCATCACATTTGTGGTCTTTGTCATCAGTTCAGCTGCATTCACAGCGGTGTGATCAATGGGGTTTATGTAATGATATTCAGCCTGAAACATGAAGTAATGTGTTGCTGAAACTAATGAGCTTTGTTGCTGGGTGGCCCACTAGACACACACACACACACACACACACACACACACACACACACACACACACACACAATTAGGTGTGCACCAAGCCCCCACAATGCGGGTCTGAAATTGAGGCCAACGCGGAAGGGAAATCAATTGCAGTTCCACCCTCATTCTCTGGGGGCTGGTGTCAGAAGCGAGCAAATCCTCATTGACTCCCATGTTAAAAATACCAATTTCACAGCAGAAATAAACATGTTTACAGCCTGGTTCCAAAACATGTTTTTGGTTTAATTGGTCTAGTTTATACTCATGACAACTCTGAGGGGGGGTGCATTTTTGTCACTCTTCAGTTTAAGTGTATTAAATGCCTAAAATTCTGTATAATTAATGAGCATCAGACCCACGTGACCACAGCATCAAACCCACGTGATCACAGAGCTAGCTCCGTGGAAAGGCCTCAGTAGCTCAGTCTGAGCCTCGGTCTCGTCTGAAAACTGTTCCGCGATTTTTAGTCTCTGAACTTAGACCATTAGTTGTAGCATTTGTGTATTCTTTTTTGGATATTATTTGTGCAACTGTTGGACAAAATGACTTGCTGTGGTATTAATTGCACTGAGTGTCCAAGGAGTCTCCACTTAATTTTTTTCGGTAAGTAAAATTACATTTATGTATTTTAGGTCACTGACGCTTTTGCACTAGCTGAGCTTATCAAAGTAGCTAGCTAACTACCATTTTAACATGTACTGTTTAACCATGAAATTTAGGTGTAATACGATAAAATAATTAATAGGGCATATGTCGATGGGTGTAAAACCCAGTGCATTTAACATAAAAATGGGTTGAAATATGACGGAGCTCTCGGAGGGAGACTTCTGTGTTCCATTCTTCCACCCGGTTCTCCCCAGCAGTCAGTCCGGCGCATCTCTGACCGCTTTGGCACCTGTCTGCTGCACGGGCTGACTGCTTGTGGAGCTCTCGGACTCGGAGAGAGACCTGACCACAGAAATACTGCAGCTCGGTGAGTTGGTTGATAGTGCTTGATGTTAGTCTCCAGAAGTCTGTATGCCATCAGATAAACTCGCTCATTTTTTTTTATTTTTTGTATATTTGTAAAATAGTGGTGGTGGGGAGCGACTAAATAACTAATTTGTCCACAAAGAGGCCCTGCTCTCATGGGAACTAGTGCAGTTTAATAAAATGGAAATTAGTTAATAAAATTAATTATTGAAAGGTTCTTATCCTATCCAATAAGGTGTTTTTTTTTTAATAAAGTATGCATTTTGTATTACTCTTTGTCCTAATTTTAGACCTTTTACCACAGGCCATGATAAGCTATTAAGTATTTTAAACCCATATGCTTAAGTAGTTCTTTGTATGAAGTTTTCCTCTAGGTGATCCAGAGAGGCCTGACCTTTGGGTAAGCAACCAAAGAAGAGAGTGCTGGACTCCCAATTCACACTCCGGCTTGTGCAGTAAACAGTTTGAGAGTCATCAGTCCACCACGGACTCCAGGGCACAAACACATTACTTCATATTTTGATTAAGATAGAAAAAATTGAAGCATTAGCTGTATAATATACAGATGTTACATTGCTGTGTGACAGGAAAAAAAATTCCCTCTCCCTTGAACTGTCTGTGACTAGGGCTGTTTAGATGGGGAAACAATTAGTGATGTGACGTTCACGAACAAATCGAATCTTTCGAACGGGTCTTCAAAGTGAATGATGAGAGCCGAGTCCCTGCAGAGAGCCGTTCATCTTAACAAACTTTCCCAGAAGTCAGTCAAACTCACCCGCTCAAACCCCACCCACTGCTGTGATGGACGTAGGAAGAACCATGGATATGTTTATAGCAACACATTCTCACATCCTATGCGTCTGAAACAAACGCTTGGTCAGCCACCCTCCACGTCAGACCCCAGACGCCAAAAGTGCCCATTTTCGATACTTATGTGCGAAAAGGGGTTTTTCCCTTTTGTAACTGCAGATCCCAATGCAGCGTAAAACTGACGTGATTAGATATCCACTGATGCGGCACCGAACCAGCTCGTTTAACCGCACCTAAACCTTAACGTTTCACTATTTATAACCTTCCCCTCTCCCTCATCCTAACCTTAACCCTCTTGCTACCTAAAACGTTACTCTCACTGTGATCAAGCGTTTGTTTCCCATGCATTCTGACTCTGACAGTCAGAGTCTGACTGTCAATTTTCGTATTTGCCGCCCAAGGGGAACGTTAGAACATACCATCAGGCGAGCGGGAGGTTACACATACCCTCTACTTTTAACCTCCACCGTGGTAGTTGAAACCTCCCCCTCGCATTGGCTCGGTCCAAACTCGACCAATGACGAGGCGGCTCCCGCCGTTCACTTCATAGAGCCGGCTTTTAGAGCGATCGACACATCACTAACGTGTTCACTAGCAAGATGGTTAAGGTTAGGATAGGGGTGAGGGGAAGGTTAAACAAGAGGATAAGGTTAAATATGAGGATAAGGTTAAGGTGAGGTACAATGAGCTTGTTTGGTGCCCTGGCTGCGGACATCCCATCGCGTCAGTGTAACGCTGCATTGGGATGCAACGGTAGCGGACATCCCATCACGTCAGTTTTACGCTGCATTGGGATCTGCAGTCAAATAAGGGACAAACCCCTTTTCGCACATAAGTAACGAAAAAGGGCACTTTTGGCGTCAGGGGTCTGACGTGGAGGGTGGCTGACCAAGCGTTTGTTTTTGACGCGCTGGGAGTGAGAATGTGTTGCATATAAAAACGTGTTTATATACATATCTATGGGAGGAATGCTAACCAACTCCGTGCGCCTTCACGGACACCGTAGGAAGACGTTGCTCTTAAAGCTTAAAAGGAGAGATCTGTCGGCAAATGAAAAGGTACGTGTAGTTCAGAAAAAGCTTAGATTGCAATCCCAGAAGACAAGGAGATTGAAGGCAAGAATTTCTTCTTTGAAAAGTGTCACCAAAATTCTTCAGAAGAAACTTCTAATATCAACTGAATGTGCCTCTCTTCTTGATGGTTTGGATGGTGTTCCAAAAGAATTGTTTCAGAAAATAAATCAGAAGAAAAGATCATCTTTTTCTGAAAACTTGAAGCAATTTGCAACGACACTGCATTTTTACTCTCCTAAGGCCTATGGCTATGCTAGAGAACTCAACTGTCCACCTTTGGCTAAATGGCAACATTTTTCAGTCTGGCTAAAAGTCTGTTTAGTCTGTCTCATAATCATGACAGTTATGTCATATTGAACAACAGTTGTAATTTATTCTAATTTTAATTATTCTGTTTCAGGTGGAATTGCTGTGTGATTCCTGTGTCCTGTGGCCCATGGCCTGTGTCAACTCAGCAAGGCCACATCTAGAACTGAGTTATCTGTAGCAAGGTGCTCGGCTGTCTGGGAGGTGGTCTGAGTTGGTTCTGTGCTCTGTGGTGGCTGCTGGTTTCCTGGTGCTTGGGGCGGTTCAAGAGTGCACCTGATCCTTGGAGGTCTCACACTTCACATCCCAGCACACGCACGAACACATGCTTGTTGATGTTTGTTGTTCATGGTTTACATGTTTATGGTTGTTCATCCCACATTTTCTTCATGATTCTTAGAAATGTTTCTTTACAGGTGCAGCAGCTGGTTGCTGTGTTTTATGTTGGTTTCCTGGTTGTTTTTATTTTTCTCTCTTATTTACTTGTTTGTCCTCTATCAACCCTCTTTATTCCAGATTGGTTCAGCATTTACATTATAATTTGGCAATACATAACTTTCAAATGATAATTTTCCCACACTTTCTGTATACCTGTATTTTGTTGTTTTTCAAAAAAGAAGGACAAATTATTTACGTTTATGGGTTTTTTGAGCACACAAATATCTATCTGTAAAAAATATCTACAAATATCTACAAAGCTAATATTTACTTGGATACATAAGTATGATTGGGTTTTGCAATACGGCAGCCTCTAAGGTTTATTTTAGTACGATTTTTAAACCAAGTAAAGTTAGTAAATTTCTATTGGCTGCTAAGAAACTGTTGGACTTAAAATGGGCCTGTTGTAGAAACAACTTGGCATAAATGATTCTTCCTTCCTTTTTTGTCTTAACCAAAGAAATTCCAGTAATTGGGCAAAAACATTTAATTTTTTACATTAGATTTTATAAAACAACAGGACACAAAGTGTCGGTACATTAAAAAAAATGTTAAATAATAAAAGGGGCCCAGACAGCTGCAGAGTGAGTGGAACATTTGGTTGTGAAGGAAGAACAGAGTTGTCAACAGTGTTATGGCTATAGATAAATTATATCAACAACACATTAGCTATAACAGTCAGGGATTTGTTTATCCTGTTTGCCTGGAAATAAATCTGTCCTAAAGGCAAAATTCAAAAGCAGCGAGACTCCCACCTGGAAGTCTTTCACTGCTTTTGGAGCTGGCCATGAAGACAATCGGCAATATTAGTTAAAAAAATATATAATTTCCCCTACTTGTGAAATGAACTTTGACAAAAATGTCCCTGGACTGTCATGTCTGATGTGAGGATGCACAACAATGGTACCATTTAAGCTAGAAATAAGTGTAGCCATAATACTGTTGACAAACCTCCTGGCCTTCTCAATTTTAGCAGGTTTTACACCTGCCCTCCATCTACACCTTTGGGTGATGGACGACATGATGATGGTCATATGAGGGTGTAAAAGGTGAAGCCAGTGCAGTTCCTCCACCATCATGTTGACCAGCTTCACAATGCTGACCACCCCCATGTCATTGCCGCCACAGTGGATGAGAAGGACATCAGGAGCTGCTCGTCCTCGCAGGGAGTGGAAAAAGAAGGGGAGAAGGTCTTTCCACCTCAGTCCACCCCAACCAAACCAGGAGACATGGACGTCAGGGAGGCCAAGGTTGTCTCCGAGGGTCTCTGCAGCTCTCTGGCACCACGCCTCACGTAGCTATCTCCAATGATCCAAATGGCTATGGAGGAAAAAATAACAGGTTTGGCCTAGCTGCTTAAAGTACAAAACCATACATGAAGTGGTCAAGACAGGTACTTGGTACTTACACTTGCTGCTTTGTGTAGCCGACGTTGAAGACACACAGGCTGCCATGGTGACCTTTTAACAGATCTCAGAAAAAAATGTAATAAAAGAATAAAACTTAAAAACTCCCAGACCTCATTTCATGATTGCTAATCAGCTATGGCTGATTTATTGTTTGGATCACAGTGAGTTACACTAATTCTAATATATTTTTATTTCTAAGATGCATACATACTTTTTAATTATTATTTTCACGTGACTGTTATCAGGCTCTCTTGTTCTGGTTCTCATGATAATTCAGTTTCTTCCAGTAAGTTATCTTGTGCTTACTTCATCTGAATAATGTCTCTTTACTTTTGGTGAATTGAGCCCAGAATAAAGGCTACTTGGCTTTACAAGCTACAAACAAGTATATATATAGTGTGTGTACATACATATATATACATATGTGTGTGTATATATATATATATATATATAGATATATGTGTGTGTGTGTGTGTGTGTGTGTGTGTGTGTGTGTGTGTGTGTGTGTGTGTGTGTGTGTGTGTGTGTGTGTGTGTGTCTCGATGGTGGGCGCACACAAATCAAACTTTGGTGATCTTTTTTGGTGTCCTTGATCAAAATAAATCTAGGGACAAACCTGCAGACATTTAAAATGTAATTTTTACAAAAATAAGCCATGCTGTAAACTCACAGCATAAAGTTCTGAGATAGACAACTCAAGATGGATATTCTGCAGAGTTTGCATGATTTTTCTACTACTGAGTAAGTTTATTTCTGCTTCCAGCAACATGCACATACCAATCACAGGAGTAGACGTGTGTGTGCATGGTTGTTGGTCTCATTTTCTGCTGATATCAGGACCAGCTGAGACTGCTTCCATCGTCCCATCTTCTTCAGCCATAAACGGGAGAAAGCAGATTTAAAAACAGAGATTTGCAAATTATGTTATCATAAGAATCAGACAAGTGATATATGTATTTTGAAGCTGTCACTAGAAGTATGGCTCACATTATGAAACAGTTAAATCATTAAAATCTCAGTAACAGAAAAAACATTTTTCCTTTCAAGATGGCATCAGGAAGGCTAATTCCAGGATTATTGTTTCAATCACTGACATTTCAGAGCTGCTAACAGGGTGCTAACATGCCTCCAGCTGTGAGGAGTCCTTCAACTTTACCTCCACATTCCTCCTGAAGTAAAAGGCTGCTGTTCTCTGCTTGTGGAAAGAAACAGACCTGGAAGCTGGAATTCTCTGCAGCGTTCTGGCAAACGCTTTGGAAGAGGCCTTATGATCATTAGTGAGGCTGGCATGAGAGGTTGAAGGATATCTGTTAACACTCAGCTGTTATTCAGCAAGAATGAAGACAGTTTTTCTTTAATTTTCTATTTTTTTTGCTGGACTGTAATCACAGCTGCAGTTTTATTCCCTGTTAAATGGCAGCTGTCAAAATAGCACTTTTAGCACAAAATAGTCCTACACGTGTTCCAGGTCTCAGCTCTTGAGTTACTGAGCATTGTGTTCTGCAGGTCTCTGCCCTCAAACCCAGCACACGACCTTGCAATAGAACTCCTCTACTGGCATTGCTCCTCTGATGAAGCAGGACACAGGAGTTCAAGACAAACATGTAAAATGTGAGAAAATTGTGAGCAGACAGGAGCAAAATGGAAAAGTGTTAGGATTCAATGCACACGGCTAAAGGGTGAAGGAACGGGGGGAGACGCTGTCCTCTCTATGCACCGGAGCATGACATCACAGCACTCCCAGCTTCCATTAGAGTCTAATAAATGAAGGGCTAACAAGGCAGAGTGGGTGGGAAACATGGGAGAAAATGGTTGAGGTGGGGATGGGGTGCACTGCCACCTCAAGTCTCTGTCAACCCCTTCAAGAACACTTGAAGGAAAGGTGGGGGAGAAAGGTTTGTAGCAAAGTAAGGATGGAAGGAGTTTAAAAAAAAGCAAAAGAAAAAACCTCTCGGCCCATTAGAGAAATCAGGCCGGGACTCTAAAAACACCCTGAGAGCAGAGAGGCCGAGTGGCCCTGGTGTAAACATACGGTGGGTGGCAGCCCCCGAGCACTCTGACAGCCAACAGCGGCCATGATGGATCTGTGGAGTTATCTCATTTTCCACTGTTTTAATTAGAGGCCAGCCTGTGAGCCTCGGCAGCTGGCCCTGCTGTACCGACTCCTGCGGCCTGACAGAGAAAAATGTCCACCAATACCAGTGCCAAGTTAAAACTGACCGGAACAACAAAAAAAGAAACAATTTCATTTTTAATATATTATTACTATTTTAATGTACAGGTGATTATATAATTTGTTGTAAAATCTTAATTTTTATGCATCTTTGACAATGTGGTTCAAACCCTCCAACTCATTTTATATAATAGACAGCTTTGTGCATCAGTTGGAGGAGAAATAGAATTACCTATATTTACAGCTAATTACAGCCATGCAACTTCAGCGACAATGAAAGGATGAGTTTAGGTATCGGGTATCCGTCCACAAAACGGTTCGGAGTCCATCTCATCCAGCACCCTGTCATTGGGTGGCATGCTCCAGTCTGTAATTCAGCCGAGCTCCACAGTAATGGGGTGAGCTGAGATGGGAGACAAAAGACCAAATGAAAAAAGAGAAATTACCTCCCACAGTTACACGAGAGCCGATATAAGATACAAATCTTTATATGGAGTTAATTGCTCATTAACAATATGGAGTTAATTAACCAAAAAAAGTTTAAAAGATCCTACAAGTTTCTATCAAACAATATAAAACATCATTTATTTTAATCCAAAAATGTTTCTAAAGCATTTGTAAGTCCAGAATTGGGGTGGTGCAATGTTTGGAAAATAATGCTTTTGAGCACATTTTCTGTCATTTTACATTTCAACGTGAGATACAGAAAATTAAAGACTTAAAATTGGGAATCAAATAGTTTAGGGGTTTTTTCAGATTTTTGTTGTAGTAGACAAAGTTTGATAATGATGATGATGATGATGATGATGATGATGATGATGATGATGATGACGACGACGACGACGACGACGATAATAATAATAATAATAATAATAATAATAATAATGTGTGCTCCCCTGTCCTCCCAAATAATAAAGACAAACATATCTTCACATTATTTTTATTAATTTTGAGCATTCGGTCAAAGTCAATCGAAAAACAAAAACTTTCTAGTGAATTACTATAGTGAAAAAAATATTTTTGCACTAAAACATAAATGTAAAATAAAATAAACATAAATAAACATAAAACACTCAACAAATAGAAATAAAATGTTTATTCTGTAATGTTAAACCATTTTGAAATCTGGAAATGAGGAAAATTAAAATCATGTCTGTATTTTATAACCAAACCTCTAGCTGAAGGCCCAGCGATGGTGGTATGTGTGTGCAAGCGTGTGTGTGTGTGTGTGTGTGTGTGTGTGTGTGTGTGTGTGTGTGTGTGTGTGTGTGTGCTTAGTCTACTCTGTTATATTATAAGTTGACCATAGATAATTATAAAATGTACTGCAATAAAAGAACAATTAGATAAACTTTACAATGGAGTGTAACTGCACCAACATTTGCATTTGGTTGAGAATTTAAATAATTCATTCTGTTTTAGACTCTATTACACACATGAATATAAACTATTTAATATTTGGGTTTGGCTTGATCTGGGGCTTTTTAAACCTTTAAATTCATGAATACTTTAGAAATTATTATGACTTATTATTAAAATAATCAGATATCCATTTGCTGGTATATGCACACACACACACACACATTGGTAATTTGACACCCACATCACTCCCCGATCTATGAAAACCTAGCTTTGTTTCAGCTTGTTATCAAGAACCTTTTCATTCAAAATATAAAATGTGCTCATGCTGATACAACACCAAGTCTCATCTTCTCATTCATTCACATTCATGCTGCTGTGCTCTCTCTCTCTCTCTCTCTCTCTCTCTCTCTCTCTCTCTCTCTCTCTCTCTCTCTCTCTCTCTCTCTCTCTCTCTCTCTCTCTCTCTCTCTCTCCCTGTTTGACTATGCCTGTTTAGAATGAACTGCAGCCTCAGCTGCAGAATGGCAGGGTGTTATGACAGGACGCTACTGTTAATTGTGTTTGGTTTGGGAGGACAGGGGAGCACACACATGCTGACATTCTCTAAAACACAGGCATGAAGACATTGATAGCTTCAGAATGGGTACTGTACATGATCATGCTCACTCACTCTCTCTCTCTCTCTCTCTCTCTCTCTCTCTCTCTCACTCTCTCTCTCTCTCTCTCTCTCTCTCACACACACACACACACACACACACACACACACACACACACACACACACACACACACACACACACACACACACACACACACACACACACCTAGCATTGGCCTTTCCAGATGGAGCTCATCTTCTCCCTGCCTGAAAGCGTATTCTGTTTACTTCAAATTCCTCCATATCTGGTCATTGTTAAGCCCGCTTGGCTCTGTGAGTGCACTGAGAAACATGGTTGCAGTGGGTGTATGGTATGTGCTGTATGTTCCAGAAGGAGTGCAACGTATACACGTCTGTGCTCACACGGATGTCCTCAAGAAGTCAAGTGCAAATGCTAGGCCACTCACCGGTGAATCATTTGACCTGCGCAGGTGGGTTTCGTACTGCGAAGAGAGCATCCTCCGGACATTTGTTTGTACACATGATGAGTTAGTGTTGCAGGATGTTTGCGACCTGAGCATGTACGAGAGTGCACATCGTTGTGGGTGGTTGGTGTGACTTTACACCCAGAAGTTAACTGTAAGTATTTGCAGTGACCTTGCAAGTGATGATATCCCTCTGGATTAAAGGTTCTGGGACAGAAACTTGGAATCTGTCATTGTCTCAAATGACTTCATCTGGTTGTTTGATGTCATGTAAACAATGGCTGCTGCACAGAAATGGACCTAAACAAGTTTAAATTTAAGAAATTTAGGTGAAATAAAATGGTCGGCAAAGCGGAGCCTCCCAGACCCATTGTCTTCTCTTCCACATTCACATTTTCCACATTTAGCACTGGCTGCTTTGATGCATGCTGAAGGAATGTAGTTTGAGTAATCACGCAAGGGGAGCAGGAGGAGGAAGGAGAGAGGTGGATTACACTGATGAACTGAAGAGGTGATGGAGTCAATTAAAGGGGCCACAGGGTGAGAAAAGATGGACATTTAGGAAGAAAGGGAGGACAGAATGTTAGAGCAGGAAAGAAGGAGTAGATAGAAAAAAACGGGGGGCCTCCTCGGTTGTTGTTACGCTGTGTGCGATCATTTGAGTTGATTTGGATTAATGCTTTAATTGGGAAGCACACACAGACCGTTAACATCTGTATCCCATGGTGGTGGAGCGGCTGCCAAGACAAGCCAGCATTGTGTCACTCTGACAGATTCCCGACAGTAACAAGAAAGCTTAAATAAAGTTTGTGAGATAGACGTTTAATGGCAAAGTGGGTTATTAAAGTGGGTCTGCCAACGCTGAGAACACTGAAACAGAAGGAGCATCTCTACAGAAATCAGACAAGTGGAGGATTATGGAAGCACAAATGATCCTAAAAATGTTTTCATTTCCACATATTTGTTTCTTTTTTCATGGGATCCGATAACGTAAAACTACATTTAACTTGTTGTTATTTAACATAGTCAACCTGAGGTGTCTAATGCAGCATACCAAAAAGCCTGTGCCATCTGACCTACTTTCCTGTGTCAGTAATGGCCATGGAGAAACAGCTTGTGTTGAGACAAGCTGGTTTAACAGGTAAATAAAAGCTAGTTTATACTTCTCTGACTGCGTTGGTGCAGAGACATGTAACACCATTATCCGTTGTTGCAAGGGCTCTCCAACAGGCATGCAAGGACAGATGGAGTGGAGTCCACTTTTCTAAATGTCCGTTGAATGTGACGGAGACCACAAGCCTGTGATTGGTAAGGACGCATTCCAGAAGCATAGAGAGGTGTTGCTTAGGTGTTGCTTAAACAGACTGCAAGTCTACTTTTTACACGCTATGCTTTCAGAACGCTGTTCAGATCTGGCCAGACAGGAAGCCAAACAAGAAAGCAGTGTAAAACATCTGAAAACTTTCAAAATAAAAGTCATGTGCAGATTTCCAGTTGCTTAACTTGAAAAAAGGGACATCATATCCTGTGACATCTTAGTCTGGTGAACTAAACCAAATTCTTGCTTTGCAACGTTAGGTCTAGGAACGCTCCATTGGAACCTCTGCAGCCCCTAGCAGCATTCTGGCTGGCCAATCACAGCTCTCTATAGGGGTTCAAACACATAGAGATCTGTGATTGATACATAATGGTGGGCCAATCATAGTGCTCTATCTGCTTTGTGAACCAATCACAGCGCTTTATTCGCTTTGTGGGCCAATCAGGGTCCTCTTTTCGTCTGGTGGGCGGGATGATGCTCTATAGTGGAACAAGATGGCGACAGCTCATTTGAAACGGCTTTTACATCAATTTTGGATCATTTGGACTTGGGCTTCGTTAGAATCAGGAGCAGATAGATGTATTTAAGTTCTTTTTTTAGAAAAAAAGGCTGTATTTTTGCCTTCTTCAACAGCAGACTGCCTCGTTTACCGGCATTCGTTGCGGTGAGTATGCCACATTGTTCATTGTCCAGTAGCGTGGGAAGGTCGTTTGAAAGACAACGATAGGACCCGCTCCACGACTGAGAGCCATCAATGGAGCGTTTATTTAGTCTGGTTGCCAGGCAAGTGAAACCTCTGTAGCCATGGTAAACAGATCAGCAAATAAACCACAGACCTTTTTGGATACATGCTGTTGTCTTTCCTCTTGTTTATGAACTGTCAAAATCACATGTGGTCTTGTAATTCTCCCCTAATTTTGTGACCTTGCAGAACCAGCTGCAGGAACACTTTCACTGTCATTTTACCTCTAAAATGCTTAAAGTGGGAAGGGAACTCGTAGGTAAAACGCATCTATTATGTTACGCACTGTTTACGCATCCAGTGGAAAGGTAGGTTAAGGGTCATGATGTGGGCCGTTCCTTAATACTCAAGAACGCTAGTACGTTCTTGTGTACTAGACAAGTATGCTCTTGGCAAGAATACCAGAAAGTCTGTTCTACCGAGTACAAGAGGACCAGGACGGCATTTGGAACTGAGCCGTGCACTGTTGAGTCATTGCAACAAGTGCTGCTTGTTTCTAGCTGTTAAAAGACCTGATACAAAAATAAACATGTGTTCCTTAAATAACCTTAAATAAAGTATTATATGTGGTCTGCTATTGATCAAAATTGATAAAATACCAGCATTTTCCGCTGTTACATTAATAAAAAATTTAAGTTTTCATCAAAACACAGCTACTCTGCTTTTATTTTGACAATGGGTTAGCTAACTAGCATTTTGAGGGGCCGTGAAAAGTAAAACCCAAATACACACAGCAAATTCTTTACAATAACAGACAACTTAACTTTTTTTTATTAGTATTTCCGATGGAAAACTCTTCTGACGTTGGAAGTATAACGGTTGTGACACAATGCAGGATCGGAAACTGCTGTCTCAAGTCCGCAAAAGGATGCATTGAGGCATCCTCGATACAGTGGGCAGAGCAAAACACATCTAGGAACTTTGGGCGAACTTGCCATGATGCATACTTAGGATTGGAACAGTCCTTGGGCCATCATTGATGACGTTTTACAAGAACTAAGTACACAAGTACAGAGAAGTATGCATATTGAGAAACAGCCTTGGTTTATGTTTGTATACAATTGTCTTTAAAGAACTGTTTCTGAAGTTCTGCTGCTGTAATGTCATCTTTTAAAAGATGTCAACAAAAATTGATCGTTTTTGAATTTGCAATAGCAGCAAGCAGTTTAGACAGTTTATTCTTGCTGTATCAGATTGTGTGTAATTTACAGTGAGGAACATAAGTATTTGAACACCATGCAATTTTTCAAGCTCTCCCCTAAGACGGCTTCTGAAATTCACATTGTAGGTGCACTTTCACAGTGAGAGACAACATTAAAAAAAATCCATAAATCACATTGTATGATTTTTAAACAATTTTATTTGTATTGTGCTGCTGCACCTACGTATTTGAACACCTTGAAATCAGCAAGAATTCTGACTCTCAATGACCTGTTACTCTGCCTTTACAAAGTTCACCTCTACACCAATTATTAATCTAAATTAGTTGCACCGGTCTGAGCTTGTTAAAGACACCTGTCCACCCCACACGGTTGTCTGACTCCAACTGCTACCATGGGCAAGACTAAAGACCTGCCAAAAGACACCAGAGACAAAATTGTGGACTTCCACAATTGTGGAAATGGCTGCAGTGCAATTGCTAAGCAGCTTGGTGAAAACAGATCAACTGTTGGAGCACTTGTTAGAAAATGGAAGAGGCCAAAGACAACTGTCAGTCTCCCTCCATGCAAGATCTCACCTGGTGGGGTATCACTGATGATAAGAAATGTGAGGAATCAGCCCAGAACTACATGGGAGGAGCTGGTCAGTGACATGAAGACAGTTTGGACCACAGTTTCAAAGGTCACTGTTGGTAGAACAGTACGCCGTCACAGTCTAAAATCATGCATCACACGATAGGCTCCCCAGTTCAAGACATCTCATGTCCAGGTCTGTAACATTTTCCAATGGCCATAGGGATGATCCAGAGGAGGTGTGGGAGAAAGTAATGAGGTCAGTTGAGATCAAAACAGAACTTTTTGGTCTAAACTCCACTCACCAAGTTTGGCGGAAAAAGAAGGATGAGTTTCATCCCAAGAACACCATCCCTAGTGTGAAGCATGGGGTGGAAA
This sequence comes from Nothobranchius furzeri, assembly GCF_043380555.1. Lineage (NCBI taxonomy): Eukaryota > Metazoa > Chordata > Actinopteri > Cyprinodontiformes > Nothobranchiidae > Nothobranchius > Nothobranchius furzeri. The sequence continues at coordinate 57,412,664 of NC_091749.1, forward strand.
CATCATGCTTTGTGGGTGCTTTTCTGCCAAGGGGGCAGGACTATTGCACGGTATTAAGAAGAGGATGAATGGGGCCATGTCTTGTGAGATGTAGAGCAACAACCTCCTTCCCTCAGTCAAAGCACTGAAGATGGATGGTGGTTGGGTCTTCCAACATGACAATGACCCAAAGCACACAGCCAGGATAACCAAGAACTGGCTCAGTAAGAAACAAATCAAAGTTCTGGAGTGGCCTAGCCAGTCTCCAGACCTAAATCCAACAGAAAATCTTTGAAATGAAACTCTATGTTGCTCAGCGACAAAATCTCAAAACCTGACATATCTGTGTGAAGGATTTGGCCAAAATCTCTGTTGCAGTGTGTGCAAATCTGGTCAAGAACTACAGGAAACATTTGACCTTTGTAACGTAAAACAAAGGCTTCTGTAACAAACATTAACACTGATTTTCTTATGTGTTCAAATACTTACATGCAACAGTGCAATACAAATAAATTTCTTAAAAATCATACAATGTGATTTCCAGAATTTTTTTAAATGCTGTCTCTCACAAAGGGAATGCACTTACAATGTAGATTTCAGACCCCTCCATGATTTCTAAGTGGGAGAAAATTACAGGGTGTTCAAATACTTCTGTTGCTCACTGTATTGAAGTGTCTTGCGGGAAGGATTCATTTAATTAATGGACCACCAGCTAATGACTGTCAATCACAGGCTTTTCTCCAGAGCTATACGCAACACATAATGTAATCGCTACATTTTCATCAAGACCTCAGCAGCCCATCCCTTCTCACCTGGAGCATTTGGAATGCATAATGGCCAGGTAGCTGGTCCCACGAGATCACAAAATCACAGGAGAATTGCTAAATCACACTTGATTTCACCAATTTACAAGATGACTGGCAATGAGAAGAAGGTATATTGCCAAAAGGTCTGGGTTTTTTACCTCTACCACCAAGTTGCTCATCTATCTATCTATCTATCTATCTATCTATCTATCTATCTATCTATCTATCTATCTATCTATCTATCTATCTATCTATCTATCTATCTATCTATCTATCTATCTATCTATCTATCTATCTATCTATCTATCTATCTACCTATCTGTGTGTGTGTGTGTGTGTGTGTGTGTGTGTGTGTGTGTGCGTGTGTGTGTGTGTGTGTGTGTATATTTATATATATATATATATATAGTTATTCTTTATTTTTGTTAGTTAAATAGGAAATCTGCACTTTTCCATTTTTTTTACTTTCCAGGTGCTGTATACTGCTGTGGTGTTTGATTCCCTGTCCAACCTGGACTGCTGAGCTTCAGTTAACGTCTATATTAAATTATAGACCCTGAGCGTAAATTAAGTGACGCATGGGATGCATCTGATATGCACCCAGTGGAAACACACCTCTGCAGTTAATATGATGCTATCAGATGTTTACTGTGCATTGTCAACAAAGAAAAATGTGAACAATGGCACACATCTAAATGTTATGCCTTCAGTTTCATATCATAAAAAAGAAACAGAAAAGACCTTTCTATGTTTCCAGCAATAATAAAAACAATCTCAGTTCACTCTGGACTATGTGAAAATAAAATTCATGAGCAAACACATTCTTACAAACAATAATGAGAAAGGGCTTTCATTGTGACACGCTGACACTCTTACTGCCGGGTTGCTGCAGAACAATGTAAGGCTACACACCCTTTCTGTGTGACGCTGTGACCTGTGGGACCCCTGGGCCCCGCAGTGCCTCTCCTACCCAGACTGGGTCCTTACCACTACACTCCAATGTTGACCCCAATTCATTTGAACCAGCCAATCTTATCAAGCCTGCCATTTCTGACTCTCCTAGCCCACCTTCAACCACTTCGATCTACTCTGCTTCAATCGTACATGTCAAACTTTTCCTCTCCTGCCTGCACACACAAACACACACACATCTGTAACCACATGTTTGAGGGGAACCATACTGGGCTGTCCCTGATGGACGGCATAAAGAACGGACTCAAGTGTCAAAGCCTCGATTTCACATACAGTAACAGAGCCAAGAAATCAGACTCGATTCAGGGTGAATAATACAGCAGAGAGCTCAGGCTTAGTGAAAGGCCACAGCATCCAGAAAGAATTCTCACACCAACACACACACACACACATACATACATACATAAACACACACACCACTAGAAAGGCTTTCATCTCTGCTTCCTCCTGCACTCGGTAGAGTTTCACATTCAACCCAATGTGTTTGATCCTACAAGCCTGCAACATGCTCAAGTCACCACAACTAATTAACAATGAATGGTGAGAGGAGACACTTACACACAACATGCACACAAATAAATACCCCTTGGCATGAAAAGAATGGAGCAATATGAGTCCGCACTCGTGTGTGGATTAGCACGCCTGCCAGTCACATACAAACAGTTGCCCTTTGGTTGGGTACCACACAGAGTTTCCACTAGCTCGGTAGCAACAGGAGAAGACTTTTGCCGTGAAAGAAACTTGACTTAAATATGAAGGAAACTCCAACAGGTGACATAAAAGCTCCTTTATTCATAGCATAGCATTTTTAGAAAATGTACTTTACTCGTTATCCAAACTTAGAAACTCTGATTAGCTCTGATGGTGTCTATGATGGCGTGAGCGTAACCACCTTTGCTTAAACACCCGTAAGACAAAGGAAATGGTGATTAACTTCCAGAGAAGCACTCCTTCACACTCACTACTAAACATCCAGGGTGCAGACACTGAGGTGGTGTGTACCTCCTGTGTCCTCCTCAACAATAAGCTAAACTGGTCCCACTGCCTTTGTGTATTTAACTGTATTTTTCTATCATCTAAGTGTGCTGCCTTAACAAGGGAATTAAAGTGGAATAAAGTCTATTCTATTCTAACTTTTTAGAAAATGCACATTACTCATTATCAACAGGTTTTGTGAAGAAATCATCTGATGCATTTTATGACCACCTGTTAAGAGATATCTCCCTCACTGCTTTATGAAGGTGCATCAGGGCCAACAGATTCAATAAAATAACAGGGAGTACAGAAATTAAAGTTAAAAAGCTGAAGAAAAGGTAAGGTATTGAAGGTATTAGCCTCCTCTAGAGGAGACCTGGAGATTCCCTACAGAAAAACAACCTTTGGACCAACGGATCTGTCAGAGGGAATACTAGAGAATGTCCCACCTATAGTATTTTCAAAAAGCACCTCAAACAGTACCTTAAAAGTTCCCAGTCATGTACCCACCTTTACTAATCTTTATTGATGAAATGTCATTTGTTTGTACGTCTGTAATGCGATTGTTGTTTTAGAATTGTACATTGTCAGTATTTTCAATGTTAGTTTTCCTGCCTACAGGGACTACAGATGGAAATTAGCAACTATGCTATAATCTGGCTCATTCACAGTCTGCACATAAATACTTGATTGTTCATTAATGTGCATTGTCTTGAATAAACAAATAAATAAATAAATAAATAAATAAATAAATATTATTATATTAACGTTAAAATATCAAAATACTTTCATCCAAAATGTTCTAAAAACTCTTCTAAGAATAAAGTTATTACAGTACAAATACCTCCAAACCCCCAAAACCTGTAAATAAACTATGGTGACTGCGTTTTTAAGACCAAGCTTTAATAATAAAGATTGTTTTAGCTCAAACCATATAAACCACATCTTGGTTCATCAACAACCTGTAAACAACCAGATAATTTAACAAATTTACCAAAGATTAATAATAAACAGTTTTTATGTATTTCTAATGTTTAGAGATTAACGTACCTTCTTTAAACAGTAAATGAACTTTTTCTGAATGTTGATATTCCAATTTGGTCTCATCCTTATTTATTCAATTTTTCATCTGAGTCGTTCAAATATGCCATCAGAGTTTGTGAGCATTTGAGCCCTAACTGGTGTTTAATTCTACAAATAAAGGACATGTATGGCATCATTTATTTCTCTGTTATTCTCCAGCACTGCATGTTTCCAGTGCAGCTGCTTGTATGATCTGATTGTTAACTTAACGAGGCCTTCCTTGTGAGCCTGTGCTTGATTAAGATAAAAAAAATGAAAAGGCTCTTCCTGATGCTGGAAGCTGTTTCTATTTTTGAGTTTGTCCAGTTGTGATGACCCCTTCATCCGTCACTAGCAGGAAAAACAAACAACAACAACAAAAAGATCAAGCCGAGCTCAAAGGGGATAAACAACGGGTGGGCAAAATTATGGGTGCTAAAATGTGGCACAGAAAGGTGGTTTCTCCGTGTCTATTTATGGTCTAAAAATACTTCAATGACAACCCAAAGGTCTGCCAGCCCACAGAAGCATCGCTGCCAGCACCTTTTCAAAAAAGGCATCGTCTCTTGACTTGTGAAGTGTAATGAGCATCCTGAAACATTCAATTACAGATTTTCTACTAACGAAGTAAACAAAGCTTCAAATGCAGCTCAAAACAAAGTTCCTGATGAGGCGTTTTCAGTCAGGTGATGCAGGATGTCTGCAGAGCGTTGGGGGTGGAAGGTGTTGACAGTGTTAGTGTTTTCCTTGGTAGAGCTAGCACTTGTGTTTTCCCAATATTTACGTCGGTATACACGCGTGTGTGTACGGGTCCTCTGTGAGGTTTACATATTGAGCGTAATAGGATAACTCTGGCCTGTGGCTGCAGAGAAACAGGTGCTTATCTTGTCAGAGCTGTTGTGCTAAGCCAACCTTTGACCCATGGTTAAGAGCCAATTGAGAAATTAAAACAAGAAATTTGCACGCCTCCTCCCACCGTTGCTCCTCTTGCCTCCCTTCTCTTACATATGCATTGGCAGACACGAAAATGCATGTGAGTAGTAAAGGTCAGCCAAATGATGAGTAATTTTACGGCTACTTTCCAGCACTTTTCACTGGTTCTTTGCAGCTCAGCTGTTAAGAAGAAATGAGAACAGAAAGCTAAGGAGCAAAAACATTACAAAAGAGTTAGATTTGTAACAGGAGGACTGCAGTTTGGGCTTTAGCAGGAGGAAGAAAAGACGGAGTAATCTGAGGTGGAGTGGGCTGGTAAAAGCTTTCTGCTGTGTGGGGTCTGCCTCGAGTGATTTCTCCAATCCTACTTGGATTATTGGGTTGTTTTCATGGATGAGGCATAAATGTTTTGCAACAAGCACTCATTGAACCTTATCAAGTTACTAAAGCCTGACAGGTCTTTAAATTGAACTAAATGATGAAATAAAACTGTTTAGTGTGTAGTTTTGGGAACTGTTTAGTATTCAACACTAACACAACCTAAATTTAGCTTGATTACTTCACAGAAAAACATCCATATTTAATTGTTTCCATATTCGCAACAACTTGCATGAATGCACGTGGCTCAACTGATCCTTTCTTTTGTTGATGGCTTCATCAAATAATATCCCAAAAGATGGATTTTTTTTCTCCCCCAATAATTAAAGGTTATTTCCTCTTAGATGATGGCACAAATACACTATGTTTTTTTACCATTTTTCTTGAAAAGAAGCATTTAACTCAAAAGTGTAATTAGAAAATCTATTTAAAAAAAACTTTCTTTGCCTTTTGTAACATTTTTTTTTACCCAGGTAATAAATTAAACTTTAAGAGGTGGCCCTTTGTGGTTATTTCCCAAATGTTGTTAAAATAAATTTAAAAATATGTTTGCATGAAAAAATAAGAAATATGCTAACAAGAAGAATAACATGTGATGCAAATAATAATAATAACACACTTTCATCATTTTGATTAACTTGCAAAAAGACAGAAAGTTCTGCTTCAGTAACTCTAAAAAAATCATTTCCTTCCTGTTAAAAGTAACTTATTCTCCACGGTTGATTCTGTCACCATATTAATTATATGAGCAGCATAAAATATATCTCCAATGTAGTTCAGTTACATTTTAAATACAGTGCATAGATATGTTCTGGGCTGTTCCAGAAGCTCTAAACTAAACACAAAGTTTCACTGTCATCACATTCATTAATGTTTGTCTGGTCATCAGTTCAAAATCACACACACACACACACACACACACACACACACACACACACACACACACACACACACACACACACACACACACACACACACACACACACACACACACACACACACACACACACACTGCCCTGACATGACCTCTCCTTTCTCACACAAACACGACTTCATGAACAAGCAACGGAATAGCTTAAGGAAATCCTCAGTCACACTAACACATAACACACTATGTGAGAAATCACAGAGAAATCTGAGTGTGTGCACAGCCTAAATTACATAATACAAAGTGTTTAAAACTCTGTGACTCTGGTGGTAAAGATTCGCTCCAGATCAGCGGCTCTGAAAATCAGTCAAGATTGGAGGGTTTGTTTGTCTTAACCTGAAATTTAAGTAAAATGCAAATAGGCCGTGGTAGTTTAAATATGTCCAGTGAAAACAAAATAGACAGCATTACCTCATTCTGGCAACAAACCAATGTGTAGTTTTAAAAGTAATCTTTCTGCGATGTTTCATAACTTTAGAAGTCATAATTCCTTTAGGTTGATGATGGTAAAAACACTTCATGCTTCCTACAGAAAGAAGCCTTAAAGTGTTTGGCTCAGTTTAACTCAGCCTCCCTGTCTCCCTGGTAATCTTCAGGCTGTGGAAGGTGAAGATCCGCGTGTCCCTCTGCAGCCTGAGGGTTCAGGGCAGACCTGGGACAGGGGCTGATAATGAGCAGGGGGATAAAGTAGAGTTATGGAGGTCTTATCACCCTGAGTCCCTGGGTCACTGAGACCTACTAGTGCTCGCAGACTTTTTAATCATTTAAAACACACCACGCATCGTAGAGCAAATCATAAATATGAGTTAGATTTTCAAAAAACATTTAGGTTTCCCTTTTTGATTCTGCAGAAAGACAAATGTACGAGGACTGAAGCTTCACATTTCACTCTGGCAAACACTTCTGGGAGTTATTTCACTCACATGAAGTCAGTTGAGTTTTCTTGTGCTGAGGGTAGAAACGGCTTGGCCAGTGGTCTCTTGAGCTTTGATTGAGCAGGGTGCTGAACCCTTTCACTGCGTGGCCTGTGTGGGGTCAAAGAGGGAGACAGGGATGAGTGTGGTTATGGGGGAAGGCTTTGCCAGACCTCAGCCTGTGATTTGTTGAAATGCATCAGACGGGAGTTGACCAGAATCTGAATAAATCACTTCAGTGGCACCAGTGACAAAACCTCGATAAGGCTTCTGTATTAACTGCAGGAACGTTTTTGTGTCTAATTAGTCTGAGCTGTTAATAAATCCAACTGTGTGATGACACCTATCTTTCTTTTCTAGAAAAATTGAGGATTTAACTGTTTCCTGTCTCGCTAAAAAGGTGAAACATGTTGTAGATTTGTTCAAAATACAAGGATGCATTATATCTGCATTTGCAATTTAAACTTCAGTCAACAAACTAAGGCAAGATCTTTGATTTCCTTTTGATCGTCTACTTTTGCAGCCAGCACCACACTGAGACCTTTTGTCTGCTGCACATTTTCTGCAACAACAACATTTTAAATCATGACTGCACACATAACTTTAATGACATTTTCCCTTTTTGAAAAAGGATCTTCAGTTTTAACCCTCACAGGCTGATTTATGCTGATTAAACTAAAATGCTGTTCTAATTTCTGCAAAAAAATAAATTAAAAAAAATGCCAACTTGGTGCGTCTTAAAGGTGAGGCACGAAGGTAAATGCACAATTCTTCATGCAAAAGCTGAACCTGCATTGGCAATGTGCTTAACTAGCAGGTCAGTGTAACTTGTAGGAGTATCATGCCTGATCCCAGCCAGGATGAGACAAGGAAAGATTGTCTTACCATTACCATTCCCACTGTAGGCCAAGCCCCGACACAGCAGCTGATGAAAAGATTGATTGGAGGAGGTTAAAAAGCCATTTGATACTGTTGAGTTTGATTTAATGAGCTGCATTCGGATTAAAAGGAAATCAGCAGCTGTGGGGCCGGCAGACAGGAGGAGGGTGACAAGGAACAGAGCTGATCTCTGCTAATCGCTGTTAGCTCCTAACCTTTGAAACTGAAAAATATCATGCTGTTATGCAATAAACAGATGTTTCGGACAGACGACAGGAGTCCATCTAGTGTTTCCATGACAACTAAAGTAAAAAAAAAAAAAAGAAAGAAACCAGGAGCAGGCTTGCACTTCTCTCCCCATGTCAGTATGTATCCCATTATGGTTGTAGTGTGCGGACAGCAGAGCTCTGCCTGCTCACCACAGCTTTATTTATTTTACTGTCTTTCATCTGCAAACCACCGCCAATCTGCATCAGAGGGAAATCCACTCTGTGTATCCCGTAGGTGTCATTTAGGATTGATTCCCTGGAATTAGCAGATGTCAAAGTAGAACCATGTGGCCATCTGTCCATCTGTCCATCCTTCCCAAACACCTGTGATAAGCCTGGTTGGATGTGATTAGACATCACACGAGCACTTTAGGTTGTCCCCGCCATAACTAATGTGGCATTATGAATTCCTGAGGTTTCACATCCCGAGTGTCTGCTAAACATTACAGACATGACGGATCATACAAAAGCCAATAAAATCTACTTCTGCCTGAATTATTCTTCTGCAAAAAACAAAAGAAAGAAATGATTCAGATCAAATGCCTTTTCGTCTCACTGGTGCAGTAAATTATCCCAAGGAGTAAACACAGGATCGTTTACACTGGTTTCATGATGGGGACAAAATTTTTAAGCTCTTCTCGGTCTTCAGAATAAATAAATAAAAAGTATATATATATATATATATATATATTCTTTTAGTTAGTTATCTGATGTCTGGTTTCAAACAGGGATGTAAGACCGTATAACCCTGTCATTAATCACTCTCGGTCGATGTTGTTAAGGATCAGTCAGCTGCAGGGTCTAATTATTTATCTAACTCAATAGTATGAAGACTGATAGCACTTATTTAAAAGACGACTAAAGTAAATAAAGGGACCACCAGCATCTTTAAAGGGTGTTTAATTTCAGTCGTCACTGAAACTATATTTTTACAAAAGCATAATACCTCCTTGTGGCGTTTAGATGTGTGCAGAATGAAGGTACAGTATTTCCTTTAAAAGCTATATTTGAATTTAAGTTATTTAAATTTTTATTTTGACGGGCATGACACTGAGTTCATGTTTACTACCAGCTAATAGAGGGCACCATTGCAGGTTGCCAAATATGGTAAACAGTCCGCTTGGCACAGTTAGGCTGTCACTGTGGAGAATGGCGAACTTAGCAAATCAAGCAGCTGCTTCTGAGCTTAGAAGATGTCGATAATAGAAAGGCTAATGTTAAACACTGTTGTAAAATAAACGTATTAGTAGGAATTAGTCCTTACCCTGCACGATATGTCACTGAGCATGGTGCTGGTTGGTCACTTCGCGTATGAGTAGCGAACCTGGCATCTGGACGCCTATAATCTTTGTTCTATTGTTGCAACAACAACACCCACACTCTAGATGTCGCTTTGGTGTTCGCGTTCCATTTTCCACCTTTAAAGCTTCCTTCCGGAGTATTTCTCTTATCCAATGGCACCATCTAGTGGCTGACAAGCATATCACACAAAAATGCTGTTCCTCATTTTTTTTGAAGATGACGTCTTCATGTTTCTGTTTACAAATGTGCTTCTGTAGCCGACAAACAGAGCTAAAACATGCTGTTTTATGAGTATTATTCTCATGTCATGTTGTGTTTTCATTTATTTATGTTTTAGAGACTTACTTGTCTGTGAAAAGTTTATCAGCTCTGCATCAGCTGAGGTATTCCTTAAATTTGACGCGTCTGAGCGGTAGTCTAACGCTATTGGTTAGTTCTGGTCAGCACTCAGTTTCCTATTGCACGGAGCTCTGCCGGGCAGGGGGCGTGCTTAGCAAAAAAATAAATAAATAAAAAAGACGTATTGCTCATATTATATACATGATAAGATAATCACTTTTACGGATTTCTGACAAATCATACATTGTTTCTGAAAGAGGAAAACTCAGGAAACAGTTTTAAATGTGTTTTTAAATCAGCACATTTTAAAACTAGGAATGCCTCGAACTGATCTCTACTGAAACTCACACACATTTGTTTTATAACTTTTAATTTCTTATGGTGTTTAGTCTAAAAGAGCTGTAATAAACAAATAAGAAAACTCATTTAGCTAGTTGACTGAGATGCAATATTAATTAGTTAAAGGTGTGGTTTACTCGTTTATTCAATACATTTGCAGTGTTCTAGTGTAAATCGATGCCTTAAGAGTCATTAAAAAATGTTAAAATTGATTTGTTCCTCCTGTTCTCAGATGCAGACGTTTGCTGAAACAGAGGTGGGGTGAAAACAGCAGGGTTGCTCATTATTATTAATTATATACACACCTTGCTTCTGATTGGATAACAAAAGATGTTCAGCCATGTTACAAAGTCACTGTCACCAAGTCATTCTTCTCTCTCTCTCCTCACTGCAAAACAAAAAAGTTTAAACCCTTGCTGTAGGAGGGTGCGAGCCAAGATGGGCGAGGCTATGAATGCAAATTCACAGTGTGACATAGAAGAAGAAGAAGAAGAAGAAGAAGAAGAAGAAGAAGAAGAAGAAGAAGAAGAAGAAGAAGAAGAAAATATAATTTCTATAGCGCCTCTCAAGAAAAAAATCATGAGGCGCTTCACAAAAACAAAAAATGTAAAAATATAAAAAAGAATTTAGAAAATGATTAAAATATATTTAAAATGAGAAAAAAAATAGACAATTGTGATTAAAGAAAATGTTAAGAAAGACAGAGAGTGAATAGGAAAGAGGGAAATCAGTGGATCCTGAGGAAGGTGGAATAGGTGGGGAGAGCAGAATAAAGAGAGAGTGGTGAAGAAGGTCATACAAAAGCCAGCTTGAACAAGTGTCTTCATCTGCTTTTTAAAGGAGACCACCGAGTCCTCTGATTTCAGGGGGAGAGAGTTCCAGAGTCTGGGGGCCACAGCAGCAAATGATCTGTCACCTTTGGTCTTTAGCCTGGTGCTGCACAACCAGTAGGCTTTGATCTCTGGACCTCAGGGACCTGCTGGGGGTGTAGGGACTAAGAAGATCACCAATGTAAGATGGTGCTTGTCCATGTAAGGCCCTAAAGACCAGAACCAAGATCTTGAAATGAACCCTGAAGTTGACCGGCAGCTAATGAAGCTGGAGGAGAAGTGGGGTGATATGGATAGATATATGAAGATCCTCAAATCCTGTCTATATTCTATCAGAAGCTAACGCAGGAGATTGGTGTGGGAGACTGCTTTCATGTGACCGATTACAATCAGAAATAATAATTTTAAAATGTTTTATTTCAGGTAAGCACACCTTTAAATGACAATTTAAAAAACACGATGAGGACGTCCCTGAAGAAAAGTGACATTCTAATATCTAACAAGCAGCCTCACGTGGAAACAATTCCATGGAAAGGTGAATGTTTGCTTTACTCCCTCACTACTGTAAAAATCATCAACAAAAATATCCTAAGGTTTATGCAGAAAAGGTTTATTGAAAATCTGGAGAAACTGCTTCAAAAACAGCATGACTCAATGAGAAATAAATCACAAGTGACAAACATTTAGCAATGCTTTAATTATATATATATAATATATTTTCAAAAGTTTTCCTAAACTTTATGAGTCAAAAATTACATCAACTCACAGACTTACATGATTTTTGCACATATTTTCTTTCATTTCACATAAAACAATTAGACCTGATCTCAAGCCAGCAGGTGCTTAACTTGCCAGCAGTTTATCAACTTATCTACTCACAACTGATCAATTTTATTCATTCCATTCCATTTTTTATTTCATTTCATGCAATCAATCACATAAAATTTACATTAAAACAATTCATGTTCACAAATAGTCCTAAATGAAAAGGAGAAGAAAGAAGCAAAAACTTATAACATCTGCCCCCTTTTCACATCAGACGTTAGCTGTTCAACTCAAACTCACCCCCCCCCACCCCCCACCCCCACCCACACACACACACACACACACACACACACCCCAACACAAACAAGTCCATCAGTCTACTTACGGTCTTATTACTTCCTCAAGATGCATTTGACACTTTTTTTTAAATACAGAAAATGATTTAGATTGTTTTATTTCATTGTTGAGACAATCCCATAAACAGACACCTATCACTGAAATACATCTTTCCATTATCGCTGTTCGGAATCTTGCTTTTTTAAACATCAATTATTTTGAAATTATAATTACTTTCTCTTTTTACAAATCTGTTTGAATATATATTGGTAGAACTCCTTTATTTGCTTTGTACATAAGTTTTAATAAATATAATCTACTAATTTGTCGAATTTCATTAGATCTGGTTGCGAAAACATCAGATCCATATGATCCCCAAATCCGCTTCCACTCATAACTCTCGTTGTTCTTTTCTGTAAAAAAAAAAAATTAATGTGTCTATGTTTTGCTGGTACTTCCCCATACTTCAATACAATGTGTCAGACGTGGAAGAATTAACGAGTTATACAGATTTTTGTTCAACAATTCCTTCGTCTTATCTAGTACTGTAATAGTTTAAGATATTTTAATTTTAATAGCACTTCCACAATAAATGTTCATCAATCATAACACCTAAAAACTTTACTTCTTTTACTCTTTCTGTCTCATTTCCTTTAACATATAATGACGCATCAGCAATTTTTTTACTACCACAAAAAACTATAAACTTGATTTTATCGATGTTTACAGAAAGCCTATTGATATTGAACCATATTTTGATTTTTGTAAACTCATTTTCAACTACATCTAACAACTCTTTTGTATTTTCTCCTGAATAAAATAAGGTAGTTTAGCAACACCGTAAATGCTATTTTGACCCTGAGGATCAGTAAATTTCAATATGACCTTATATGGTCGTATGAGATAACAATCTGTTCTGATTTTCAGTGGATTTAATTAAATTCCATCAGTTCCTCCTTTTTGTGGGTGAGAGTGAGAGGGGGACAGACGTGAAACATCTGCCACCTGATAGATTCTTCGATCAAACCGCCCCCAACAACAGCTCCAACTGGGGCTCCTATATGAGCTGTTTAACTCTAATACATGGCCCATTACCAAATGAGCATTTATCACATTTAACCCTCAAAAACATAGAGGTCCACAGGGCTCTCTGTCTTCAGTCAGGACGCACTCAGGAGCGTGTCCACTTCGCCGTGACTCTGTTTACCTCAGAAATACACAAAGGCAGCCTGCCGCAGGCTCGATTAACCAAACGAGGATAAATCTGGACATATCCAGAGAACGCGGGCTCATTAGCCATTTTGTGTTGTACAGAGACTTTTCTGTTTTTTACGTCGATGGTCTGCTTTTAGGACCATGCCATGGTTTCAAGTAAAGGTTGGTAATAAAAGGTTCCAGAGAGGGCTCAAATGCAACAATCAGCGCTCTTAAGAAACAGAGACAACTATATTTAAAATAAAAAAAATCACAAAAATAAACCTGTTTAGAAAACCTTTAATTAGCACTAAGCTGTGTGATTCAGTTGGAATTAAGGAGCTTCAGGCCCAGCTGTGGTTCGCCTGATTTCTTAATAACATGGTGATAAACACAACAATCAATCAAAGTCCCTGACAGCACTTACAATTCTAACTCTCTCATTGTGGTGGTGTGCATGATGGTGTGTAAAAGGATCCTCACCACGCAGCAATGAAGCTTCCAGCACCAGAATAGGGATGGAGGGGAAAAAAACTGAAAAAGTGTCACTTTTATTTAGTCAATGCAACTTCACTAACTGCAGCTGTGCATTGAAAACAGCCGTTGAGCAATTTAAGGTCCAGCGGCCTGGAGGACAACAGTGAGTGTGTGTTTGAAAACGTAGTGGAAGCCGCAGTAAACAGCGCTCACAGGATGCTGGCTGGGAAGCTGAGGGACGACACGGGACGTGTCAAGTGTTTATACAGCAATGACACACACATGAAAACACATATGAGCACAGTCCCAAAGTGAAATTATAACTGTGCATATCCCTAAATGATACAATCACCTGTTACTGTCAAAATAAACTGAATTATTATGATGAAGACGCTGAAAATTTCACGTCAAAACAGTCTGAGAGGCATGTGGAAATACTCATGGGACTCTGTCATCAATCAGAACGTCTCTGCTTCAATCCAAACCAGAAACGTGACAATGACCCAGCTGTTAGAAGTTTGACTGATTTCCATGATATCAAATTCTGAAATATACAAATAGAATATGAAACAATGCTGCTGATTGTTCCTCAACAATTAATGAAAAATAAGACTATTAGAGTGAGGAGTAGATCTTTTCATGGATGCATCAGGCACATCCAAGAAAGGAACATCTAATGCATTCCAGGCCTTGTGTAGTGAAAGGTCAGAGGTCATGGTGGAGTTTCAAGGACACATTTCACATTTATCCCCAAAAGATCCTATTTATCCCCAAGACTTCCTGGATTCTGCATCCTCACAAATCAAACTGGAACTTTTGTTCAAAAACAGAACATCATACCAACAATCAAACATGGTGGTGGGAGTGTCATGGTGTGAGAACCGGGATGACTTGCTGTTTTCAATGCTGACATGAATTCTGTTCACTCTCAGAAAATCCTGATGAAGAATGTCTGACCTTTGACCTTAAACAGGCTGTTCATGCTGGAAAACCTTCCATTTAACTTAATTTAATCTACAATGTAGCAATGTGTCCAGAGAAATGTAAGAGATGCATTACGAGTTAAGCTAAGGGTTCACTTCAGGTTACCAGGTTGTTATTTTAACTGAAATCCTCTTTCTGAAATTGTTCTCTGCATTAGGTTTTGTGTGTGTGTGTGTGTGTGTGTGTGTGTGCGTGCGTGCGTGCGTGCGTGCGTGCGTGCGTGTGCGTGCGTGCGTGCGTATGTGTGTGTGTGTGTGTGTGTGTGTGCGTATGTGTGTGTGTGTGTGTGATATTTAGATTTGTGGACCTAAAACATCTAAGGGGAAAAAAATAGAAGAAGAAATCTGGATGAAACTCACTTTTCACAGGACTATAATGTAGCTTCTGTTTTTCACTGATGAAAATCAGTTCACTATCTTCTGGGACATGAAAATATAAAAAATATTTGTGTAGGAAAATGTTTAGTCAATAAAATTTTCTTTTTTTTGTAAAAAAAATAAACAAAATAATCTGAGACAACACATTTGTGTTGAGATTCTGACTCATATTAGAACTAAAACACCACAGAAAATCAAACAAAACACTTCAAAGTTCATCCATGGTCATATTGAATAAACGATTCTGCTGCTTTATGTACTAAAATCATGGGTATTGTAACAGGCACAAAAACTTGGTTTCTTCTTTATGTTTTGGTCCTTTTCTCTCCTCTAACATCCTCTCTGCCACTAATTCTGCCGCTTTCTGGGGTGATGTGAATTAAAGAAGAAGAAGAAGAAGAAGAAGAAGAAGAAGAAGAAGAAGAAGAAGAAGAAGAGCACCTCTCAAGCTAAAAAATCTTGAAGCGCTTCACAAAAACAAAAAAATGTCAAAATTAAAAAAAGAATTTAGAAAATGGTTAAAAATATATTTAAAATGAGCAAAAAAATAGACAATTGTGATTAAAAAAATTTAAGAAAGAGAGAGAGTGAATAGAAAAGAGGGAAATCAGTGGATCCTGAGGAACGTGGAATAGGCGGGGAGAGCAGAATAAAGAGAGAGTGGTGAAGAAGTTCATCCAAAAGCCAGCTTGAACAAGTGAGTCTTCAGCTGCTTTTTAAAGGAGACCACTGAGTCCACTGATCTCAGGCTCAGGGGGAGAGAGTTCCAGAGTCTGGGGGCCACAGCAGCAAATGATCTGTCACCTTTGGTCTTTAGCCTGGTGCTGCACAACCAGTAGGCTTTGATCACTGGACCTCAGGGACCGGCTGGGGGTGTAGGGACTAAGAAGATCACCAGTGTAAGATGGTGCTTGTCCATGTGAGGCCCTATAGACCAGAACCAGGATCTTGAAATGAACCCTGAAGTTGACTGGCAGCCAGTGAAGCTGGAGGAGAAGCGGGGTGATGTGGGTGTGCATGGAGGACTTGGTCAGAAGCCGAGCACAGGCATTCTGAACCACCTGTAGACGGTTCAGGGAGGTTCTGCTCAGACACGTGAAAAGAGTGTAAAGCGTGTAAATAATGTCTCTGAGAGGTAAATCACAGCTTCTCTCTCTCACCTCACCACATTTAGCAGACCGTGGCTGATTTCCTTCCTTGCGTGACTCCGGAGTGTAAACACAGGGCCAGAGTGACTCATCACTATTTCTCACTTCCATGGTCTGATATAAACAGACGAAAGGGTCAGGGGTCATTTTGGGGTGGCGTGTGGTTGATCGAGAGGAGGAGGAGGGGGGTTGCATGTCTCTCCACGAGACATCTTCCATTCTGTGAAGAATTCACGGCTTCCTGTGGCCAAAGCCGCACTCCTGCCCACTCGAGACTGGAGGAAGGAGAAAGAGAAACAGTTAGAAACAGGCAGGGAGAAGGACCGAGGGTTTGGGTGATGGATTACCTTCTGTACATCGCGGCTCTCCAGTAAAATGGAAAGAATGCAGCAAGAGATGAGCCTGTGTCTCTTCCCTCTCTGCAGGACAAGAACAAGAGTGATAGGTGGAGATGATGAGATGGAGGAATGAAGTTGAGCTTGATTGTGTGGCATCAATGAACTCCGTTCAGCCTCTTCTGGTTGGTAATTGATTTATAAGACTTTAAAATTTTGTTTATATGTCCCCGCCAACTTGTCTTTTGGAGCGATTGGCACTTTGCTAAAAATGGGACGTCCCCGATTAGCACTTTCCTCTTCTAAGTCCAGCGCCATTGCAGGCTGTAGTGAGGGTGGAAGGGAGGGATAGCCACTTCCTCTCGGGCCCCCGTCTGAAGACGCGGGCCAAACGGAGTCAAACATCAATCACTTTGCACTCCTCGAGCCTTCTCTGTGCCATTGTTATAGAGCAGACCAACGGAAAGAGGCCGGTAGCAGGTGAAAATAAAGAGCCCTTCTGACAATTACAGGGTAAGATTTCTCCCATCGTTAACGTTTACACAAGCCAGAGGGAGCTGAGCCTGACGACGAACACATATACAAATATTTAGTCGACCAAATTCTCCTGCTGACAGCGACACTTGATCACATGTAGCAGATACAGACCCGTAAAGGTGGACGCTGTTGGACAGAGGATAGCATGTAATATGGAACTCTGGCTAGCAGCAATATCACACATCATAAAAAGTGTGAAGACTTGGGCTGCAGAAACATCCCTGTCATTTAAAGCTGTAGAATTTGTCTAGTGCGTGTTCAAATTGTAGTTTTTGCCAGAAAAACATATTTTGTTGGAGACTGTTTAATTTTGTGATTCAATTGCCACAAACGTCCCAAAACAACAAACTTCTGACTCGAGCTAAAACCCAAAGATTGTGTCGCACCCCATCAGGTCCAGGCGTTGGTCCCTACAAGGACAAATGAGCTGGACAAGCCAGGAGATTATAGCTGAAAAAGTCCCAAAACTGAGACAAAAACCAGACACAAACGTAAACGTGAAACTATTTCAGAAACAGTTGTGTCGTTCTGAGTTAAATGTTTTTAAATTCATTTTAAAAATCACAAATTCTCCAGGTTTTCATCATTTTCTACACTTTGTTTAATTACGTTTACATTGAAAAAATAACAAGCTGGCTACACGCTTTAAATACAGTGAGTGCGTGGTGTTTTTGGTAGATAAAATAATCAAAAATTGTGTAAAAAGAAGGATTTATCTGTTTAAGGGGAGCGTTGTAGGAGTTGCACATTACCTCTGCTTTTGATGAACAAGATAGAAACAAGCTGATAGATTTTAATTATATTCTGCACTAATATAATTATTTCCTGTCTTTTTACTTCCTTAACATGAATTTTGTTCCATCAGGCCTAAAGAACAACACTTATGGACACGTGAAACATTTAAAACAGACTGTTTTTTTTACATCTTCTTCCTTTCAACCTGTTGATGTTTCTGCCCTTCACAACTTCATGTTCCTGTCTTCATTCGGAGCTCTCCACCATCTTTTCCTTTCTTTTCTTGGCATTTCCCTCCTCCCCTACCACATCTCCCGCAGCCTCAGTCTTCTCCTCCCTTAGGATCAGGGCCTAGACCTGGCAGAGTCTCTGTCACAAGATGCCATGCATGTGATGCTTCACTTGGACCCCCCCTCTCTGCTCAGGAAATGCTCTCAGCCTTTTTCCCACCCTGGTGTTCCGCTGCGGAGAGCTGGGCATTACAAATGAATCCAGTTACCATCCCGAAGCATTCCTGGCTGATTCCGACCGCTGCCTGCCTATGGCTTCCCACGAACAACGAGGACATGCCCCAATTTCAAATCCGCCGTAGCACTGAGTATCAAGTTGTAAAACTTCCTGGTGTGTTTACGACAGAAGAGAGGAGTTTGAGCTCCACAATAGTCAATTACCATGCCCACTCATCCTCAGTCTCTTTCATTCCATCTGTGGTTTCTCTGTAGGTGGATTTGGTTGTGCGCAGATTAAAAATAGTCAAACCGTTCCAGACAAAAACTGTGAGGGACACGGAACACACATTGCACAAATGATATCTCCCATTGTGGTGTGCTGTTTGGGAATTCTTAATTGCTTTTTCCGAAGCAGCATGCCACAGGAAAATCCCCCTTCAGAGGAAAGAAAAAAAGGGTTGGTGGGCTGTGTGTAAACACCATAGATATTATGTAAACATGCACATATAAACCCATGTTGGCCCATGTGCACCCATCAAACTGCTGTGAGGGCAGTATCAAAGGAGATAACCTGCAGCAGAACCAGTTGTGGCCTGCGTCAGCCCTCCCTGTCTCTTTTGTGTTCTCCACTGTGGTTTCTGCTTCAGCTCTCATTATTGATGTCTCTCCCTACATTAGACAGGCCATGATAGACCGACTCTGGGAGGTGTGCAGAACTGCAGGGTGGGGCACTAAACAAGCTCTCCCACTCACTGTGTGAGACCAAGCCTTCACAGTGAGGCCGAAGCACGGCAGAAGAGAAGCTAGAGCAGAAAGTAACTAAAGGAAGGGGGAAGTGTGTTTGGTTTGTTTTCTAAAGGAGCACAAATGCATTTTAGAGGCCATGAGGGCTGAAATTTACCTGCTTTCAGCTGAAAAAATGCATTTAGGTTTAATGTTGTTATAATGTTTTAAATGTGATTTTGAATCTCAAGAAGGAGCCACTGAACTCGGGAGAATGTGGGACAAACTGATAAGTAAATTTAATGAACTAAGTTGGTTTGTGTGAATATATATATATATATATATATATATATATATATATATATATATATATATATATATATATATATATATATATATATATACATATATATAGAGATATATATACATAGTTTTTTTCACACATTGGTGGAAGCATGATGTATAGCTCCATTTGATGTCACTCTAAAAATAAAAAGTACTTGAAAA
This sequence comes from Nothobranchius furzeri, assembly GCF_043380555.1. Classification (NCBI taxonomy): domain Eukaryota; kingdom Metazoa; phylum Chordata; class Actinopteri; order Cyprinodontiformes; family Nothobranchiidae; genus Nothobranchius; species Nothobranchius furzeri. The sequence goes on from NC_091749.1 coordinate 57,432,136, forward strand.
TGCTGTAAAAAATAACACATATATTCATCAATTATTTATTATTATTTGTGAAACTAAAAATATTTTTAAAAATTAAATTTCAATAGCTTCTCTAAATCTTTTCCAGTTGTTTTAAATCTAGCTAGGAGTTGCTTATCAACTCTCCAAAAAGATATCGGAACCTGTAAAATTTTCAAATAAATATTCTTTGTTTAATACAAAACACACGTGTGTCCTTTTTGTTGTGGTTTTCCTTATTCTTTCAATGTTTTATCAAAATCATTTCTTTATTGCTGGAGTTATAAATCTTTAGAAACACAAGTTGCCAGCATGCTGACAGCTGAGAACAGGTACCATAATCACACATTTTACTCTGCCTCATTCTGTTTTCATTTTTATTAGTGTGACATCTGACTGGCCAAATTATTATTTTTTAATTAAGAAAATAAAACAAACAGGAAAAAACTTGGGCCTTTGCACAAGCTCCAACGTGTGTTTTGCTTTCATTCATGAACTGTTTAAATGTTTCCAAAATATATAAGAAAGGTTAATTTTATGGTTAGAGCAGATTTTATTCTGGGGGAATTGGTGAGACTTTCACAAAAGGCAGGGTGTGAAGGGGCTGAGGTTCTGATGAAAAAAACATGTGTCCACATATTTTAAATATGGCATTTATTTGTATTGTTTGTAAGACATTATGGAGTAACATAATAACTGAGACCAAAATAAACAGAGATGCAGAATAAAGATTAATGCTTTTCAGTGTTGATTTTACATGAAGATGGTTTCCCAAGAGATCTGAAGTCAGTTTGATGTAAAAATATGATTTTATATATATATACATATATATATATATATATATATATATATATATATATATATATATATATATATATATATATATACACCCATATAGGGACATATGTACAAAGTCATATTTTTAACGTACAGTAATAACAAGTAAAGCATGACTCCCAGTTGTTTAATACACAGTTATTGCAGGAGGTAAATATATTTCATGGGTGTGTCGAAGCAAAATGAAAGGTGGTGCATCAGGATGAGGTAACGATTTTATAAAAATGCGTTTTGTACAACATTAAAATAAATGATTATAATTGATGTAATTTTAGAGTTAAATGCATGAAAACAGAAAATTTAAGCATTTTTGAATAAAATAACACAATACGGATTTTCCCTAAAATGCCAGGAATAAGTTTGATCGAAATCACTTAAAACATTTTAGGGAAACAGATTTGATCTGATCATTAAAGCAGCACGCTCTGGATGACCATTATTTTTAACAAGGGCAAGTGACCCATACATCGGAATTGGGTCAGGCTCAGTGGCCATCAACTCGGCTGTATGTTTGTTGTTTTAATCAATATGTAGAAGATCAGAGTTCAATTTTATTTATTTTTCGTGTCTCCACAAACATCACGACTCTACCCCGCGGTATAGGCTTATCTGATCGAGCAGAGTGTGTTACGCCATCACCGGTGGCTGACGCGGCTTCGCCGCGGCGCGCATCACGGCGGCGGAGACTTGATGCTGCGCGCAATCAGCAGTCTGTGAGCAATCCCGTCCGTTCTCCATCACATAAACAGCACTTAAACAAAAATACACACGGCCGCCTACAGCGCAGGGAAAGTGATGAGGGGGGGGGGGGGGGGGCACCCCAACATGTTCCCAGTTCAAGGGACAACATGGAGGAACTGCAGGCGACACTTAGACCCACTGGGTTTCCTGTAGGAGTGAAATTTGGTTCAGAATATTCTAAATCTGGTTGATGCTGCAAAGTGATTTAGAAATGTCAAGAAATTCAATAAGTGCATGTTTATTTACTCGCATGCGCCAAACCAAAAACCTGAGTGTGTTTGACCTATTCTGTAACCAGTAAATGCTTGTGTCATCTTGTTTAATTAATAAACATAAATGAGGAATGTTTGTCATCCAAATCATTAAAGAGCAAATCACCCCCAAATCAGCTTTTTTATTCCGGATAAACTATATAAATGCGTGTCTAATCGTGCTGCAGACACGTGTAGTCAATAGTTTAGCACTTTAGTGCATTTCAGTTAAAATTTAAATGTTCTGCTTAAAACTGTCATTGTTGTGCAGTTGTCAGGTAAAAACTCTGCACTGCAGTTGAATTTAAATCTACCACCGCTATTGGCTAAGAGGTATGCTGTGATGTAAACGGGTACATTATGATGTCACATTGCCGTTGTGAGCCTGTGTGTGTGTATTTGTTAGTGGCTCTGCCCTCTCGGTCTGCTAGGCAACATCATTTGTTGCATTTTTAAACATGAAGAAGGAGTGAAGTAAGTTTCTTGTAGGGGGTGACTTGCTCTTTAAGTTACTTTGTCAAACAAAAAAACATTCTAACCAACGACACTTTAAAATGTTTCATCTCTATTTACCAATAAGTTGATTTTCCTCCTCTAAAGGAGTTTTTGACAATTGTTCTTCAAGCATTTGTCATTATTCCATCAAATAGTTGATTCTTCAATGACCGACTGGACCATGGGGTGATTGATTTTTTTGTATACTGTCCTCCAAACACACTCAGTCTGCGGCCTCTCTTTGACCCACTGCAGACCTCTTTCACCACCCAGAAAGAAAACTGTTGACACTTTGACTCACATGTGAGAAACTTTTAGAATGATCATCTAGTTGAGATAAATCAATGACAATAATCCAGAGCTGAATATTTGATTCCGCTCTCGTGTTTTGGTAATCTCTATCTGAAGTCTGAGATGTGGGGAGAAATGTGCTGCTACGTCATGGCAAGTTCAAACAGAAAAGGTTAAAGTTGGCTTTTTTTATCAAGACTCCGAAACTAAAAGAAGAGGTCCGGAGAGCCAGCCGGGCACGTGCACCACGTGGTGTGATGGCGCATTCCACAGGATGAAGCACCTGTCAAATAATTCATGATAGGACGTCATGGAAAAGTGCATGACTTAGCTGAGACCTCGTGATCTGTCACCGAAACCCTGATTTTACTTGTCTCTTTTCACATCTACTTTGCAGATTCTTATTTTAAAAATAATTTGCTGATTCAAGTATGACATTGGGATACCAAATAATTTCTGATTTTTCACTTGAAGAGGTTATATATGAGACTTTTGTTTTTGGAAATATGCATCTTCATCGAATACAGAATAGATTACATTAAGAACATTGGCATCGGCTCTAAGAAAAAGTCCAAACGTGCCTGTCCTGCAGAAAAAGAATAATATAACATGAGGCGGCCGAGCGTGAGAGGGTAAAAGCCTTAATGGAATGAAGTCATCAGCCGTAATTAAACGCAGTGGGCAGAGAGAGAACGGGAGCGCGCCTGGCGCTGGTGCGCGCTGGGTGGTCCTGACTTCACGCGAGCGGCTGATAAAACAATACATACATTCATTTATCTGTGACTTTATCTTCTCTAAAACAGAATTTTCACGTTTCCAAGTTTGCAAATGGAAGGAAATGAGTTATCTAATTGGATTTTATTAGTTAAGTTGCATCTAGAAAGAAAATATCTGACACTGTTACATCTAATATTGACAAAAGTTTTTATGCAAAAATTTAACAATTAAAAAAGATCTGAAAGTTATGCGCACATGGAACGTCACTGCGCTGTTTTTCTTTAATGTGCATATTCTATTTATTCCCCGCTGTTGTTGTTATTCTGTATTTTAATGGAATAAAATCGGGAATCAAACGCAACCCCAGGAAAGAACAGCTGAACTCTGACGTTTTTGCATCTCCAGGGAACTATAAGCAACTACTGTCAACAGCTTTAGGACAGCTCGCTTCCAGCAGCTCTCACTCACAGCTGCATCTTAGGTAATAAAACGATCCATTGAAGCTTTTCGCACTTGAAAACTTACGCGCAACCGCCTCCGATCCATTTGAAGTCCAATCAAATCGTTGCGAGCTCCGTGCACCCATTTTATGTATAGTTTGAGATGTTCTTGAACGCATTAAAATCCACCTCACCTCTAATCCTGCTTCACTCCGCGTCCGGCTGCCTGCAGGAGTCGAGCTCAAGTCCAGTCCGAGTCTCTGCACGCACAGTCCTGCGCCTCCACCTCACTTCTCCAGCGTAAATATTAAGACTGCGTTACACAAATGGTGTTCATTTTACAAAGAGAGTGAAAGAAAACAAACAAAAAAAAGATCCAACACGCAGAGAGGTCGCGCATCAGTTTGAGTATTAGCTGATCTAGTGGGGCTTTTTGCTTGATTTTTTATTTAAAGAAGGCCAGGGAAAATGTTTACATTCTCCTGTATAAACATCCTGCCCATGGTCCTGTCTATCTTTTACAGAAATCAGGAGGCTGGTTTTAATGTGAGGACGGTGTTGTCTGTTAAAATGTTTTCAAACATTAAAAATGTGTTGTATGAAACTATTTAATGCGTTTAAGGTCTGGAGACGTGCTCATCTTGCATCAGTAATGATGCGCCCACGTTGTGACCCTATAGGGCTGCAGTTTTTTTTTTTTGATTACGCATGAGCACATGCCAGTTATGCCACTAAATTATTTATTTTAAATAAAGAAACAGAAAAAAGAAACGCAGTTATCCAAAACAAAGAAATCCAGACCAGGATCTGCATGCGTAAAAGCAAATATTTGGCGGCTGATCTTGTTCTGTGCTGTTGTCCTGTTGTTATCTGTTGCACGTGCTATATATAGTCCATATTTATGTCTTTCGTTTCTTCCTTCTTTTTTAAAATGAAAGCATTTCACAGAAAAGTGAGCGCACGCACGCAGATGTGCATGCTTGCAGCCCACCACTGGAGTAGGAGGGGACTGGGCGGGCCCCAGCGTTCGGATGACAAGACCTACAGCTTCCAATGCTCCGATGGCAACAGATAAGTAAAAAGTGAGCTCCTCGGACGCACGACAACACATCAAGTGAAGTGGAAAGCGGCTCCTGTTCTGCTCCTTGCACCAGCTCGGACGTTAAACATTTTAAGCGCTCCGGTTTCTAACTGCAGCAGGATTGATCCAAATACAGGCGCGCCTTTGAGTTTGGGTCGTTTTTTTTTTCTGGAGAGATAGTGTTTTTCATTTGAAAAATTTTCAACTGAATCTTGTCAAACTCATGACGGCAGAGGTCCAGCAGCCCCCAGCGCAGACTCCTGCTCAGAGCAGCCCGATGTCTGCTCCGGAGAAGCCGCACGGACAGACGGTGGTGATGGAAACCGCTTCATCCACAACGAAAACCAAAAAAACAAACGCGGGGATCCGACGACCAGAGAAACCTCCTTATTCATACATAGCCTTGATAGTGATGGCCATCCAGAGCTCCCCAACCAAGCGCTTGACGCTCAGTGAAATCTACCAGTTCCTGCAAAGCCGCTTCCCGTTTTTCAGAGGCTCTTATCAGGGATGGAAGAACTCCGTGCGTCACAACTTATCCCTGAACGAGTGCTTCATCAAGCTGCCCAAAGGCCTCGGTCGACCAGGGAAGGGCCACTACTGGACTATCGACCCAGCTAGTGAGTTCATGTTCGAGGAGGGCTCTTTCAGAAGGAGGCCCCGGGGTTTTAGACGCAAGTGCCAGGCGCTGAAGCCCATGTACAGCATGATGAACGGCCTGGGATTCAACCACATCCCTGAGTCTTACAACTTCCAAGGGAGCGGAGGGGGCCTCTCATGTCCGCCCAACAGCTTGTCTCTGGACGGCGGGATCGGGATGATGAACGGACACTTAGGAAACATGGACGGGATGGGTCTGTCCGGTCATTCCATGTCACACCTGTCGACTAACGGTGGACATTCCTACATGGGAAGCTGTACGGGATCCACCGGGAGCGATTATCCCCACCACGACAATTCTGCCTCCCCTCTGCTCACCAGCGGGGGAGTAATGGAGCCTCACCCCGTCTACTCGAGCTCAGCCTCGGCGTGGGCTCCAGCGCCATCGGCCTCTCTGAATAACGGAGCTTCTTACATTAAGCAGCAGCCACTGTCTCCCTGTAATCCAGGAGCGAACAGCCTGCAGCCGAGCCTGCCCACGCACTCATTAGACCAACCATACCTGCACCAGAACGGCCACGCCACCACAGACCTGCAAGGTAGGCACTTGGTTGTGTTTGAATAGAAGAAATACGCAAAATTACACAAATGAAGTCAAGAAAATATAAAAAAAATTCACATAAACAAAAATGGATTCAGTAGAAATGAGGAGGTTTAACGCAAAAATCTATTTGTGCCAAATGTGGGCCTAATAATTTATAATAATCATTTAGACTGGCATTATCTCCTTTTATGTTGCAGAAAATCTTATAATTACACCAAAATAATAAAAGTGTGTAAATTACGCCAATTGGGGAGAATTTCCAACATCAAACAGTGTTTAGATTCTCCTGGTTTGATAGAAGTGGTTTAGCCAGGACACTGTGGAGTCCTGGAGCTCTGTTGGCTATAAAAACAAGTTCGGTAGGGTCCAGCCGGCCTCGCCCCCGGGCTCGCGTGCAAGAGGGCCACTGTCAATTAACCCGCAATCCCGCCTCTCTTAGTGGCAGCCTTAAACGTGCCTGACAAATGGATTTCAGGTCTGTCAATTGGTTTAAATCAGTGAGTCAAACGCATTATTTTTATTTGCCTGAATAAAAGCGCACATTGGAATAATGCCACCGTTGGTTCCATAAATTGAACTCGATTCAAGCAGGTCTTGTTCCTCATTTGTATTTTGGAATTGATTTGTCTTATTTTTGCCAATTTCGCCCAATTACATTTTATTATTTAAACGCGTAATTCTACAACAATTTCAAGTTAGAAATCTGATCTATGAAATTATATTAGAGATTTTAAAAATTCACACCTTTTTATATTGTCCCTGCAGGGATCCCTCGGTACCATTCCCAGTCCCCCAGCATGTGCGACCGGAAGGAGTTCGTCTTCTCGTTTAACGCCATGACGTCCTCGGCCATGCACGCAACGGGAAACGGCTCCTACTACCACCACCAACAGGTCTCCTACCAGGACATCAAGCCCTGCGTCATGTGATCCGCGCCTGACGCGGACGGGCTGCACTAAACAGAACCGGAGAGTAAATGACCACTGACTGAGAGACACCTGGACAGCCGGGTGGAGAGAAACGCTCCACAGCTGTTTGACTCAGAGACAGACACGGAGGCAGCGACGCACCAAACACGATAATAATATATAATAATTCAAAACCCTTTAGTGCTTTCAGCGGGGTGAAAAGTGTCCGGACCAGAACCCAGCTGCTGTTTGGTACCACAGTCCTGCAGAGCAGATGACTCATTTCACAAGTTAATTCATTTTTGTAAAATATGCACACTCGCATTTTGTCCGTTCATGTTTTTTACTTTTATTTTTGTTAATAAATTAGACAACGTTCTTAATTTTTTTGGAGGGGGAGGGGGAGGGGGGACTATATAAACGTTAAATTCTGAAATAAACGTTGACATTATTTAGGCCTGTAAACTGTATAATGTGTAAAAATGGCACTTTTTTAAAAGCCTATAAGCGCAACTTTTTTATTTATTCTGTAGGCCTATATTTTAATTTCAGGCAACTTATTCAAGGGGTTATAAGCTTTATTGGCAATATTTGTCAGAATGCTTATTATTTGTAAAATGAACTCGAGGATATATTATAAGCACTGTGTCGTTTTGTATTTTACCTTCAGCACTGTATTACTATAGCGAGGGTTTATGTTTAGGTTTAATAAAAAAAACAATTTAAAAATAAAATAAATCTGATTTACAGTGATGTTTAAGACCACAAATCTGAGGTATTTTTCATTTTATGTAGCATTCCTAATTCCTGGTACTTTTATAGTGGAATACAACAAAAGAGCAAACAACACATATTTTTATGATAATAATAAATTGTGTTCGTCCAAAACTAATCTGTAAAATTTCATCTGTTTGACTAAAGTTGGGATCAAATCGATTTAACCGTTCTCAGCCATGCAGTTCCTATGACTTGTTTTTCAGCGTTATCAGATATTAAATTAATATAAACATTTATTTTTCCCACAGATTTTTGACTCAGTAATGTTTAAAGTATTAAATTAGACTCTTTTCTCCAAAAATCTGATTAAAAACATTTCTGCTCTCAAGAGACATAAGAAATTGTGCTGATGATTGATTCATTTGTGATGAATTGTTAATGGATTCACTCATTTGTGGAAAAGTGTTGAGATGAAGATGAGAAAACAAAAACTGATTCAAGTGATTTACAGTTTTTACAAACTCTGTATCTCCTCTAAAACACTTCACCTTGTACAGCAGTCACAACAATAAGATGCAATTAAAGGAAATAATTAAATAACGAACCTGTGAAGTCCTGAATGTTTTATCCAAAATGTCTTCTATTAAAGTTCTAAATTTAGTCATTAAAAGATCGTTTTTTTGCAGAAAATATGCTAAAAAGAATTCTCAAAGGAAAGGAAAAACCCTGCAGTCAGATTCTTCTGATGCACACTACTTTCGATGTACTTTTGGGCATTTAGTGACACATGCTCTTTGCTTACAGCTGCACATCTTGTGCATTTTGCTCTACTTGGTTCAACATTTTGCATGACCAGTGACTGAACCCCAGTAAAATACCACGGAGCTCAGGGTGAGCAGGCTCCGGAGCGCTGAAACAGAACATTAACTAACTGATGACATTTGCTGATCTTCAGAGCTCTGCTCTGATGGAAGTGCACAGCTGTTCCTAGGCTAGGCCTGGATGACAGCTCCATAAAAAGATCTGGTCCTGCACAGAGCATAGATACAGTATAGGCTCAAGTCTCGGTGGGAAAAAACTCTGACATCTGACGGACACACAGATCATCCTTTTTCCAGGTAAAATCTGTGCAGAGACACAAAAAGCTTTGAACAAAAGTCCTTTACCAGGCAGGCCAGGCTGTATTTGTGTGTCTTTTGTTTTTGTCACAGATTTTTTTCAATTAAGCTCTTGATCAGACTGAAATCAGACTCTGAAATAAGCTCAATTTGAAGTTTTATCCTGCATAAAAAAAAGGGACTCCTGTTTAAAACGAGTTTGAGTTCACACCGTGAACGAGTTAACACAAGAATCTGAAATGTCACGTATATTTTTACGTTTTTGTTTTTGGTCTAAAAGTGTAAGCTGTGTAGGCGCATCTCCAAAACATGCCCCAAATTATAATCAGGATCACAAAAAATTATGTTCTTTGTCTGAAAAATGACCAAAACACAGCCCAGATGCAACAAAAAGCTTCATCACTCTCATCTGACAGGGTGTAACATAGAACTCACTGTTATTAATAATAAAAATAGCTAATATCACCGTTTGAAGCCATATCATTGTTTTAATATAACAAAGCTTTTCTCAAGGCCCCAAAATAACAAATCAAAGGAAAACTTCTTTAAAATAAATCCTACATTTATATGTCTAATAGCAGAGACAAGGCAGGTTTCAACAATTAATAAAAATAGATTAATAATTTTATTTTCCTTCATTTTAAAGTTTACAAAGAAGATTAATCACATATAGAACACCAGCTTCTCTCCTTGGTGATGCTAAAACGAGCAGCAGACACAAATGCTTCGTTTTTTATAAACATTTAACAGATTTGTGATCATTAAAAATTCTGCTTGCATGTTAGAAAATAAGCATTGCTCAATTTAAGCCGATTAAACTGGCCAGAAGGGGGCGCCATTTATCATTAACTCTGTGGATAGTTTACCAGTTAGATGTTGGGTTTGGATTAAAGACGAGGTCATTTGAGAAACAAGAAATGCAAATCTTTTATTGTGATCTACAGTTAAAAAATAAAATAAAACCACACATCCAATCACTAAAAAAACTAATAAATGCTGTCAAGACACAGGAGCCTGAAGATAGGAGTAAGGCACATAAATGTGTCATTGTAAATTATTACGTTAGAAAACAAATCTCTTAATTTCACCACTTTTTAGTTTTGTTTCATTTACTACTTCATTAGATGTTTGCTTCACAAGTAAAAATAAAATAAAAAGCAAAGTTTAATACTTCCAATGGTGTTAAAGCTTTATGTAACTATTATTTTGACCTGTTTGCTGCCTGTTGCTGTTATTGCTCCGTCTCCTTCGTGGAGCCACCTTTCAGGGGAGACATTTTTGACTTAGAAGCTTTGGACAGAGTTTGTCTCTGTCCAGACTTCTTCTGTCCACGCTGGCTCTTGGCCAGCTCGGCCTGCAGGTTCTGACCGTTCAGACAGAGGCCCTGCAGAGCCTCCAGGGCCTGATCTGCCCCCTGAGGGTCGCTGTAATCCAGGAAGGCCCTGTGCTGAGCTCCCTGCCAGGTGAGCCTCAGTGGAGCGGCATTCCTCTCTCTGAGAGCAGCTTTGAGCTCGCTAACGCGCAGCCCGGTGGGGATTCCTCCCAGGTAGACTGTGGTCACGCTCTGAGGGAGCTTCCTCTGGCTCACCTCTTCACCTCCAACTTCTTCTGACCCCTGCTCCTTCACCATCCTCCTGCTTCTTCCCTTTACGGTTTTACCAGCTTCCTTGTCCGCATCTCCCTTTCCACTTCCTCTGCTTTCTTTCCTCACCCTTGCCGGTTGCTGTCTGGCTCTCTGTCCTGACTCTGATCCTCTCTCCTGTCTGGACTCCTGGCTGGTTTCTCCCTCTGCATCCTGTTGTGTGTTCCGCCTCGGCCTCCGTCTGGGCTGCCTTTTCGGGTCATCGTTTTGCAGACCGGGCTCAGCTGCAGGCGGCGTTGCCCCCAATGTCACATCCTTCCCAGCCTGTTCCTCCAGAGCACGCAGCTTCTTCAGGATGGGGATCTTTTTCAGTTTTTCTGAGTCCAGCTGAAGACAAAGAAACTGTTGTTAGTCCATACCGCTCACAGCCGACGCTTAATAACGTCTACACAGGAGCAGGACATTTCACTTCCCACACAGTTAAAAATAACAACAGTTTTCTTCATTTGTCGGGTATTCAAGTGTCCTGGCAGCCTTTGATGCTGACGAGTTGTGTAAAGGATATACGGGCCTATTGTTTTTACGTTGGCCCTGTTTGACCCCTGCCCCCCCAGAGCCAAGGTGGCTGGGCAGAGCAGCCTTTGATGATCAGACTTGGCCTTCCTGTCTGTGAGTTCATGGGGTGTTGTTTACTTACACGCATTTCTTAAGGAACCCAGAGGTTACACACAATACGGCCACATGATAAGAATGATGCCCATCATGTCTAAATAAGTCACACGATGTCTCTGCTGGTGCCACTAAATCAGAAGCTGTTTGAAGTTCATCCAAGATCAGAAGTCACACAAGTAGAATTGTGCAAAAAGTAATTAATGTATGCATAAATAAATTGCACTAAAACAAGGCATCAGGCGAAATGTTGGCAGTTTGTGGGGAAAATGTCCACTAGGGGGCAGTGTATCCTCAAAAAAAGAGCTAGATGTTTATTATTAAAGCACAGAAAAGCTCAACTTTTTGATACAAAAACAAAATCTTAAAATCTTACATGAAAAAATACATCATTTAACACAAAGTCACCAAAAACAAAAGCCAGCAAATGATTTTATATATTACAATAAATTAACTATATTCTGTGTTTTCCCTTGAGAAATTTTACATTTTAGTCTTTAAACAAAACACTTTATCCCCTCTTGGGTTTGATTGCTGTGTGGCGAGTGATCCTTCTGGCAGCTCTGTTATGAGGAGTAACCTTCGCAACACACACAGGAGCAGCTGACTGAGCTTTTAAAAGCCAATAAACATGGTGGATAAGACCCCAAATCCCAAACGAGGAGAAACTGAGCTGCCAGGGAGCACAATCATGCATGGGAAGGATAAAAATCTATTGGTTTTACCCACAGATGTCATAAGAAATGTTAGAGGGGGGAAGAGCTGGAATACGGCATCAACAATAATCTTAAAGGGACTTTACGGAGTTTTGAATCTTTATGCTCGCGATTGCCCCCTCAGGCCAAAAGCGTAATGGCAGCCTCAATAGTAGGCTCGTGCACGAGGCGCGCATGCTGTACGTGCACACTCCTTAACGAAAAAAACAGCTGAGACAGTCCCGTGTGTGTGTGTGTGTGTGTGTGTGTGGCCCGGAGGACAGAGGACAGGAGAACACGCAGCTAATTAATTAAATAATTTGGTTCTGTACCTTTCTCTTCAGCACAGCCGACAAAGGTTTATGATGGGTCAGTCCTCCTGCATGCTCAGATCATTCCCTTCCCTTGCTTGAAAAATTGTTCCAAAATGAAAGTCGAACCCACATCTTTTTTACCTATGAATTCAATGCCGTTCGGCGAGTCTCAAATAAAAATTTGGGCATCTTACTGTAAAAAAATATCATTAATGTAAAAAATAAACTCAAACTAAACTATATTCACATCCAGAATCAAACCCGGGTCTTCTGCACGAGAGTCCGACGTTTTACCAGGTGAGCTAAACGACCAGTGATGTATGTTGTACCTGTAACATTTATATCCTTGATGACAGCTGAAACAACGTTCAAAGAACAGTTCGGAGCGAAAATGGCTAATTTGTTGCTAATTTGCAGGAAATATCTAGAAGAAAGTAGCTAAGAGTCCTCAGAAATGTAGCTAGATTCATCACTAGGCGTTAGGAACAGCGACAAAGTCGCGGAGTTGGCACTACCTCTCTCTCTGCTGCTAAAGCTACGGATAGTAAATGCTACGGGCTATGCCTGAGCGTGAACGCGCACGAAGCAGCCTGCTCGACCCGAACATCTCTCTTTTTCTGTGATTTTACAGAAAAACAGGCAATCACAGTAAAAATGCCAGGGTTCATTCTACAGGACCAGGACATTGCAGGAGAATGTATGAAGAAGAAATTTATTATTTCTATACATGTTTTGGCTGCCAAACTTCCAAAATGCCCCTTTAAAGAACCAATAAGGACTGCTTATTCATTTTGGAATAGATATACAGTCAGGTCCATAAAAATTGGGACATTGACACAATGCTAACATTTTTGGCTCTATACACCACCACAATGGATATCAAATGAAACGAACAAGATGTGCTTTAAATGCAGACTGTCAGTTTTTATTTGAGGCTATTTACATCCAAATCAGGTGAACGGTGTAGGAATTACAACAGTTTGCATATGTGCCTCCCACTTGTTAAGGGACCAAAAGTAATGGGACAATTGGCTTGTCAGCTGTTTCATGGCCAGGTGTGTGTTATTCCCTCATTATCCCAATTACAATGAGCAGATAAAAGGTACAGAGTTCACTTCAAGTGTGCTATTTGCATTTGGAATCTGTTGTTGTCAACTGTTAAGATGAGATCCAAAGAGCTGTCACTATCAGTGAAGCAAGCCATCATTAGGCTGAAAAAACAAAAGAAACCTATCAGAGAGATAGCAAAACATTAAGCGTGGCTAAAACAACAGTTTGGAACATTCTCAAAAAGAAGGAATGCACCGGTGAGCTCAGCTACACCAAAAGACCTGGATGACCACGGAAAACAACTGTGCTGGCTGACCGAAGAATCCTCTCCCTGGTGAAGAAAACACCCTTCACAACAGTTGGCCAGATCAAGAACACTCTCCAGGAGGTAGGTGTATCTGTGTCACAGTCAACAATCAAGAGGATACTCCACCAGTGTGAATACAGAGGGTTCACCACAAGATGTAAACCACTGGTGAGCCCCAAAAACAGGAAGGCCAGATTAGAGTTTGCCAAACAACATCTAAAAAAGCCTTCACAGTTCTGGAACAACATCCTATGGACGGATGAGACCAAGCTCAACTTGTACCAGAGTGATGGGAAGAGTATGCAGATGGAAAGGAACTGCTCATGATCCTAAGCATACCACCTCATCAGTGAAGCATGGTGCTGGAAGTGTCATGGCGTGGGCATGCATGGCTGCCAGTGGAACTGGTTCTCTTGTATTTATTGATGATGTGACTGCTGACAAAAGCAGCACGATGAATTCTGAAGTGTTTCGGGCAATATTATCTGCTCATTTTCAGCCAAATGCCTCAGAACTCATTGGACGGTGCAGATGGACAATGACCCAAAGCATACCACAAAAGCAACCAGATTTTTTGAAGGGTAAGAGGTGGACTGTTTTGCAATGGCCAAGTCAATCACTTGACCTGAATCCGATTGAGCATGCATTTCACTTGCTGAAGACAAAACCGAAGGGAAAATGTCCCAGGAACAAGCAGGAACTGAAGACTGTTGCAGTAGAGGCCTGGCAGAGCATCACCAGGGATGAAACCCAATGTCTGGTGATGTCTGTGTGTTCCAGACTTCAGGCTGTAATTGACTGCAAAGGATTTGCAACCAAGTATTGAAATGTATGGCAAGCCAAATGAGCATTTATTCTGATATCAGGATATCAGCCAGAATTGTAATGAACATGTAAGCCATTTCTGTCCACTAGTTAACTAGTTAGGCATGTTTGTGTCAACTAGTTAAATATCGAGGGTGAAAATGTGCCCACTAGTTAACTAGTGGCAGCAGAAATGCGCACTAGTTAACTAGTGAACACATTTAGGCTTCAGTAGTTAACTAGTTGACACAAAAACTGCTCACTAGTTAACTAGTAAAAGCAGAAATGTATACCAGTCAGCTAGTTGAAGGTATTTGTCTCACTAGTTAACTAGTGAGGGTCAAAATGTGCACACTAGTTAACTTGTGGTAGACATAAATGTGCACTAGTTAACTAGTGAACATATTTTGGCTTCACTAGTTAACTAGTTGACACATAAATGGCTCACTAGTTAACTAGTAAAGACCAAAATGCACACCAGTCAGCTAGTTGAAGGTTTTTGTGTCTCACTAGTTAACTAGTGATGGCCAAAATGTGCACACTAGTTAACTTGTGGTAGACATAAATGTGCACTAGTTAACTAGTGAACACATTTTGGCTTCACTAGTTAACTAGTTGACACATAAATGGCTCACTAGTTAACTAGTAAAGGCCAAAGTGCATACCAGTCAGCTAGTTGAAGGTTTTTTGTGTCTCACTAGTTAACTATTGATGGCCAAAATGTGCACACTAGTTAACTAGTGAAGGCTTAACTCCTAACTAGTTAACTAGTTGGAGTAGGTCAGTGCCACTAGTTAACTAGTGAACCATTAATGACTCACTAGCTAGCTAGTTGATGGCAGCAGGCTCACTAGTTACCTAGTTGATGCATCCATTGTCCAAACTAGTTAACTAGTGAGGACATAAATGTATACTAGTAAACTAGTTCAAGTCTACATTCACACTAGCTAGCTAGTTGCGCAGAATTCTAATTAGGAGGCGGAGAATTTCTCAAATTAAGACTCTCTATTGGCTCCCTGTGTCAAAATAAAATATGACAACCAATCACAGTGCGGAATTTCGTAAAATCCCACCCCAAACATTTGCATGCGGCACACAAGTTAACATGCTGGCCAGAGGAACCTCAGCTAGTGAACTAGTAGTGGCTTCAGTGTGACACTTACATGTAAACTTGTGAAGGCGGAACTGCTCACTAGTTAACTAGAGAGGGTACAAATGTCCACTAGTTAACTAGTGAGGTGCAAAATAAGTGTCACTAGTTCACTAGTGGGCCCCAAATCGCCCACAAGTTAACTAGTAAGGTGCGGATATGCTCACTAGTTAACTAGTGAGGTGCAGATTTGCTCACTAGTTAACTAGTGCACCCTAAAGCGCCCACTAGTTAACTAGTAAGGTGCAAAAAAGCATCACTAGTGAACTTGTAAAGTGCAGATATGCTCACTAGTTAACTAGTGGGCCCCAAAATGTCAACAAGTTAACTAGTAGGGTGCGGATTTGCTCACTAGTTAACTAGTGAGGCACAGATATGCTCACTAGTTAACTAGTGATGTGCGGATTTGCTCACTAGTTAACTAGTGAGGTGCAGATTTGCTCACTAGTTAACTAGTGCGCCCTAAAGCGCCCACTAGTTAACTAGTAAGGTGCAAAAAAGCATCACTAGTTAACTTGTAAAGTGCAGATATGCTCACTAGTTAACTAGTGGGCCCCAAAACGCCAACTAGTTAACTAGTAGGGTGCGGATTTGCTCACTAGTTAACTAGTGAGGCGCGTATATGCTCACTAGTTAACTAGTGAAGTGCGGATTTGCTTACTAGTTAACTAGTGAGGCGCGGATTTGCTCACTAGTTAACTAGTGAAGTGCGGATTTGCTCACTAGTTAACTAGTGAGGTGCGGATTTGCTCACTAGTTAACTAGTGAGGTGCAGATTTGCTCACTAGTTAACTAGTGAGGTGCAGATTTGCTCACTAGTTAACTAGTGAGGTGCGGATATGCTCACTAGTTAACTAGTGAGGTGCAGATATGCTCACTAGTTAACTAGTGCGCACAAGACGCACACTAGTTGCTGTTTTTGGAGCAATCTAGTTTACTTGTTATGTAAAAATGTGTTCTTACTAGTTAACTAGTGACAAATTTACCTTCACTAGTTAACTAGTTGACATATTTGGCCTTTCTAGTTCACTTGTAATGGGACAGGAAGCACTCACTAGTTAACTAGTGAGCATATCTGCATTATAATTTTTTCTCAGTAGCTTATAGAGGGCAAACTGAGCCTTACATGTTAAGTAGTGAACACAAAACACTGTCACTAGTTAACTAGCTGCAGAAAAATGCCCCTAAAACTAGTAAATTTGTGGAATTTGAATAAATACACACTTGGCTGGCATTCTGTGTAACATGTTAACTAGTTCGACCGCTGTACTGCTCACTAGTTAGCTAGTGAGCAAATCCGGCCTTTACATGCAAATGAAGAAATGCAGAACAGCAATGTGATTGGTCCATGTAGGACTGAGAAACAGAGAAAGTATGGCGGACTCTATTTAGGCTGTTCTAAGAGAAAATTTGATAAACTAAGATTGTTTGAGCATATAAATATGTTTTGACGACATTTGTAGCTAGAAAGTTGTGGTGTATTGCTGTAATCTTTGTTCAGTTAACGTGTACAGTCTTTAGTTTTCAGTTATTAGTCTGAAAAAGCCTGGAGGCGGAAGGCAGCGGCAGACAGCATGTCTGTTTCTGTTGACAGGAAAGTGCAGAAACTCCGCAGAAATCTCCGTCAGATATATTGTTTCACATTTGTACGGAAGCGACAAGTTTATAATAATAAAAAAGGCTCTATTTTACATACGTTGCTGTAAAGCCTGCCAGCACTCATGGTGTTTTGAAGGGATAAATTTGCAAAGAGATTTAGCACATAGCACTGGTGGTGTAGTGACTAACGCGTTCGCCTGCAATGGCGAAGGTCGCGGGTTCGATCCTGGTTAATATACTTTAGTCTTGTACATTATTTCACTTCTTTTCTTTTGCATAATTTTTGTATTTATGTCAACAAGAAACAAAATACGTAACGGATTAGTGGGCAGAGTTACACACACACGCACGCACGCACGCGCACACACACACACACACACACACACACACACACACAAAACATGTAAACAAGTATTTTATGAGTATGAATCTGATTATTGCCGACAGTCGATATTTAAGCATGTATGTCCCCCTTCCTCAATCCATCCTCGCAAAATAAAATCATCGGCACAGCACAGCAGGCTTTCTCTTGATCCAGAACTAGCACTTCGAAATTGATCATGTCCGCGGCCATCTGCTGCACAATCAGCTGCTCGCATCGCGGGAAACATTGAAAACAGCTTCATGAACTGAGACACAACAGGGTTAACATCGACAAAAAAATCCACAAATAAATCTAAATAATTAATGCCATTTCCGTCTTTTTCGTTGAAATATACAAACAGCAGATCATAAATCTAGAGCAGAAAAAGCTGCTGCAGGAAGCAGGGTCTGTCGTTATTCATGCACCAATTCATCAATGTGATTATTGATCAAGATCAGGTAAACTGATATTAATGTTGCAACATTTCATTTGATCATCTGAATGACACACAACTGAATGACCTGTTGAGTCTCTGCATATTCAGGTATTTACTACGGAAAACAAACAACAGCAGGCAGCAGCAGGACTCCCCATGTTATTTCTCGGGTCGCTGGCCCGCGGTCGTCGGGGCCGCTGCGGTCAGCTCTTAGCCGGGAAGCCCTCGTTCGGCTGCGTGGGCTGCTTCACCGTGGACCAGCTCCCAGCAGCCGCTGGTCGGGAGAAACGCTCTGGCTGCAGCTCCGATCAGACCCTACCAACACCTCGCCACAGACAGCACCGCATTAAAAGCCCACAATTACGACCCGCTCCCCAAAGTTACAGTTCTCAAGCACTGATGAACACATACATAACCCACAACAGCTATGAAATGTGTGTTATTTACGGCAAAAAGGAGATATTTTTCAAGCCGACGTGCCAATGTTAACCGCAGTTGGCTTGGAAATGTGCTGATTTTATTATTTTTGTCAATTAAAATCCCCCTTGTTTGCTCTTACGTTTTACGAAAACGCAATATTAATTAAAGCACGCTTTAGTGATCAGCATGTAAAGCAAAGAAGAAATGTGAACATTTCAACCCATTCCGAACCAACCAGTAATATGATTTCTTAATACGGTGCAGCGGCAGCATTTAAAAACCAAAATATAGTTTTTACTCTCCAAAAAAAGGAGAAGACAGTCACGGTGCAGCAACCCATTTTAGTCCATTAATCTCCACAATAAATATCCAGACAGAGAATTTCTACGGCCTCGCTGTAAACTCCAATGTCACCCAGGACCAGTCTTAAAGAGACAACGCGCTTAAAGGGAAAGTGTGTAGATTTCTGGCAATAGGGGGTAGTAAATACCAAAGTCACTGCAAACAAGCTGTATTTTTTGTTCAAGTGAGGACCTTACTAACTAATGCTCATAAAGCCAACAAAACTCTCTGGACTCTAGCTGTAACTCTCAAATTAGGATATGAGATTAATGACTCAGGTCCACGCTCCAATACATTAATTGTTTGAGAAATGCATCTTTTTATGTTGAGTGCCATCCGCCAAATAACACACGAGAAAAGGAAGAAGAAGAGTGTTGTTGCACAGTTTTCAAAGGAGTCAAAAACCACCAGCAAAACCATAAATACAGCTAAATAAACATAAAATCCAACATGGCGTCCTCCAGAGAGTCGGACCCTCGCCTGTGTATTTTATTACTATGAAGGGTACATGAACTGATTAGGAACACAATGTCATAGGGTCAAAGGTCAAGGTTGTGTGAGGTCATATATATATCAAAAATTGCCTGAACGGGTTGAATGATTTTGACCAAATCAGAGGTGATAGCTCCCTATCAAAGGTAGATAAACTGATCAGGTCACAACCTCATAGGGTCAAAGGTAAAGGTCGTGTGAGGCCGTATATATGAAAAATTGGTTTTTGTGTGCAATATCTTCTGAACAGGTTGAAATACTTTGACCAAATCGCAGGTGAGAACTCCCTATCTAAGGTAAATAAACTCATGAGGTACAAAACCTCATAGGGTCAAAGGTCAAGGTTGTGTGAGGCCGTATATATGAAAATTTGGCTTTTGTGTGCAATATCTCCTGAACGGGTTGAAGGATTTTGACAAAATCAGAGGTCATAACTCCCTATCAAAGGTAAATAAACTCATCACATACACAAGTTCATAGGGTCAGAGGTCAGTGTCATGAGAGGTAATATATATAACCAGTCAGGCATATCCCGCGACGCTCTGCATCGATTTCCAGGGCTTTCTTGTTTCTACAGAGTTTATGTAGGGTGCTGCTGGTTTGGGGTGTTATGTCAGCAGGCAGAGTTTAGGAGTCTGACAGCTGTGGGGAAGAAACTGTTTCGGGACCTGGTAGTCTTAGTCCATAGGCTCCTGTAGCGTTTCCCAGAGGGCAGGAGGGTGAAGAGTCCATTCGATAGGTGACTGGAGTCTGATGGTTTTCCCTGCCCTTTTCAGACACCAAGAAAAAAGGAGAGTAACTTTATTTTGTTTGTGTGATTTTATTTTGTTGTGTGACTACTGGTTGCAGTTCCCTGTTCAATTGATTGCTGTTCCCTGTTAAATTTAAAAAAGAAAAAAGTCTAAAGTTTTGTTTTGACTGGAGAGAACAAAAAAAGGTTACACTGTCTTCTGGTACTAGCTCAAAATAACAAGTGGTGCTTGCTGCAGAACCACAAAGGCGGAGCTGCACCAGAAGGTGGAGCTGCACCAGAGTCAGCGCCGCCCATTCCAGAATCAGCCCCGCCCATTCCATTAGAGTCAGTCTAATTCCTTCCAGTTGTCAGACTTGATAGCATTCTGGAACCAAAGAGGGTGTTGTAGCTAAAAAATGCGAGATTGAGGACGGAGTTGAGAAGTTAATTGAACAGTTTTTGTAAAGGTTCCATATAATTAAAAATCTAACTTTTGGAACTTTTAATCATGTTATATTGTCATTTCCTCATAAGAAACACGCCAAAGCCATTTTTAGCCTCATTCATGCATTTTCCTCCCATCTCAGCTTCAATTTGGTCTCCTCCCCCGAAGCGGGTCTGGTCTTGGTTCTCAAATCTGGATATTCTGTGAATTTTCTGACAAATTATTTCTGAAATGACTTCTACTGAGACACCGCCAATAAACCATACATCCCATCTCAGAGACACACTGGGCAGCACAATTACATGTAACGCCACTTGATTTATAACAGATGTGGTGGTGTAGTGGTTATGGAGTCAGGTTGACATGCTGTTTCGCCTCCGAGTAGTGTAAGTTTTAGGTAGTTTACAACCTCTTTTCTTCATTTCTAGCTACACTTGCCAGTACTATGTTTACAACAATTTACTGGTATACCGTTTAACATATAATGTGTTTATTTATTTATTTATTCGTTTATTTAGCCAGTGTGAGTCCATTTGTGAGCAGAGTTTCAACTAAAATGCTGTTTAGGAACGACCAAATTCAAAGAACTTTTAGCGACATAAATATTTTGCTGAAAAGAAACATTACAACTAAAATATAAACAAATTGAATGTGGCTAAATAGACTGCTGATGACCCCACCGAGAATCGAACCAGCATCAGCTGAGGGGAAAGCAAAAACCAACTCAGACGATTTTACCACTAGACTACCAGAGGCCTTTCAATAGACTGAAGTGCTGTTGTACACCACTTTTATTAGACCAGCTGTAGGCAGATATTCGCTAAGAGAAACCTTTTCATTTCGAGATATATTCAGTCTTTGTCATGTAGCAAGTTATATTTATCTTGTTTAATTGGAGTATAGAACATAGCATTAACGACTGTAAACTAGTAACAGCCGTAATTCATGTGGGTCAGGTCAGTTTGCGATAAAGTTGAAAACAAAAACGGAAGTCAGTGGGCTAGGCTGAGTTTGCGTGAATGGGCGGGGTGCAGCTCCGCCTTTGTGGTTTTGCAGCCAGCACCCTCTCCAAAATAACCACAGTTTTTTCCCTCAGTGTCATTTGATCTATTTCTTGGGAAGATGGATGGATGGATGGATGGAGATATATATATATATATATATATATATATATATATATATATATATATATATATATATATACACACACATATATATATATATATATATATATATATATATATATATATATATATATATATATATATGTATATATATCAATAATTATTTTTAATATAGCCTTTTTCAATACCAAACTTTCAATACCAAACAAAAATGAACTACAATAAAATTACTGGCACACTAAATTCCAATTCTCCTCAATGGGACTTGAACTCGCCAACTGATCTCCCTTACACGACACCAAACGAGGTGCTTTACTTGATTTGGGAGGGGGGAATAAAAGCAGTAAAACAATAAAACTTTGAACATTACAACACAAAGAGAAAATAAATAATGTTACAGCAATTGCGGAATGCCATCTGCGGGATTCGAACCCGCCACAACGACCAACCAGTAGGTGTCAAACCATGACTAATGAGTGCAAGCCTTGGCGCTCAGGGACACCCATCAGATTGTGAGGCCACAGCACATACGTTTTAGACTGGGTGGGATTCTTATACCCAACAGGAGTCTTCTGCCCGCCTTCTCATTAGAATATGCATAATTTGTGTTTCAGGCACTAGTTAACTAGTGAGCTGCTGCACTGCCACACATGTAAACTGGTGAAATTTCAATTATTCCACTAGTTAACTAGTGGACAAAAATGGTCAGCTTGTATGTGTTTTTAGATGCAACTAGTTAACTAGTGAGCAAATCCGCACCTCACTAGTTAACTAGTGAGGTGCAGATATGCTCACTAGTTAACTAGTGAGGTACTAGTGAGGTGCAGATATGCTCACTAGTTAACTAGTGAGCATATCTGCACCTCACTAGTTAACTAGTGAGCAAATCCGCACCTCACTAGTTAACTAGTGAGCAAATCCGCACCTCACTAGTTAACTAGTGAGCAAATCTGCACCTCACTAGTTAACTAGTGAGCAAATCCGCACCTCACTAGTTAACTAGTGAGCAAATCCGCACCTCACTAGTTAACTAGTGAGCATATCTGCGCCTCACTAGTTAACTAGTAAGCAAATCCGCACGTCACTAGTTAACTAGTGAGCATATCTGCGCCTCACTAGTTAACTAGTGAGCAAATCCGCACCCTACTAGTTAACTAGTTGGCGTTTTGGGGCCCACTAGTTAACTAGTGAGCATATCTGCACCTTACTAGTTAACTAGTGATGCTTTTTTGCACCTTACTAGTTAACTAGTGGGCGCTTAAGGGTGCACTAGTTAACTAGTGAGCAAATCTGCACCTCACTAGTTAACTAGTGAGCATATCCACACCTTACTAGTTAACTTGTGGGCGTTTTGGGGCCCACTAGTGAACTAGTGACACTTATTTTGCACCTCACTAGTTAACTAGTGGACATTTGTACCCTCTCTAGTTAACTAGTGAGCAGTTCCGCCTTCACAAGTTTACATGTAAGTGTCACACTGAAGCCACTACTAGTTCACTAGCTGAGGTTCCTCTGGCCAGCATGTTAACTTGTGTGCCGCATGCAAATGTTTGGGGTGGGATTTTACAATATTCCGCACTGTGATTGGTTGTCATATTTTATTTTAACATAGTGAGCCAATAGAAAGCCTCAATTTGAGAAATTCTCTGCCTCCTAATTAGAATTCTGTGCAACTAGCTAGCTAGTGTGAATATAGGCTTGAACTAGTTTACTAGTATACATTTATGTCCTCACTAGTTAACTAGTTTGGACAATGGATGCATCAACTAGGTAACTAGTGAGCCTGCTACAATCAACTAGCTAGCTAGTGAGTCATTAATGGTTCACTAGTTAACTAGTGGCACTGCCCTACTCCAACTACTTAACTAGTTAGGAGTTTTGCCTTCACTAGTGAACATGTGGACACTTTGAACTGTCACTAGTTAACTAGTGAGACACAAAAACCTTCAACTAGCTGACTGGTATGCATTTTAGCCCTTACTAGTTAACTAGTGAGCCATTTTTGTGTCACCTAGTTAACTAGGAAGCCAAAATGTGTTCACTAGTCAACTAGTGGGCATTTCTTCTGTCACTAGTTAACTGGTGTGCACATTTTGGCCATCACTAGTTAACTAGTGAGACACAAAAACCTTCAACTAGCTGACTGGTATGCATTTTGGCCTTTACTAGTTAACTAGTGAGCCATTTTGTGTCACCTAGTTAACTAGTGAAGCCAAAATGTGTTCACTAGTTAACTAGTGAACATTTCCGTCTCCCACTAGTTAACTGGTGGGCTCATTTTGACCCTGACTAGTTAACTAGTGAGACACAAATACCTTCAACTAGCTGACTGGTATGCATTTTGGCCTTTACTAGTTAACTAATGAGCCATTTTTGTGTCAACTAGTTAACTAGTGAAGGTCAAAATGTGTTCACTAGTTAACTAGCGTGTACAGTTTGACCCTCACTAGTTAACTAGTTGACCTGTTGACAAGATATCAGAATTAATGCTCAAGCGGCTGGCCAAATTGGGCAAAGTTAACAAGTGGGATTTTTACATTCAGTAGTCAGCTAGTACGAGTTTTTGTACCTTACTAGTTGACTAGTAAAAACTAAATGTGTTTTAACTAGTTAACTAGTGGACATTGATCTGTCCACTAGTTAACTAGTGAACACACTGAGCAATACTAGTTAACTAGTAAGATATGAAACATTTTAACTAGTTAACTAGAGAGAATTTAGGCCTTACTAGTTAACTAGTTGACATTTAGGCTGTCACTATTTAACTAGTTGACACAAACATGGCTAACTAGTTAACTAGTGGACAGAAATGGCTTACATGTTCATGACAATTCTGGCTGATATCCTGATATCAGAATAAATGCTCATTTGGCTTGCCATAGAATGTATAAGTTTGATTTATGGTTCTTATTCTGTCCCATTACTTTTGGTCCCTTAACAAGTGGGAGGCACATATGCAAACTGTTGTAATTCCTACACCGTTCACCTGATTTGAATGTAAATACCTCAAATAGAAGCTGACAGTCTGCAGTTAAAGCACATCTTGTTCGTTTCATTTGATATCCATTGTGGTGGTGTATAGAGCCAAAAATGTTAGCATTGTGTCGATGTCCCAATATTTATGGACCTGACTGTTAACTATTTCCAAACAATTTGGTGTCTGGACGTCTAAAGATTTTTTCTTTGAGTTTTTCCAGGTGTTAAACTTCCAGAACATGCACGATAATCCCAGAAATAACTATCCCAGTTACCTTTACCCTACTGTCAGAATGAGCAATGATACATAGCATCGTATTAAAATCCACCCCTACAAATAAGTCAAAACACAACAATGGAGGAGCTTCACAGCCTTTAAAATGTAACAAAAAGTCTCAAGAGTATCTAAAATGATCTCTGAGTGAATGTAAACATTTTATTAATCCATAGGGATGTCCCGTTCTGATATCGGACGTAATTCGATATCGGCCCAGAAACAGTGTATTTGATTATATTGGACGGAATAAAAAATCTCCCATACAAGCAGTCCGTTAAAGTTCACATTTTTGGTTTAACATTTTAAAATGTCACGTTTGCATCAGGATGGGGCTAGAGTCAAGGTTCAGAAAGACAAAGTACTGGTTCAGGCTTTAGCCAGTATTGCAGCCCTTATAAAGCATCTCTATAAAGCACACAGTAAGATTTACCTTGGTCCAGATGATCCCCTGTGGTTTAGGCAACTGGCAGTTAGTTTTAATGACTCTGCTGGGTGTGAGGATGTAGTCGACAGTCAGGTCATGACTTCCCATAAGCTCGTCTGGAACATCTACCACCTGATTGTGACACAAATTAACCTTTACAAACCCTCTAAACTAGAAATGTAAAACAGGTAGTTTGTTTTTAAAGTGAGATTAAATTCTATCCCATGTTTGTTCTATTAAAATAAAGCAGTCTCACCTGGCAGTCATGAATGATTGTAACAACCACAGTGGATTTATTCACAGCTCCCATGGAGGACATCATGGCCCACTCCAAATCAGCAAAGCCCTCTCCTTTCCCGATCCGACACCCTGCAGAAAACAGGACAAAGCTGTAAACACACAGGCCCATTGAGTAATCCATTTAATCCCATTTGGGACTGTCCAGTAAATGGCTCTCGTATCACAGCGTTTCATTAAAGGTTAAATATGGAATAATTTTTTTAAAAGCTATAATTTTTAAATAATATCTCTATGGGGGATATAGAGGTAAGCAGAATGAAGGTACAGTGTTTCCTTTAAAAGCTACAGTTTTAAAAAAATGTATTTTGACAGGAACGACACTGAGATTATGTTAACATCTACCAGCCAATAGAGGGCACCACTGCAGATAGCCAAACAGTCCGCTGGCACAGCGAGGCTGGTACTGTAGAAAATTGTGAACTCGTCAAGTCAAGCAGCTGCTTTTGAGCCCAGATGATGCTGTTACTCTCAGAAGTGGGACAACCATACAAGATCTAAAACCAGAGTGACTTTAGGTGAAGCCTACAACAGATGGACCCAAATAAAAAATGTCACGTCTCTGCAGCAAACCTGGCATCCTGGTTGGAAACCTTGTTCTATTGTTGCAACAACAACTTCCACACATTAAATGTCACTTAAAGGGACTTTATGGAGTTTTGAATTTTTATGCTCGCGATTGCCCCCTCAGGCCAAAAGCGTAACGGCAGCTTCAATAGTAGGCTCGTGCACGAGGCGCGCATGCTGTACGTGCACACTCCTTAATGAAAATAACAGCTGAGACAGTCCCGTGTGTGTGTGTGTGGGGGGGGGGGGGGGCAGAGGACAGGACAATGTGCAGCTAATTAATTAAATAATTTGGTTCTGTACCTTTCTCTTCAGCACAGCCAACAAAGGTTGATGATGGGTCAGTCCTCCTGCGTGCTCAGATCATTCCCTTCCCTTGCTTGAAAAATTGTTCCAAAATGAAAGTTGAACCCACATCTTTTTTATCTGTGAATTCAATGCCGTTCAGCGAGTCTAAAAAAAAATGGGCATCTTACCGTAAAAAAAATACCATTAATGTAAAAAAAATACACTATGTTCACATCCAGAATCGAACCCAGGTCTTCTGCACAAGAGTCCAACGTCTTACTACGTGAGCTAAAGCGCCAATGACATCTTCTGTATCCGTAACATATATATTCTTGATGACAGCTGAAACAACCTTCAACGAACGGTTGAGAGCGAAAATGGCAAGTTTGTTGCTAATTTGCAGGAAATATCTAGAAGAAAGTAGCTAAGGGTCCTGAGAAATGTAGCTAGGTTCATCACGAGGCGTTAGGAATAGCGACAAAGTCGCTGAGTTGGCACTACCTCACTCTCTGCTGCTAAAGCTACTGATAGCAAACGCTACGGGCTATGCCTGAGCGTGAACGTGCATGAAGCAGCCTGCTCGACCCGAGCAGCTCTCTTTTTCTGTGATTTTACAGAAAAACAGGCAATCACAGTAAAAATGCCAGGGCTCATTCTCCAGGACCAGGACATTGCAGGAGAATGTATGAAGAAGAAATTTATTATTTCTATACATGTTTTGGCTGTCAAACTTCCATAATGCCCCTTTAATGTTCGTGTTCCATTTTCCACTTTTGAACAAATAAAAAATGAGAATAACCACAAACTGTAAATGATGAAATTGTGTGTGGACGGGGTTATAAAGCAGGCGGAGTTGTGTGGTTCTGTTCCCTGTTTTCAAATCAGTTTTTCAATCTGCCTACAGTGTGTGGCAGGATGCCTCGGCAGGCTGACACAGATGCAGATAAGTTAGCAAAATATCTAATTAAAGTTCTGCAAATTAATTCCAGTACCGTCTTTAATGTTTAAAATAACCATTAAAGGAAATGTTTCAACTATTAAACATGGAGATTTAGAGTCTGGACAAAGCAACTGCTTATCTGCTGCATCATATTAACATTCACCACCTAATCTGAAATGCTGCTGCAAGTGTGCTAAAACTAATCCTATTTCTATTTTAGAAAATCTAGTCTGATGAGGAAGTGAGTGTCTGGCACCAACAAACCTTTCTCAGACACCGCCACTGAGCCAACTACCACCAAGTCCACCTTCACCTTTGCATCCAGGTCAACAGGGACGCTGAAGTCTCGCACACCCTGGAGAGGATTAAGAGAGCAGATTTGTGAGATAGAGGGATCATGAGTAATATTCAGATGAATAAAATACAGATGAAAACATTAAAAACCTGAGAGGAAGCACAAGTGCGCAGCTGTTCCTTGCTGGCTCCCTGGGGAGGAGTGATCTTATTGAAAAGACCAGAGCGAAGGCGAGGAGTCGGAACCAAAAGTGTTTTCTGCGCCTGTGCAAATTATTAGAATGATGTTAAAGATGCAACTATGAATCAAATGTAGACTCATCAGATGTAAAATAGAGTTGTGCCAAGAATCTCAGTAACCATCCATCAATTTTTGGCCGCTTATCTGAGGTCGGGTCATGGGGCAGTAGCCTAAGCAGGGAGGCCCAGACTCCTCCGGGGGAACCCTAAGGTGTTCCCTGACCAGCTGTGAGACATAGTTTCTCCAACGTGTCCTTTAGGCCTTCTCCCGGTTGGACGTGCCCAGAAAACCTCACCAGGGAGGCGTCCAGGAGGAATCCTTACCAGATGCCCTAGTCACCTCAACTGGCTCCTCACGATGTGAAGAAGCAGCGGGTCTACACCGAGCCCCTTGCCCTATCTCTAAGGGAGAGCCCAACCACCCTGTGGAGAAAACTCATTTCGACCGCTTGTACCAGCAATCTCATTCTTTCGATCATTACCCAAAGCTCATGACCATAGGTGAGAGAAGGAACGAAGATGACCGGTAAATCGAGAACTTTGCCTTCTGGCCTAGCTCTCTCTTTACCACGACAGATCGTTACAACGCCTGCAGTACTGCAGACGCAGCACCAATCTGCCTGTTGATGTCACGCTCCAGGTTCCCTCACTCGTGAACAAGACCTCGAGATACTTAAACTCTTCCACTTGGGGCAGGACCTCATCCCTGACCTGGAAAAAACATTCTACCATTTTCTGACTCAAGGCCATGGTCTCGGATTTAGAGGAGCTGATTCTCATCCCAGCTGATTCACACTCAGCTGCAAACCGCTCCACTGAGAACCAAAGATCACGTTCTGATGAAGCCAACAGGACCACATCATCTGCAAAAGCAGAGACTCAATCCTTAGGCCACCAAAACAGATCCCCTCAGCACCTTTGCTGCACCTAGAAATCCTGTCCATTAAAGTTATAAACAAAATCTGTGACAAAGGGCAACCTTGGTGGAGTCCAAATCTCACTGGCAACGAGTACAACTTACTGCCAGCAATGCAGACCAAGCTCTGACACCGGTCATGCAGGGACCTAATAGCCCTTTTCAAAGGGTCTGGGACCCCATACTCCCGAAGTACCCCCCAGAGGGCCCCCCCCCCCCCCCCCCGAGGGTCGCAGTCGAATGCCTTCTCCAAATCCACAAAACACATGTAGACTGGTTGGGCAAACTCCTGTGCAGCCTCCAGGACTCCCCTAGTGGTATAGAGCTGGTCCTCCAGTGCTCCACAGCCAGGACGAAAACACCATTGCTCTTACTGAATCCAAGGTTCAACAATCCGCTGGATCCTCCTCTCCAGAACCCCGGAATAGACTTTACCAGGGAGCCTCAGAAGTGTGATCCCCGTGTAGTTGGATCACACTCTGCAGTCCCCCTTTTTAAATAGAGAAACCACCACCCTGGTCCGCCAAACCGTGAAACTGCCCCCGATGTCCACGCGATATTGCAGTGCCGCATCAGTAAACACAGCCCTACGACATCCAGAGCCTTAAAGAACTCCGGGTGGATCTCATCCCCCCCACCCCCACCCACCCACCCACCCCCCGCAGGGCCTTGCCACAGAGGAGCTTTTTGACAACCTCATTGACCTCCAGTGATTGGAGATTCCAACTGAAAGTTCCCAGACTCTGCTTCCTCACTGGAAAACGAGCCGGTGGAATTGAGATCTTCGAAGTATTCTATCCACAGATCCACAACGTCCCTAGTCGAGGTCAGCATCACACCGCCCCCACCATAAACCGTGTTGGTAGCGCACTACTTTCACCTTCTGAGGCACCAGATGGTAGACCAGAATCTCCTTGAAGCTGTAAGGAAGTCTTATTCCATGGTCTCACCGAACTCCTCCCATGCCTGGGTTTTTGCCTCTGTGACCACCTGGGCTGCATTCCGCTTGGCCTACCTGTACCTATCAACTGCCTCTGGAGTCCCACAGGCCAAAAATACCCTATAGAACTCTTTCTTCAGCTTGACGGCATCCCTAAATGTCAAGTGTCCACCAGCAGGTTTGGGGATTGCCACCACGACAGACACAGACAACTCTGCGGCCGCAGCTACGGTCGACCGCCTCGACAATGGAACATTGTCCACTTGGGCTCAATGTCTCCCGCCTACCTCGGAACATTGTCTGTCGGAGGTGAGAATTGAAACTTCTGACAGGAGACTCCGCCAGACGTTCCCAGCAGACCCTCACAATATGTTTGGGCCTGCCAGGTCTAACTGGCAGCCACCATAGAAGCCAACTCACCACCAGGTAGTGGTCAGCTGACAGTTACGCCGTCTCTTCACCCGAGTGTCCAAGACATGTGGCCGCAGATCAGATGAAACGACAATAAAATTGATCATCGTGCTGCAGCCTAAGGTATCCTGGTGCCAAGAGCACATATAGACACCTTTATGTCTGAACATGGTGTTCATTATGGACAATCCATGACTAGCACATTAGTCCAATAACAAAACACTGCTCGGATTCAGATCGGGGGGCTGTTCCTCCCTACCACATCTCTCCGGGTCTCACTGTCCTTGCCCACATGAGCGTTAAAAGACCCCCAGCAGAACGAGGGAATGACCGGAAGGAGCACTTTCCAGCACCCCCTCCAAGGTCTCCAAAAAGGGTGGGTAGTCTGAGCTGCAGTTTGGTGCATAAGCACAGACAACAGTCAGCATCCATCCACCCCCCACCCCCACCCCCCCACCCCCCCACCCCGGAACCAGAGCCATGCATCAGGTGAGTCCGACTATATATAGCCGAAAGAGAAAAGAAGGGACAAAAGGAAGGGAAGGGTGGGTGTTCCACAAAAATAAACAATGATGAACAAGAGTCTGATTCTAGACCTGCAGAAAGAGAAAAACAAGCAAAATAAAAAATAAAAAAAGGGACACACAACAATACAACAAGAGCAAGCTATCGCTGCGTCAACCTGATGAGGAAATATAAAATCAACATTGTTTTACTCAGACCAATTTTATTTATATATAAAGCACATTTTATATGACGAGGAGTCAGAACAAAGAGCTGACATCACAGACTATATTTACATAAAACCATTTAAAATCCTTAAGACAGAAAAGATAAAAACAGAATTAAAAATTAAAATAAATAAAATAACCCACACAAGACAGAGTCTCAGACCATGTCAAAAGCTTGCCGATAAAAGTGTGATTTCAGGACGGATTTAAATGATGAAAGCAAAGTTGCCTGACGTACACTCAGTGGTAGGGCTTTCCACAGTGCAGGTCCACATATTGAGAACGCTCGTTCTCTCCTGAGCTTCTTCCTTGACCTCGGGACCTCTAACAGCAGTTGGTCCACTGACCTGAGGTTCCGGGCCAGTTTATAAAAGGAAAGAAGCTCAAGAGAGATATGGTGGGGCAAGACCATTCAGTGATTTAAAAACAAAAATTTAAATCTTAAATTTCACTCTGAAAGTCACTGGCAGTCAGTGAAGGGAGGCCAAGATAGGTGTTATGTGATCCCGCTTTCATTATCGGGTTAGCACTCTGGCAGCAGCGTTCTGCACCATTTGGAGATGCTTGAGGGGAGACTGGGTCACTCCAGAGTACAGCGAATTACAGTAATCCAGCAGAGAAGTAATAAATGCATTGATCACAGATTCAAAGTGTTGCCTCAACAGGAAATGCCTCACCTTCACCAGCTGCCTCAAGTGGAAAAACCCAGACTTCACCACAGAACTAATTTGGTGTTCCAGTTTAAAATCACTGTCCATCTTAACAATCACATGATAATAAATCACAGTGCATTAAGTGCCAACCACAGCCTTAAGATGTGTTGAAAATGCCCAAGTCCATACTTTTGAGAGCACCATGTGAGCACCTGTGTGTGTGCACGCGCTTGTATATCTAAGGTTTCTCTATAGGAGCGTCCAATAGAGTGTGAGGGGCCACAGATCTGCTCCCCAAAGATGTGTAGGAGATGGAGGGAGCTCCAAGTCCCAGAGATCCAGGAGCTGCCCCAGAGCGCAGGGACCCCAGGGAAACTGTAACCAGAAAAGCCCCAGCCCCCTCGAGAGGCGCAGAGGTTGCCCTGGGGGGGGGGGGGGGGGGGGGGGTCACAACAAGCAGCCGGCAAAGTCCAAGGAGAGCCATGGTTGCATGGAATGCCATACCGAGATTTTTGTTATTAGAGAACAATAGAAGATGTTTTCAAAAGAAGTTAAAGCTTTTTTTGTTTACACAACAGTAAATTTTGCACAGTGAATTGTAAATGTGACTGATATGACAGCTTCTATAATTTTTGTTTGTTATGGATGTGATGCGATATGATTTTTGATTCTTGAATATAGTTATTTATTGCTCTGTGTAAACTCTCCGTTTTCACATATTTAGATTTTTCATGAACTCTGAAGTGTGTGACTTATTGGTATATTATTATAGCAATTGAGGTGGTATGATTATAATGAGCTCCTGGAGTTTGTTGTTGTTGGGTGTGTGTGTGTGGGGGGGGGGGATGGGGATGGGGGTGTTTTGTAAAATATTTGTAATGAAATTGAAAGAGACCTCAGGAAGAATAGCTCCACACTATGGTGTGAGCTAATGAGGTTCTCAATAAATAAACAAATAAATAAATATCAGCGGCAAGCCCACAGGCCTGCCCACAGCCTCCCACCCCCAAGCTGGCCGGGCCCAGAACCCAGTGACCCAGGAGCGACCAGCCCTGCCGGGGACCCAACAGAGCCCAGGGACTCAGATCCCACCAGGCAGCCACCGGGATAAATCAGGCAGACGCCAAAAATCTTAAACCCCCATCGTCCCATCGTGGCTAAATTTGAACATTTTAAGCAGAAGGATCTTGTTAAAAGTCACAGAAGAGAGCTCAAAGGAAAAGACTTCAGCGTAAATGACCAGTTCCCTAAGGAAATCCTGGATCGGCGCAGAGTCCTCTTTCTGCAGCGCAAAAAGTTTATCCAGGATGAGAAGAGGGCTGTCATCTCGGTGGATAAGCTTTACGTGGACAATAAACTTTACAAGGAGCGAGGAGTGACTGACTGGCTGTATTAGCCCAACATCAGGTCAGACATTTATTATTCTATATCAGGATTCACTGAGTTTGATCACGTCAGGATTAAACAATCAATCAAAGCTTTATTTATAAAGTGCCTTCCGCAACCCTGTCAGGAAGCCCAAGGTGCTGAGACAGCTGCTAAATCCATACTCTAGGATGAGATCACCTGTTCATCACCACCTTACACCCCATCACCTCTTCTTTTTAGTTCTTTCTTCTTTTTTAACCTGTATCTGTGTTTTCCTTTCCTCTTTACACCTGTATGGCACAACCACACAACTTTCCAACACTGCGTCAGACTCAGCACACACGTACACACGTACACACACACGTACACACACACACACACACACACACACACACACACACACACACACACACACACACACACACACACACACACACACACACACACACACACACACACAAATATATATTAAATCCACAGCACAATATCATAATTTATGCATCAAATAATACAACCACAAACACTGTTGGATCTTAATTATTATTATTATTATTATTATTTACTTTTCTGTTATTTATTAACATACTATTTTATACATTTAGTTAATTATTCCATCTTATTCACATGAAGGCGTCATATTTTAGCTACTCAATGAGGAGAGGGGAGGAGACCCAAGACTCCACCTGACATAAACAGTCATACACAAACACAGTCACACACTCCCTCCCTCATGCTCACACATGCACACATAACCTAAGACTTACAAAAATGAACGCTAGACACCCACTCATGCTCCCCATACACACCCTATTCACTCTGGTCCCGGTACTGCTGCACAAAGGGCACAACCATCACCGGTTCCCAGAGTTTGCTCCTTTCTGCTGGAGTGCTGATGAGCAGGCTCCCCCCGCCCAACGCTGGGCAAAGCAACCCACCACCCCAGACCCCAACCAGATGGCCAACTCGCCCTCCTAGCCTCCAGCCCTGGGAAGCCAAGCGACAACAGAGGTGTACCAAGACCCCTGGTCTCCCTCCGCCTGCTCCTGCCGAAACCTCTCAACCTCACACACCAACTCAGGCTTCTTCCTCACCAGGGAGGTGACATTCCACGTACCAAGAGCCAGCTTCTGTAGCTGAGTATCAGACCGCCAAGTTCCCCTCCTTCAGCTGCCACCCATCACACATTGCACCCGACCTCTTTGACCCCTCTCGCAAGTGGTGAGCCCATGGGAAGGGGGACCTGCATTTCCTCTTCGGGCTGTGCCCGGCTGGGCTCCATGGGTGAAAGCCCGGCCACTAGGCGCTTGCTGACGTGCCCCACCTCCAGGTCTGGCTCCAGAGGGGGGCCCCGGTGACCCGCGTCTGGGCGAGGAAATACTGTGTCCATTTACATTATTCTTCATAAGAGGTCTTTGGGCTGCTCTTTGTCTGATCCCTAACCTAGGACCTGTTTGCCATGGGTGACCCTACCAGAGGCATAAAGCCTCAGACAACTTAGCTCCTAGGATCATTGGGACACTCAAACCTCTCCACCACGGTGTGATGGCATCTCAGTAACCTTTAGGAAGAAACTCACTAGATCTAGTTTGATATGCTGGTTGATAATTTCTTGTACATATCTAAATGGAGCTTAAACAGAATTGATAATTTAATTAGCATAAAATCAGGAAGATTCTTGGGTTAGAAAACCTGAAGAAGTCTGCTTCTGATGCTTTTTAACCACACTACAGTGCTACCTGAAGCACTGCCAGTCGAGCTCCCTCCAGAGGTTTATCAGGATCCACCTTCACCTCGGACGTCTCGGTGAACACCTGCAACTCTGTCACCTTGGTGCAGGCTCCAAAAGCACCCTAAAGAAGAAACAGGAGATTTTCATACATGTTTTTTTATTTTTTAACTTACTTCCAGAGTCATAAAGCGCGTCTGCTGCTGAGGTCTATCTGGGTTTACTTTCACTGTCTGGCTGGTCTTGAACTCCTGCAGCTCTGAAAGTCTGTTGCACGCTTGATTTGCACTCTGGTCATGAAAAGAAACACATTGTATGTATAAACGTATATGTTAATTAATAATAATGAAGACATTTGATCTAAAGCTTGCAGCGCAAATCTGATTCTCTGCAGAAGTCATGTCCGTGATGATTTTATCATCAAAGCAACAGCAGGATAGGATTCTGGAATTATATGTATCAATAAAAATCAATAATTTCATTTTGAAGTCTGGAATAATTTATTGAAGTCCGGAATAATTTATTGCATTTAACACTTTGTTGCAAAATTTAAATATAAAAGCTATGAACAAAATAGTCGTTTTAAATCCTCCAGGAGGGCACAGACTGTTAATACAATGACCAAAACTCACTTATGAGTTCGTCTTTGACGCATGGGTCTCTTGACATGATTTGATGAACATTAATTCAGTTTTATTTTTAGTGACTCTTAAAAAGAATCACCTAGTGACCATAAAAGGCTGTTGGGGGCTATGTCAACGCCAACGGCTCGAGAAGCACAAAACTGAATGTAGAAGTTAAACATTACCAATATAACCTGCCTTAAAGTTTGGGATTCTGTTGTGAACGGGCCTTGGGAAGTTGGCTAAATTCTTTTCTTCGATGTAGTCCCAGACCTTCTGACGAATCTCCCCTTTCGACGCTCCTAGAAGACAGAAAGTTTAGACGAAACATTTAAGCGTTTAGCAACGCATTGACGCCGCTTTTAACGACTAAACTAAGTTCACGAACGTTTAAACTACCTGGATTTATTTTAATGACAGACTCCATTGTATTTTAGCGGTAACAGACTGTATCTACGAGACTTGTTTGTTGAGTAAAACCCTGCACATGAACGCTAACATGCAGAAACAGCTGCTTGTCATGTTTATCACCACTACGGCACGCACAGAGGGACAATTCTAACAAAACGCAAACGCTAAAACCTAAATTCAGGTTATGTTTTTGTTGGCATCTTAATACAAATAAACTAACCACATTTTTTTTACATAATAAACATGTTTCTGCTAGTTTAATGCACCTTGTTATTTGATAATATTGTCATTTGGTCATTTTTAACTTACAATGATGCAATTTTGTACTATTTAAGTATTTTATATCTTTTAATATGTATTGCAAGAAATAGACGATTTCCCTCAAAATTGTGTGATTGTAAAATTGTAATGACACCAACATACTTGCAGAGAGGTGGCTAGAAGTTAAAAATCATTTTTGCTCATTCACGAGCCAGGACTTGAATGATCATCAAGGACTATGAAATATCATCAAAAATAATCAAGTAAAGTCAATAAAAACAGTTTGTAGCTATTTGCACTTCTTCTTCTTCTCCTCCTCCTCCTCCTTAATATTAAATGTCTAAGTGAACAAAAGCAAATATTGTGGTTTTTAGGTTCACTGATGTAAGGAGGCTAAAATGTTCTATTTTAGCAGACTCTGTGTGTAGTTTTAAAATTTCACCACTGGATGACACTAAATCCACATCTTCCCTTAAAAGAATAGGAGTGTGTCTTTGGTGTGTTCTTACTGTGTTTAGTTTCTAATTCAATTTTTGGTTCTTTTTAAAACACAGGAAATATTTCTCTTTACCTTGCTGACAGTTTCGTTTGCCAACTGCAAAACATCCTCAGGGCTGACCGTCAGCTCTGAGGATGTTTTGCAGTCGGCAAACAAAAACGTTAGCAAGGTAAAGAGAAACATTCCCTGTGTTATAAAATGAATCAAAAATGGATTTAGAATCAGAGTGTAGTTCCAAATTTTCGCCATCAGAGGGCGGCCCCACATTAGGAAATTGCTGCGGCACTTGGTGCAAAAAGAAAGATAAAAATAAGAGATAAGCAAATATAGGAAGTAAGAATATAATTGTGACGTATATAGTATGAAAGAGATTCCACTAACTATTGTAACTTTGTAAACGTGTTTTCATCTTGTACTTCTCATCTTCCTTCATCTTCTTAAAGAGACAATGTATTGTTTTTACCATTAATTTTTGGAATATTCCATCAACATGTTGTTGAAAATGAATGAAATGATGCCCAGTTGTTGAAAAATATTGGTGGCTTCGCAACATAACCATAAAAATCAGGTCTAAAATATATGGGAGTGGGTCTAAAGTCTCTGAGCGACGCCATATTAAATGCTACGTTTCCTTCTACGGGAGCCAATGAAGACAAAACACATTTACTAATTTGTATCAAATGGTTACAAAACTTTCGTCATTTTTAAATGTTGGTGTTTTACACATTTGCCTATTCACTTGTTACCAGTGATGAAAGGGAGTCTGATGTGCTCGTTATTTTTGCTAAAGTTTGCAGCACTCCCCAAAGCTTTTTGACCCTAATGGGCATCCGTTGGTACGGTCTAACTCGAACACAAAAATACTGCTTGCTTGCAACGATTTAGGTATCTACTGCCCCCTATCACCATGAAAAATACACACACTGTCACTTTAATATTGATGGTAAGGTTTTTTTTTTTTTCTTCTTCAGTTTCATTGAATTCTCATTTCAAACCGGAGAAATATGGGTTTAGGGGTGTGGTATTGGATTGGATAAAAAGCTATGTGATGAATCGACAGCAATATGTACAAATAAATAAGTTTAAATCTAAATTGATGGATATTGAATGTGGAGTGCCTCAAGGATCGGTATTGGGACCAAAATTGTTTATAATGTATATAAATGATATTTGTAAAGTATCGAAGATCCTAAAGTTTGTAATTTTTGCCGATGATAAAAATATACTTTGTTCAAGTGGGGAATTTCAACAGGTTGTGGAGGTGATCACACAGGAGTTAAAGATATTAAAGGCGTGGTTTGATAGAAACAAATTGTCCTCAAATTTAAATAAAACAAAATTTATGTTATTCGGAAACCATAAGAAAAATATTAACATTGAAATTTGTGTTGATAATGTGTATCTAGAAAGGGTTAATACCATAAAATTTCTTGGTGTGATCATTGATCATAAGGCCTGTTGGAAATCACACATCACTTACGTGAGGGGAAAGTTAGCACGGGGCATTGCTGTCTTGGGGAAAGTAAAACATTTTCTGGATAGGAAAACATTATATATGTTATATTGTGTTTTACTATTACCATACATGAGTTATTGTGTAGAGGTTTGGGGAAACTTATAAAAGTAATATTCAGACTATAATCATAATGCAGAAAAGGGCTATTAGACTAATAAATCAGGAGGGGTATAGGGCTCACACAAACACACTCTTTATTAAGATGCAAGCTTTAAAATTCCAGGACCTGTTCAAGTTTAAAACAGTGCAAATAATATACAGGTGCTGGCCAGTAAATTAGAATATCATCAAAAGGTTGAAAATATTTCAGTAATTCCATTCAAAACGTGAAACTTGTACATTATATTCATGCAATGCACACAGACCAATGTATTTCCGATGTTTATTACGTTTAATTTTGATATTTATAGGTGACAACCAATGAAAACATCGAATCTGGTATCTCAGAAAATTAGAATATTCTAAAGGCCAATGAAAAAATGTTTGTTTCTCTAATGTTGGCCAACTGAAAAGAATGAACATGAAAAGAATGTGCATGTATAGCACTCAATACTTAGTCGGGGCTCCTTTTGCCTCAATAACTGCAGTAATGCGGCGTGGCATGGACTCGATCAGTCTGTGGCACTGCTCAGGTGTTATGAGAGCCCAGGTTGCTCTGATAGTCGTCTTCAGCTCCTCTGCATTGTTGGGTCTAGCGTATTGCATCCTCCGCTTCACAATACCCCATAGATTTTCTATGGGGTTAAGGTCAGGCGAGTTTGCTGACCAATCAAGGACAGGGATACCATGGTCCTTGAACCAGGTGCTGGTGGTTTTGGCACTGTGTGCAGGTGCCAAGTCCTGTTGAAAGGTGAAGTCTGCATCCCCATAAAGTTGGTCAGCAGCAGGAAGCATGAAGTGCTCTAAAACTTCCTGGTAGACGGCTGCATTGACCCTGGACCTCAGGAAACAGAGTGGGCCAACACCGGCAGATGACATGGCACCCCACACCATCACTGACGGTGGAAACTTTACACTGGACCTCATGCAATGTGGATTCTGTGCTTCTCCGCTCTTCCTCCAGACTCTGGGTCCTTGATTTCCAAAGGAAATGCAGAACTTGCTTTCATCAGAAAACATAACTTTGGACCACTCAGCATCAGTCCAGTCCTTTTTGTCCTTGGCCCAGGCGAGACGCTTCTTGCGCTGTTTCTTGTTCAAGAGTGGCTTGACACATGGAATGCGACACCTGAATCCCATGTCTTTCATGAGTCTCCTCGTGGTGGTTCTTGAAGCGCTGACTCCAGCTGCAGTCCACTCTTTGTGGATCTCCCCCACATTTTTGAATGGGTTTGTCGTCACAATTCTCTGCAGGGTGCGGTTATCCCTAGAGCTTGTACACTTTTTCCTACCACATTTTTTCCGTCCCTTCGCCTGTCTGTTAATGTGCTTGGACACAGAGCTCTGCGAACAGCCAGCTTCTTTAGCAATCACCTTTTGTGTCTTGCCCTCCTTGTGCAAGGTGTCAATGATTGTCTTTTGGACAGCTGTTAAGTCAGAAGTCTTCCCCATGATTGTGGAGCCTTCAAAACAAGACTGAGGGACCTTTTAAAGGCCTTTGCAGGTGTTTTGAGTAAATCAGCTGATTAGAGTGGCAGCAGGTGTCTTCTATATTCAGCCTTTTCAGAATATTCTAATTTTTCAGATACCAAATTTGGAGTTTTCATTAGTTGTCACTTATGAATATCAAATTTAAATGTAATGAACATTGGAAATACATTGGTCTGTGTGCATTGCATGAATATAATGTACAAGTTTCACGTTTTGAATGGAATTACTGAAATATTTTCAACCTTTTGATGATATTCTAATTTACTGGCCAGCACCTGTATTGTCAGGATTTGATGTGGTAGGATGTTTTAGGACCCAAAAATGCAGAAAACCAGATGAACGAGGCAGGAGGTGGATGATGAAAATAAAATCCTTTATTAGGAGTAGTCCAAGAAGCAGGGAGCCCAAACCAAAAAATCCAAAAATCTAAACTGAGTAATCAAAAACTTCAGAGAACTAGAAACACTGGAAAACACTGGAATCACTAGAAGCTAGGAACAGGAACAAGACGAGGCTGACAAGAACAACAAGCAAACATTAATGGACCGACGAGAACACAGAGACAGACAGGGCTTAAATACACTGGGAGGAGCAATCAGGGAAACAGGAAGCAGGTGTGTGGGGTGAGCTGCTGGAGGGAAGGCAGGTGACACTAATCAACTCAATGGGGAAAACAGAAACAGAGGATGGCAAATACCTTAACACAAAACTAAACAACAATTTCCTAAAGACAGAGGGAAGGACTCACACAAACTAGCTGGAGGAGGACATAGTACATACACACACACTGAGCTGGGGACAACGAGGCTGGAGCTGACCTGGGAGGAAACAGTAAAAGATAACATCAGACAATAGACTGACACACAAACTGACACACAGAAACTGACACAGAAAAAGGACACAAGAGGGCGCCAAAGGGCTACAACATAAGACACATAACAGGGATGCAGACAAGGACACATGAGGGCGCTAAGAGAGCACAAGGGGAGCTGGGGAACAAAGGGACACAAGAGGGAATCTAGAGAAGGATGGAGGACACCAGGAGGCACATAAAGGAAGGGGGCTGATGCAGACCATGACATATATAAGGCAAGGAAAGGGATGCTCCCAATTGAAATAAGTAAATGGTTCTTAGAAAGAGAAGGGAGATGTAATTTTAGAGGGAAGTGGAATTTAAAAGTACAAAGAGTGAGAACAACATTGAAAAGGATGTCTATTTCAATAGCGGGCGTTAAATTCTGGAATGAGTTAACAGAAGAAATAAAGGACAGCAGTGATGCAAACCAGTTTAAAATAAAACTCAAAAAAGAAATGTTAAATAAGTATAAGAATGAAGGAATTGCAATTAACCCAGGACAGCATCCAAACTGATGTTTAATCTCTTCTACAAATTTGAAAATCTAAATGTAGTTCTAGTTGAACATGAGAATTTTATTTATTATTATTGTTGTTTTTTTTTTTTTGTTTTGTGTGTTTTTTAAGGCATTGTAAATGTTTTGTTGTTTAAATTTTGATGATGAGGATGTAAACCTGAGGGGGTAGGGCTAAATAAGTATACACTTCTCCCTACTCCTTTTCAAACAACTGTATGGAATGATTTTATGAAATGTTGGTGAATGT
Organism: Nothobranchius furzeri; assembly: GCF_043380555.1. Taxonomy (NCBI): domain Eukaryota; kingdom Metazoa; phylum Chordata; class Actinopteri; order Cyprinodontiformes; family Nothobranchiidae; genus Nothobranchius; species Nothobranchius furzeri. Next base: position 57,473,027 of record NC_091749.1, read on the forward strand.
ATATGTTTGAAATAAAGTGAACTGAACTGAGATAAGAAAGCTGAAATATACTCCAGAACCAGAGTGTAGTTCCAGCTTGTCGCCACTGGAGGGCGATCATCCCCCTCATTAAAAGCTGAGTTTGTAGCACTGTAGCTGGGTTTGCCACTTTAACTTCACACGTGTTTAACACTTACACACAAATAATGTTTTATTGCAAGGTGTAATGTCCAGCAATGGTCAGTTTTTAGGTACAGTTTGACCATTCAACATCTGGTCAAAGTGGAGACACGAGCCTGCATGTGTTCCCTCTAAATCAGCCTGCCTTCATCCCAGCAGCTGGAGCTCAGAGTCTCTCTGCAGCTCTGAACACAGATAACGAATTGTCCACAATAATGTTCTCTCCTCAAGGTCCATCCTTATTGTCCTACAGGATTCTTCATGCCTAACACTCGCAGCTCGGATCAATTGCTAAATCAAACAATGATTAAATTAAATATGAACTTCTAAAACTTATAAGCTAGATAATCATTAAATAAACGTTTGTTTATTGCTACTTATAATAATTATAATATAATGAAATGTTTCATTAATCTGTGCTCAATGATTGAAGTTTGAAATTAATGTTATGTTATGATTAGTGATTAGTTTTTTTATACATTATATGTATTTATATGATAAAATCCTTAAGAAATAAATTAATTTACCTTAAGGAAGATCAATTCGTTCAGAGACAAACTGTATGAGATAACCACTTTTTGGCAAGCAACATGGTCCTGTTATAGCAATTTTGGGTTTAAGGCACTGCAAAGTCCCAAGTGTAGTTTGGTGAGTAGAATACTACATGAGTAGTTTCCTACATTCTATAAGATGAAATGAAGTGATAAGTGTAGCGTAGGTAAATTGATGATTTTATGTGTTATGACCAGGAAGATGTAATATTCTGTATCAATATAAAATATTAACCTGCTAGGTCTTTATTGTAAATATTCAGAAGATTCTAGGTTTTAATTCAGAAGATCTAGGTTCTTTGCATTTTCAGTGATCAATCACACTTCGTGTTACTTCAAGAAAGAGTCAGGTTTATAAAAGTAATAATTTATTTAGCAAACAATTAAAATATGATTAATTAACTAAGCATTTACTGTGAGTGGATGTAACTAAACGTAATGAAGGATGTGTGAATGTGATGTCAGTCAGAGCTTCCTTATCAAAGTAAGCTGAGTTCTGGTGAAAAGAATTTGGTTTGCTCTAAGCTATAAAGTTGTTCTTAGGGATGTCCTGATCAGGTTTTTTTTTTTTTTGCCCTTGAGTCCGAGTCCGAGTCATTTGATTTTGAGAATCTGCCAATACCGAGTCCTGATCCAATACTTTTGATACGTAAAGAAAAAAATAAGAAAAGGAAGAAACAGTTCCAGAATGTTCCTTATTTTTTATTTCATTACCTTTTTATGTTAATTTTTAACAACAGATCACTTCTGTGAGGTAGCTTGAACAATCAAGTAATAAATAACATAAATTCTTCACTTTTGGACTTTATTGCAAATATAAAAAGTCTAATATAAAAACAGATAGCACTTCAACTTAAAATACCTGGCAGGGGTCTATTTTGCCTTGGCCCCCAAAATGCTTAGATACGTCCCTGGGCATGGGACGGAGTTTTGAAGATGATCTGAATTGTATCGACTATATAAATACTACATGATAAATTATTGCTTTATACAGGTACAAACGTGTAGTGGGATAAATCTACTTACATTTTATTTTTTTGAGAACTTTGTTTTGTTTTCTTGGTTTTTATTTTCCCATCTTCCTGTCCTGTCTGTCTCTGATCTTCCTGCATCCCCCAGTCCTCCAGAAAAACTCCTGCCTGCTTCCTTCTTTTTCACCTCACAAGTAACCTTTTAACTAGCAGATCAAATTGATCTATTGACCTCAAAAAAATGAAGTGTGCGCTGCGCTGCCCGGCTGCGGTAGTGACGAGCGCTAGAGCGGGCGCAGCACGAGCGCGTCCACACGTCATGCTCAAATACAGACAGAACTTACCAGAGAGAAAATGAACGGACATGGATGACTGTGTGTTAATTGTATATTTTTTTGGTAACGCCACTAAGAAACTTAGAAAGTGTTACTGTGGCCATGTGCAGAACGCAGCGGTCTGTCTGCCGCTCTGCATCTCTGCCCAAAAGAATCCCTGCTACTCTGAGTCCATTTAAATATTATATAATATAGGTAGAAACTGGATCTCTTTTGTGCTCCTTCTGGGTGTGTAAATTAAGGGCATCAGGGGAGCCTGACAACAACCTTTAAGGAGAACCAAGTTGCTCTCCTGTAATTTGAACCCAGTATCCAACTCCGGATCGGGGCTTGGATCGGGAAGTAAAGCCCGAGTCCCGATCAGTCTGAAACCATGTGATCGGAGCCGATTTCCAATCATGTGAGCCGATCGGGACATCCCTAATTGATATCATCAGAAGAACATCAGACACAATCTGTCATGTCTACTTCACCCGTTTTTAAGAGACCCTCTTGGTGGATCCAAAAGTCGCAGGGGTCGGCTGACCTCTGGCATCGGAGGGCTGTACAACACCGTGGTACCGACTCTTCAGTCCAGAGATGTCTCGGGTCACAACAGCTGGATGGAACCGTGCGTGTGACTGACTCTTAAGGAGTCTAACAATATCAGCTTTGTTTCTGCAGGAACTGTTTGCTCATCAGCTGTGCAGATGCAAAAAGGTTTTGACGACGTGTCAAAATCTTTGATGGTTAAAGAGGTTTACTACAGGTGGCCGGCCTGAAGCGATTCTCTAGAAGTGTCGAATCACTCAGGATGATCCAGTTTTAAGGTTTTGATGTCATGACTTGCACAGCCAATCAGAGGCTGACAAGTTTGAGAGATGTTACCAAGACAACTCAGAAACACGCCTTCTTGATACAAGATGTTCTGACTGGTTTAAAAGTCTCTGTGTTGGAGTTTAACTTAACCGTACTTGTTATTGTGTGAGTGCAGATGTGAGGACCTCGTCGTCTAAACATGAACACATGGCAGTCTCTGTAGACATAACATAACAATTATTGAACACAGATTAATGAAGCATTTCATTACAATATAATGATTGTAAGTAGCAATAAACAAATGTTTATTTAATGATTATCTAGATTATAAGTCATGGAAGAAGTTCGTATTGATTTAGGAAATCATTCTTGAATTTAGCAACTGATTCGAGCTGGAGTTCTTCCTTCTGTGGAGGCAGTCAGATGGGACCTAAACCGACCATTGCTGGACATTACATAAGGCAGATTTAACAGAGTCAAAATGTGTGCTATAATATAAATGTACAATATTAATCAATTATTATTAAAAACATTTGTTTTCATGTGCCTAATTTTTACATTTTTATTCATTGCGTTTGTTACGTTAGGCCAAGTCTCACCAGAAAAAGTGATAAGGTAATATAACATTTAGGTTTAAAAATGTTGGTATTGGCAAAGCATTAGCAAATGAATATAACTTTTATGAAAATGCGGCTACTCTTGCTAGAGTTTAATCCTTGACTCCTCTGGCGCTGGTGCTCACATCTCCTTTTAGACATCCCAGATTACCTGTAATAAATGTTTTTGTGTCATCGATCTTACCAACAGCCAAGCACACAAAACAAAATAATGCACGAGTCTATCCCTGAAAGTGAGCCTCTATGCTACAAGTATAAAAAAATAACCTCATGGTCCATATAAAGAATAGTCCTCTATTGCCATTAAACCTGAAGATACACATGGAAGAGTGAAACTACCGTAAATAGAAAAGAAAATCCCTTTATTGTCTCTCAGTGGGGAAATAAAAAGAATAAACTACAAAACAAAAATTACTTAATTAATTGCTTATTTATTCTTCCAGCACAAGAAGAGTTTGCTTCATTATTGAAGCTTTCTAGTTAAGTTTAAAATTACGGAGATTTTTGTTGTGATTTTTAAGTTCTTGTTTCTGGAATAATACAACAACTCTGATTTGTAAAAATGCACATGTTGTGACATGTAGGAAAAAGTGAGATTTTGCACAAATAAATCTTAAAATATTTAGAATTAGCATAAATAAAAAAGAGGTACCATTTAATAATTTTAATCAGAGAAAAAATTTTTTCAGAGGTGAATTTGATCAGGTTTGCTTGTGGTTTTCATTTGAAACATGAAACACCCAATTTACCACCAGGGGGAAATCTCTTCCAGCTCACCACTTGGAAGACAGAAGCACTATTTCCTGCTTATCTGATGTGGTAATTATTTTACTATTAATAATACTATCGAACAAATTGATTGATTGGAGTGAATCTTTTTTTTCCCTTGTTTTCATCTATAGATATCTCTTCTGACACAAAATGAGGTTTGACAGTTTGTCCTTAAAGCCTTTGGTATGGTACAATCATGCACACACTCTCACACACCAGGGTACCTAATCACGGCCACACCCACCTAAAATCTCACCACTCCAGTGGTGTCTACCCACCTCCCATCCCTTTTGACACCCCATTCTGTCTTGCAGTCTGGGCAGGCTGCCAGCCCCCTCCCCTGCTCTGGATCTGTGTTCTCTGCACATACCAAGCCAAGCCACACAATGCTGCGCTCCCTACACCAAGAAGCACAGATATTTGCAGTGATGCTTCTGTTCCCAGACCTCCCTGTCAGCAGCGGAGCCTTCACGCAGCTCTGATGGCAGAGCAGGACAGGTGGACTGAGCTGGAGGAGGAAAACCACATCATCACCTGTTTGGGACATTTTGAGCAATAGAAGATTAACACAAAAAAAGGAGTCCACCCACCTCCACCCTCCTTTACTTTATCACATGCACACTCGCTCACATACATCCCCCTCGCCGTTCATTCCCTCTCTGTGTCCGATGCTGGTGTGCTGAACAGCAGAGCACTCTCGGCTGAGCTGCATGGAGGCACAGGGAGGGGCAGGGAGCCCAGGTAAGAGCCATTTTGTCCCCTTTTTTCCTCTTTAAACAAAGCTGTTGCAGAATATATTCTATTCTATAACACATGTGCTGCAAAACGTCTGTTTGCTCTTTTTCCTTATAATGCGACTTTCTGAATTGTTGGTGTTTTATCCTCAGTAACTCTTGTCCTGCGAAGAGTTAATCAGTGATATATGTTAGGTTTAAAAATAGCTCTATTGGCCAATTTATTTCAGGCTGCTGTAGGTCAGCCAGTGAAGGCAGGGCTGCCCAACTACTAACTGCAGAACAATAGTTTGATCAAAAGCCACCCAGAAAAGCCTGGGCTGTGTCGTGACACTGAACAATGCTTTAATAATTCAAAAACATAATTTAACACTTGTTTTTATGTCATCTTCAATTCCTGTGAATTTTCCTTCTTGGTGCATTGGGGTCAAACAGCCTGTAACGCTACAAAAAGTTGCAGCTTCATCAGATGCTACATTTTTTCTGCCACATTGTTTTTCCACGTCTTTGTTTCACTTTGGGATCTCAGCAGATTTTCTACGTGCTGATGGCCGGTTCAACCCACCTGTGACAAATTGGTCCAATAATTTGTCATGAAGACAAGGCTAAATTAGGTCAAACATCATGATTTATCTCAGAACCGAGTCACAGAGTCTGACATCTGGATGTCAGTGTTGGTGTAAATAAAAATAAAACAGCAGCAGTCAGAAACACGAGGATTAGTGTTTTCCACTGATTATTACACCTGCAATTGTGTGTTTGTGTTATTGTCACCACCCTGCAAATAGTGTTTCACTGGGAAATGTGTGAAGTAAGCAATATTAACTGAATAATAATTTAGGTGATTAAAACGATGCTGAGTTGCACACAGATGCTGTTTGCATCACTGCCATTATCTGTGATGAGTGGAAGCTGAATGAGTCTGTAATTAATTAAAACAACCAGAGTATTTTTACCAAGTGATAAACAATCATAATTAAATATGAGCATGACAAGTGGCACTAACACAATTAAAGTATTTTAATGGGTCTCATTAATTAGAATTATTTGGGCCATAATAACTGTTGTAATAGTTTAATGTAGCAACAGTCCCAGGGTTTAAGCCCTTTATTAAAAGAATGACATCACAGCGAGGAACGCTGCACAGTGAAATAAATCAAGAAGCATTTACACGAATCAGGACAGACAGAAACACCACGAGCTGGAGAAATTGCGCTGAGGGCTATGACGATTTCTCCTGCCTCTGCCACGATGTTTAACAGCAATTGATTTGCTTGTCCGAGACAAAATTAAATTCAATCTTGGCAGTAATCACAGAGTAGATCGTTTTCATCCTCCCTCCCCCTTTTCTGTGCCTGGGCATTTCTCTCCATGTGTCCTGGGTTTGCTTTTTCAGAGACAGCAGACAACATTGGGATAAGGCTCATGTATTTTTAAAGTCATGATGCGTAACTCACTGGGGCTTCTTCAGACAGCTCAGCAGGAGGTGGCTTGATCAGGTCAGCTGGGTAAACTTGTCCTTCCATTCATAGGGATGACATTGTGGCTTTCTCTAAAGCTCTTTATGCAAGTGGCTGTATGAAGGTCAGACTCATCTGTACCACAGTTCATGTGTTACAGGAGAACTTGAACGTGTGTGCAATAAAAGTCATCACCTAGCAGAACTGGACAGGTTCATGATCAAAATATGGTCACCACTTCTTCTGTTCATGAACGAAGCTTTGGATGGAGAGATGAATAATGAATAAATACATAAACATATTAATGGATGGATGATGGATGGATGAATAAATGGATGGACGAACAAGTGGATGACGGATGGATGGATGGACAGACGGACGGACGGATGAATGAATGGAAAAGAAGATGGATGGATGGATGGATGGATGGACGGATGGACGGATGGATGGATGGATGAACAGACAGACAGGCAGATGGATGGATGGATAGACAGATGGATGGAGGAATGGACAGACAGATGGATGGATGGATGGATGGATGGACAGATGGCTGGATGGATGGATGGATGTATGGATAGACAGATGAATGGACGGATGGACAGATGGTTGGATGGACAGATGGATGGATGGATGGGTGGATGGATGGATGGATGGATGGATGGATGGATGGATGGATGGAAAGATGGATGGATGGACAGATGGACAGATGGTTGGATGGACAGACGGATGGATGGGTGGATGGATATTTGTTGAACACGTTAGTTGAAATGGAAACCAGCAGCTGTCCAAATATTGAACAAACACTTCATTAAACCTGCTGAGGTTACGCGTTTTTCAGCTGAGTGGAGAAATAGATCAATAGCATCTGTGACCCCTGGGCATGTTGAGAAGAAATCTTCCCTCTCTGCCTTTGTCTTGGCTGTGAAATGTTCATCATCTGCTATAGAAATCCAACAATCTTTGAACATAGTGCCAGTAGAAACAGTCCCAGCCATCTGGTGAGGCCCACCAGAAAGCTGCTCTCCTCCCACACCTTGTTGCATCAGTCCTGCATATCATTTGTGATGAACAACTGAAGATATCATTTATGCAGAATGTTGCTTCACACACATTCCTCCTCGTTTTTAAACCAGTCTAATGTAGCTGTGATGTTGGCTCTGACCCTCTGGTTCAACACCTCCTCACAGCTGTTCTTCAGTTCATCCAGTCTCCTCACATGTCACACTCGGCTCTCCGTCATGTCAAACAGTTGTTCACTTAACCTTGATCACCGTAACTTTGAGTTCTTACTCTCAAATGTGAAGGCACACTATTTTAAGCACCTTCTATTTTCAGATTTGTATCAATAGCCTGTGTGAAGTATTTTAGAATAGATGTTTGAAATGTTTGCCGCAAGCTTTAGTCCAAGAAACACAAAATACCACCAAAGCTTTAATAGTTGTTGCTGAACCCCCTGCATTTGAACAGCTCGTGAAGCTGTGAGAACTTGGTGTTTCATGACCCACTGAGCACTCCTGATCCATCGCTATTCTGACCAAAACATCAATGCCCTTCATCTTTATTGCTATGCTTATCCCAGCCTTAGTCATCTGATTGCTCTTCTATAATGGGTGCTTAATTTGGTAGCTACACTTATGTCACACACACATCCAAGGAGTTGCAACCACAAAAAGGAGGATAAATTATCTTCCTCATATTCAGTGTTACAATCAATCAGGAGTAAAATCTGAGAAATAAAACATCTCTTTTTCCAACTGTTAGAAATTTTCTGTTCTAAATAAAATAGACAGGTTTTTGGGATGGTGATACCGTTATTGTTGTCATGTTTGTGCGTTGCTGTTTTCTCTGACAATCCTCCAGCCCCAAAACAGAACAAAGACCAGAGGCATTATGTAGTAAATCTGCGGACTAATTTGTTTAATCTTTTGTGAACTTTAAACCGGAAAGGAAAATCCTTAGAAAGAACCTTAATCAAACATAATATGCAGGATTGGACTTCATCCCATTTAATAGAATAGTCTGCCAATTTGGAATGGATAACAATAGCTTTTTAGAATATCACCAAATGAAATCTGTATTCAAACAAAAATTTAAGCTCAATAAAAAAGAATTACAAACACCACCAAGGGGATTAGACTTCTATACTCTCAAACCCCCAAACTACTGTCTAAAGTATATAAGACACTGTCCAAAATAGACGATAGAATAGCAATCCGTATTGAAAAATGGGAGGTGGATCTATCAGTCAGCTTTGACCAGAACTTCTGGTCCCAAACTTGTTTAAAAACTTTTAAAATGATCAGACACTCCAATTTACAATTAATTCAGTACAAAATTCTACACAGAGTACACTATACAGGTCATCGTAGGTTCAAGATTGGGTTTGTGTCATCTGACACCTGTACACACTGCACAAACAACATTCCTGACAATTACATTCATGCACTGTGGTCCTGCCCACCTGTCCAGAAATTTTGGGGTAGAGTATGTGAAGACCTGTCAAAGTGTCTGAAATGTCATATCCCAACTTCCCCCTCTCTTTGTTTACTGGGAAACCTGGACGATGTCCCGATTGAAACATCTTTGGTTCACGTGGTTCTGACTGCCATATGCATCGCTAAGAAAACTATCCTCATAAATTGGAAAATAGAGATACTCTTTGCATTAACCAGTATAGAAATCTTTTGTTAGACCATATTACACTTGATACAGCCTCTGCTTCCACTTCAAATCAATCTCTCTGGGCTCCTTAGATCGGTTCCATCACATAGCGATGATGGGGGATCATTGATATTGTCCTGCGGGATGATGTGGGTGATGGGGTGGAGGGTCTGAGTTTGGAGTATCCAAACGTTCCCTGGAGGTGGGTTCACTGGGGGGTGTCTGGGACTGGGGGACTGCTGCCCCCCTTTGGAGGTGCCTGGGTTGCTGGTTGCCTCGAGGGGTGGACGACTGGCGGTTGTGAGTGGTGCCCCTTGGGGGTCTTGGCGGTGGCCATGGGTCACTGCCTGGCAGCTGCATTGCCCCTGAGCGCGTCTGGGTGGGGGCCTGGGGGCTCGGGATGTGGGGGTGGCTGGCCCTGTGTGGGAATCTGGGCGGGGCCTTGGGGATCGGGTCCTGACATGTATGCTGCCGGGAAGAAGGCAGGCACATGCGGCAGTGCCTGGCCCGGGTTCAGGGGCCTCGGGTAGACCTTGGCTCCTCTGCTGTTCCATCACAGGGGAGGAGGATGTCCAGGAGGGGGAGGACCCAACCTTACCTTGATGTCCTATGTCTTCTATATTCTGGAAGTTGTGCAAATGCAGGGATGGGAGTAGATATTCTGCTGGGGTGGGGCTGGGTTGGTGCCCTCGGACTCTGTGAGGCTCTGTGATGCTGCTAATTTGGGCCCTGGCAAGACGGGCTGGGGTCTCCATGCTCTCGGTGGCATTTTGACAACAGAGGTGCCTATTGGGGCCAGTGGGGGAGCTGGCTCCCTGGAGGGCTATGCCCAACCAGCCATTCCTCCCCATCCCCACACATCGTCACAAAATCATGCACATAGGACCTTGGGGGGTGGACAGGTCAGGGGGTGTGGGTATGGACCCCATTTCCACATTCCTGTGGCAACCTGCCCCCCAATTTAATTTGCACCTTAAAGACCTCCACCAACGACATTCCACGCAAACACACACTTAGGGCCTTGGGAGTGCGCACATTCAACAGTATTTGGCAAGGTGATTTTTCAGCCTCACCCTGATTGCTGGTGCCCACTTCCAATTTTAAACTGCACTTAGACACTGAGGGCTGTGGGTGCAAGTGGGGTTATGTGGTGGCATCAGCTGGCGAAGGCCAGACAATGCCCACACTGCCCGCGCACCACAGCCATGGAATACACCTCATCAACATGCACTAACACTAAATTGGAACAGGCAGAGGGAGACTAGGGGTCTTAGCACACCTCTGTTGTCACTTGGCTTCCTGGGGCTGGAGGCTAGGAGGGAGATCTGGCCAGCTGGTTGGGGTCTGGGGTGGTGGGTTGCTTTGCTCAGCGTTGGGCGAGGGAGTCTGCTCATCAGCACCCCAGCAGAAAGGGTCGAACTCTGGGAACCTGTAATGGTTGTACCCCATGTGCAGCAGTACTGGGACCAGAGTGAATAGGGTGTGTATGGGGAGCATGAGTGAGTGTCCGGTGTGCATTTTTGTAAGTCTTTGGTTGTGTGTATGTGTGAGCATGAGGGAGGGAGTGTGTGACTGTGTCTGTGTATGGCTGGATATGTCAGGTGGGGCCGTTGACTCCTCCCTTCTCCTGGGACTTCTTGCGCTACTATACATCTTCACCTACCCTCCCCCTGCCACATTTGTGTCATGTTGTGGGTAATGGATTTCACCCAGGACATGAAGAATCACAGGAGAGGAGAGGTAAGTAAAATATAAAGTGATTTATTTACAATGTGAAACAGAAGAGATAAAACTAGAACTAAAGATCAGGAACAGGGGAGTACCAGAATCTACGGAGATAAGAAAAACAGGAGGTGAGCGAGGCCAGAACCAGAGAACAAGGGCTATGAGAGTCTGTAGCTGAGGGTTCTTACGGTCAGACACCAGGACTAGAGCGGAGGCGAACAGGGGGAGGTTGGTCCGGGTGTGATGGTTCAGAGCGTGGGCAGGCGGGCAGACGTGGAGATAGAAGATCAGAGGATCCTTGAGCGGCGAGGTGTGAGAACAACTCCAGGCAAGGTAGGTGAGGCAGGAACAGGATACTAAAACAGGATACAAATTCATTAATTCAGGATCACAAGGAAACAGGCTGATTCAGAGTCTAGAGGCTACCCATGTGAGAGTATCAACCGGCGCTGGAGTTGAGTCACACCGCTCCTTAAATCCTCTGCACCTCAATTAGTGGAACTCCAAACAGCTGTGCAGTCTGCCGCGCCCACCTGTAACACAAAACTGAACAACACTTCACCAGAAGGTGGAGGAAAACCATGACAGTGCCCCCCCCCCCCCCCCCCCCCCCCCTTCAAGGGACGCCACTCGGCGGCCCAGCAGAGGAGGAGGAGGCGGAGGAGGAGGAGGCAGGGGAGGCTTCGAAGTCGTCAATGAGGAAGACATCTTCGATCCAGGAACCAGGGACCCACTGCTGGTGCTCGGGACCGTAACCCTCCCAGTCCACCAGGAACTGCCGGCCGCGGCCCTGTGGCCGAACATCCAGGATGCGACGCACACGTTAACCGACACCCCCATCGGCGAGGCGGACAGGCGGAGGCGGAGCATCAGGAGGGCACAGAGGGCTGGATCCACCGGCTTGAGGAGGGAGACGAGGAAGACCGGATGTATCCGCATGGAAGGAGGCAACTCCAAGCGGACTGAGACCGGACCCAGAACTTCAGCCACAGGAAAAGGTCCAAGGAAGCGAGGAGAGAACTTCCGGCGGGATCCTCGAACCTTGATGTCCCGGGAGGAGAGCCAGACCAACTGACCCGGAGTGTAGGTGGGTGCAGGCCGTCTGTGGTGGTCAGCAATCTGGCGGTTGCGCTCCGCAGTACGTTGGAGCGCTGCACGGGTCTAAGTTCAAGTGCGGCGGGCCCGGCGCAGAAACTGAGGGACTGAGGTGGAGGAAGCAGAGTCACCCATGGCAACGGCGCACTCCATCCAGCAGGGTTGGAGGAACAGATGCAACACAGCATAGCCTCCAGTTCCTGATTCATGCGCTCCACCTGCCCGTTAGTCTGAGGGTGAAAACCGGAGGTGAGACTAACCTTGGCTCCTAGGTGATTAGCGAAGTCAGACCACACTCGAGAGATGAACTGGGGCCCACGATCTGAGAGGATCTCGCTGGGTAATCCATGCAGACGGAAGAGATGCTTAACGAGTAGGTTGGCTGTCTCGGTGGAAGATGGAAGTGATTTCAGAGGAACCAGATATCATGCCTTTGGGAAATGGTCGACAATGGTGAGAATGACAGTGAATCCTTTAGACAAGGGGAGACCAGTTACGAAGTCCAGAGCTATATGGGACCATGGATGGTGGGGAACAGGCAGAGGCTGGAGGAGACCCTGAGGAGGTTGGTTACTGGATTTGTGTCTGGCACATACCTGACAAGCACTGATATATTCCTTAACATCACGGTACATGGAGGGCCACCAAAATGTCCTTCGGATGAGAGAAATGGTTCTGCCCAGGCCTGGATGAATAGAAAACTTGACAGTGTGGGCCCAGTGTATGAGGGCACCACGGGTGCTGGTAGGAACAAAAACCTTATTCGGGGGACCGGTACCTGGATCGGGATCCTGCTGCTGGGCCTCCAGGACCTTGTTGGTTATGTCCCAAGCAATAGAGCTGACTATGCAGGAGGCAGGCAGGATGGTGGAAGGCTCTACTTCTCTGTCGGAGGCATATTGTCGAGAAAGGGCGTCTGGTCTGACGTTATTTGAACCGGGTCTGTAAGAAATGGTAAAGTTGAATCTAGAGAAGAATAATTACCAACGAGATTGGTGGGGATTAAGTCTCTTAGCCTCTTTTAAGTAGGATAGGTTTTTATGATCAGTCCAGATGGTTATTGGATGCTCTGCTCCTTCCAACCAGTGACTCCATTCCTCCAAAGCCAGCTTCACTGCCAACAGTTCCAGATCTCCTACGTCATAGTTCTGCTCGGCTGGGGAAAGACGACGAGAGTAGAAAGCGCAGGGATGGAGACACTGATCGGAGGAGGAGACTTGGGACAAAACTGCTCCAACCCCGGTGTCAGAGGCGTCAACTTCCAAGGTAAATGGAACAGACGGATCCGGGCGAGTGAGAATGGGTGCATGAGCAAATCTCTCTTTAAGAGTGAGAAACGCTTGGTCAGCCTCCTTGGTCCATAGAAACGGTTTCTTGATGGAGGTGAGCCGGGTTAATGGGACTGCAATCCGGCTGTAGTCTCTAATAAATCTGCGATAGAAATTTCCAAATCCTAAGAACCTCTGGAGCTGTTTACGTGTGGTTGGAGTGGGCCAGGACAGAACGGCAGCAATCTTGTCAGGATCAGTTCTCAGTTTTCCATTCTCCAACACAAAGCCCAGAAATTTCACAGAGGGAATGTGAAACTCACATTTTTCTGCCTTAACGTAAAGCCGGTTCTCAAGGAGACGCTGGAGCACAGCACGGACATGTTGACGATGATCGGTTAGGTTTTTGGAAAATATGAGGATGTCATCCAGGTAGACTGTTACAAACTTGTTGATGTAATCACCCAGCACGGAGTTGATCAGGGATTGAAACACAACGGGAGCTTTGGTGAGTCCGAACGGCATTACAAGATATTCGAAGTGCCCCAAAGGTGTCTTGAATGCCGTCTTCCTTTCGTCTCCTTCACGAATTCTGACCAGATGATAGGCGTTGCACATATCTAATTTTGTAAAAATGGAAGCGTCATTAACGGGTTCGAATGTGGAAGATAGCAGAGGCAGAGGATACTTATTCTTAATGGTGATCAGGTTTAAACCACGGTAGTCAATGTAGGGGCAGAGCGAACCATCTTTCTTTGAAACGAAGAAAAATCCAACACCCAGGGGAGAAGTAGATGGTTGTATGATGCCAGACGTTAGGGATTCTGAAATGTAATCAGACATGCAGGCTTGTTCGGGTTTAGACAGACTGTATAGCTTACTGGTAGGTAAGTTGGCATCCGGGACGAGGTCAATTCCACAATCATACGGGCGATGAGGAGGCAGAGAAGAAGCTCGATCTTTACTGAACACTTGTTACAGGTTGTGATATTCAGCAGGGACTCCAGTAAGATCAGGTGGTTCCTGGGGAGAGTTACTGGTAATCTGGAATGGAAAAGGAGCTGAAAGGAGACACTGAGACAGGCAGTAGGGGCTCCAGACAGAAACCAACCCGGTTTTCCAGTCTATTTGTGGGTTGTGTAACACTAACCACTCATGACCCAAAACAACTGGCGACTGGGGAGAAGGAAAAATATAGCAACTCAAGGTCTCATGATGGTTACCAGAGATATGCATATTAATTGGAACTGTGCGATGTGTTATGGTTGTCAAAGAGCAGCCATCCAACGAGGAAGCGCGTATGGGGGTAGACAGAGGAATGGTGGGAATGTTGAGCTGTTGAACAACAGTTTGGTCCAGAACACTCCTCTCACACCCAGAGTCCACTAGCGCCTGAGTTGAAACTGTCTGTTGGTTGTAGGAGACAGAACAGGTTAAGCTGCACCGGGAATTCAGGTTTCCAGGAACTCCACCCATCAGTAATCCCGGTCCTACTGATGGGCCCTGGCTTTTGGTCGAACCGGACAATCCTGCAGCATGTGACTCGGCTGACCACAGTAAAGGCAGAGGCCTAAGGAACGACGTCTAGCCTTCTCCTCAGGGGTTAAACGTGCTCAACCTATCTGCATAGGTTCCTCGAGATGAACCAGAGAGGGATGAGGTTGACGTTGTGGAGCAGAATCAGGAAATGGTCTGAGAGTATGTGTCCTGTGTCTTTCCTTTAGGCGCTTTTCAATATTGGCGGCTAACTGGACCAGAGACTCAAGGTTCTCTGGTTCTTGGCAAAACGCCAGTTGATCCTTAATCCTATCGTTAAGGGCATGAGAAAAAGCGGCTCTAAGGGAAGGTTCATCTAGTGTGGAAAGGGAGGCAAGGGTACGGAAATCGATGGCAAATTCTACCACTGACTGTTGACCCTGCTGGAGACTCCAGATTTGTTTGGTGATTTCGGCTGGGGATTCAGACTGATCAAAAATTTGTTTAAATTCAGCTAGGAATGCTGCAAACGGTCCCTCAAGAAAAGTTGGTTGCCGGCTCCTAGCTTCGGCCCACTGTAGGGCTCGACCACGTAACAGACTGACGATATAGGAAATCTTAATTGCATCATTTACAAACGTATCAGGTGATCTATTGAAAGCCAATTCACAAAGTAACAAAAAACAGCGGCATTTTCCAGGTTCACCGGCGAATGTTTCTGGTTGAGGTGATTGTGTAACCCGGAAACCGATCCCGTGATGCTGAACAGGAAGTGGAGCTGGCGATGAAGCTACAGAGACAACGGCAGGAGACGGTGTAAGTTTCTCGTTTACCTGGCGGATGGCGGAATCGAGCTGGGATAAAAGCTGGTTAACGAGTGACAATTGATCGAGGGCGGAACGAATGGATCCTTCATGCTGTGATAATGTGTTTGCTAGGACTGCGGGGAGTGATTCTTCAATGGGGGTGTTCGTTTGGCCGGTTGATTCTGTCATGTTGTGGGTAATGGATTTCACCCAGGACATGAAGAATCACAGGAGAGGAGAGGTAAGTAAAAATATAAAGTGATTTATTTACAATGTGAAACAGAAGAGATAAAACTAGAACTAAAGACGCTGCTTCTATGATCAGGAACAGGGGAGTACCGGAATCTAATTAGATAAGAAAAACAGGAGGTGAGCGAGGCCAGAACCAGAGAACCAGGGCTATGAGAGTCTGTAACTGAGAGTTCTTATGGTCCAACACCAGGAATAGAGCGGAGGCGAACAGGGAGAGGTTGGTCCGGGTGTGATGGTTCAGAGCGTGGGCAGGCGGGCAGACGTGGAGATAGAAGATCAGAGGATCCTTGAGCGGCGAGAAGTGAGAACAACTCCAGGCAAGGTAGGTGGTGCAGGAACAGGATACTAAAACAGGAAACAAATTCATTAATTCAGGATCACAAGGAAACAGGCTGATTCAGAGGCTAGAGGCTACCCATGTGAGAGTATCAACCGGCGCTGGAGTTGAGTCACACTGCTCCTTAAATTCTCTGCACCTCAATTAGTGGAACTTGAAACAGCTGTGCAGTCTGCCGCGCCCACCTGTAACACAAAGCTGAACAACACTTCACCAGAAGGTGGAGGCAAACTGTGACAATTTGGTGTGGAGTGTGGTGCCTTGGTCTGCCTGAGTGTTCGTGGCTCCCGGGTCAGGGGGTTTAAGATTTTGAGCGTCTGCCTGATCAATCCCGGTGGCTGCCTGGTGGGATCTGGGTCCCTGGGCACTGCTGGGTCCCCGGCGGGGGTGGTGGCCCCTGGGTCCCAGGTTGCTGGGTCCCGGGCTCGGCCGGCTGGGGGGTGGGGGGTGGGGTTGGGGCTGCGGGCGGGCCTGTGAGGTTGCCGCTGATATCTCCCGGGACTCTGCCGGCTGCTGGTTGTGGCCCCCCCGAGGCGATCCTCTGCACCTCTCGAGGGGGGCAGGGGCTTTTCTGGTCGCGGTCTCCTTGGGGTCCCTGTGCTCTTGGGCAGCTCCTGGATCTCTGGGACTTGGAGCTCCCTCTATCTCCTATGCATCTTTGGGGGGCAGATCTGTGGCCCCTCACACTCTCTGTTGGACGCTCCTATAGAGATACCTTACATAAACAAGCGCGTGTACACACACAGGTGCTCACACGGTGCTCTCATAAGTATGGACTTGAACACGTTCAACACATTTTAAGGCTGTGGTTGGCACTAAATGCACTGTGATTTATTATCGTGTGATTGTTCAGTAAAACAATGCTGATTTTACATTTCTTCATCAAGTTGACGCAGTGATAGCTTGCTCCTGCTGTTTTGTTGTGTTTCTCTTTTCTGCAGGTCTGGAAGAAGACTCTTGTTCATCATTGATTGTTTATTTTCATGGAAGCCCCCCCCCCCCCCATTACATTAAACGGACATTAAACAGACGTTAAAAGCAGATACTTTGATGCTCCACTTGAGAGTAAAATCTGTGAGGCTTGTCACCAGCATTCAGACATTAATTATGTTTGCTTCACAGCAAAGAAATGACACGGGAAAAAAAAAATTAAAATAAAAAAAAACAGAATGAACCTTAATCTGCACAACTCCATTCAATTAACTGTTTTTTAAAAAGTCCCTGGGACCAAAAATGTGACAAATTTCTAGTAAGAATCAAACTTCTGCAGCTTTTGATGTATTTTTCCTAACAAATAAAGTTCCTTTATTTCTTTGATCTATTTCCAGTTTGTTCAATTTGAGCTGAGGATGTGGATCATTCATTAAATACATTTCTAATGCCTGACAAGAAGATTATGGCACATTCCATGAACTCTGAATTAAAAATTACAAATTTCTCTAATTCCCTCAAGAGCCTTATTTCCCATCATTAACTGAAAACACGTGATGCTTTTGTTGATGCTTAATTGGAGCAAGAGCTTGCAATGCAGTTTAATATCTAATGTAATCTTTTATGGTGTCTCTAATCCTAAAATCAATCATTAAGATTTTTATAGATTCTAATTACTCTCCATGTCTGGGTTTGTTGTGATGGCAGAGCCCAACAAAGACATCCAGAAGCTGCTGAGGCCATCCAGCTCAGGTGATCTGTCCAAGGAGCTGTTCCAGCATCCATCAGGAGAAGCAGAGGGCAGTCTGTCCGGCCACACTGCTAGTCTTCTGCACATCAGTGAGAAGAGACGTAAGTGCCTGAGGCATATTTGTTACTTGGAGAAATAAAAAAACATCCAAATGTCTTTTTTAGAGGGAAAATTCTTGAACAAGTGACTGATTTATTGCAAGAATCATGAAGAAAGAACCAAGGTCATCCTGTTTGGTTAAAAGTCGCAGAAACAAAGGTTGAAACTTTATTTTTTGATCAGAACTTAAGTTTATCTTTGGGTTTTTATTCCCACCAAACAAAGTCTGATTGATTTAAGTGTTCTGTCTGCTGCAGCACACTTTCATCTGAAAGGACTGATTGTGCATCCGTTCCTTACAGAGGCTTGTTTTGTACCAGGCCTTCAGGCCACCGAGGCACACAGAAAATACAAGGCTGACAAGACCACCTTTATCTGCTTCACTAGCTAAACATTTTACTTCTAATGAGACAGCTCACCCGTTAACCAGCCCTGCTACCGGGCAGTTCAGCTGATGGATGGGGTTTGACAAGAGGTAAAAGAGAGAGACAGGAAGAATGAGCCGAAACCAGAAAACAAAAAAACTTTATTTCAAATGTTAATTAAATAGCCATAAAATTTGAGAGACAATGTGTCATTTTTACGTTAATCTCTGGAAATATCTGCCAAAGTGTTGTTGAAAATGAGTTAAACGATGCTCAGCTGTTGAAAAATATTGGTGGCTTCATAACATATAACCATAAAAATTGGGTCTAAAATACATCGGAGCTGGTTTAAGTCTCTAGGTAATGCCATGTTTCATTCTACAGGAGCCCGTGAGGACAAAACACGTTTACTTATTTGTAACAAGCGTTTACAAAACTCTCGCCATTCATAAACATTGTTTTACCACTTCACTCGTTGCCAGCAAGCCCCCACAATGCCGCTCAGAAAATGGTCCCATCCCGGAAGTAAGAAAAATTGCAGTTCCACCCTCATCCGCTGGGGGCTGGTGCCAGAAGCGAGCAAATCCTCATTGACTCCCATGTTAAAAATGCCGATTTCACAGCAGAAATAAACATGTTTACAGCCTGGTGCCAAAACATGTTTTTTGTCTAAATTATCTAGTTTATACTCATGACAACTCTGAGGGGGGTGAATTTTTTTCTCACTCTTCTGTTTAAGTGTATTGAAAGCCTAAAATTCTGTATAATTAATGAGCATCCGACACACGTGACCGCCGCCTCAGACCCACGTGACCACAGAGCTAGCTCCGTGGAAAGGCCTCAGTACAGCCTCGGTCTGGCTTGGAAACTGCTCCGGCATTTTGAGTCTCTGTGTTTGTGTATTCTTCTTTGGATATTATTGGTGCAATTGTTGGACAAAATGACTTGCAGTGGTATTAATTGCACTAATAGAGCGTCCAAGGAGTCTCCACTTCATTTTTTTCGGTAAGTTAAAATCTATATTCGTATTTTATGTCACTGCTACCTTTAAACTAGCTGAGTTTACCGAAGTAGCTAGCTAACTATCAGTTTAACATGTAGCATGTACTGTTTAACCATGAAATTTAAATGTAAAATACGGTAAAATAATTAATAGGGCATATTTAGATGGGTAATAGGGTAAAACCCAGTGCATTTAAGATAAAAATGGGTTGAAATATGACGGAGCGCTAAGAGGGAGACTTCTGTGTCCATTCTTCCATCCGGTAATCCCCAGCGGTCAGGCCGGGCAGCCTGGACGATCCGGCGCCTATTTGCTGCGCCTAGCTGCTGCGCGGTCTGACCGCTCGTGGAGTTTTTCATGTCTGACTTTAACCGCATCTAATACTGTATTACGGCGTGAGCGCAACAGCGACAACTTAATATCGATGTGTAAGCAGCCTGAGTGGTAGGGTGTTTTCATCTGAACCCTCCAGCAGGCTATGCTGCACTATTGACGTGTTAGCGCGCGGCGCTAACAACTTAGCAACGTGACATGTCTCTGAGAAAGCGTAAAACACGGACGCTTCTTCTGAAGCGGAAAATAACACCTCTTCTTAAGCAGAGCAGGATGTCGCCTCGGCTCGTTCACGGCCGAGCCGGACTGAGCTCGATAACATTGACCAAGCACAGCCACTGGGCCGTTGTAGCTGCCACCAGGCCTGCTGAAGGAACTCCAGCGGGTTTCATCAGACTCGTAAAGTTTCTTGTTTTTGCTGGGGATTTCTGTATTTTACCGCTCCCTCCTGCAGTCTTCCCCTATTAAAATTTAAAATGTGTAACTTTATGTATTGTGATGAATGACTAATATTCATGTTAAACTGAAACGTTAGGCATTTAGGGGGAAAAAACAAAATAATAAACATTATACAGATGTCAAATAAATCAAACTGTAATTAAACTATATATTTTCAAAGTCATATAGACAGCATGATGGTTTGTGTGATCCGCGCGGTTTCACTTACACCCCTTTAATGATCAGGCTGTTTTTTATTATTTTTATCAGCTGATAGCAGTTAAAATTATGGTAAAAAATAATTTTATCTGTTTTTGATAACTTAATGCCCAGGAAGAGCATCTTCCTGGGCATTAAATATAACCCAAATGTTTTATTATGAGCAGATCTGATGAAGGTTTAGACAAGCAGTCTGCAAAGTAAAACTTGTTTAGAGTCCAAACTCTTACTAAAGCTTTTGAAAAGAAAAAATGGTTGAATTTTGAGAAATATCCACAACAGGGGAGCGAGACCTCTGAAAAATGTATATTTTCTCTGAATTCATAGAATAATGTGAAGATTCTGGGAAAAGTTGGGATTCTGAGATTAAAACGTAAATCTTTCTAATCATAATTCTGGCAGTTTTTGTGTCCTTCTGCTGTGGAAAGTCGTGCAACATGAAGATACTGAGAAGATGCTTACAACCTGTATTTTTATTCCATCCATAAATAAAATCATGAGCTATTTTTTTAATCCAAATTTGATCCAAAGGGCCATCGTTGGTTCCAGACCCGTTCTAGAACATTCCTCTAATCTTAAAGTCATCATCAGTTTCTTCCTTTTAACAAATATTTATTTGTTCAAATATTTAATATTTATAACTGGAATATTTGTTCCTCCCTCTCCCACTGCAGTTAGTCCTGTCCTGCAACCCTGTTTTTGCAGCTTAGTGAAGCCAACCATCACTAACCTGGGGGTGGTTTTGGACCCAGAGATGCGGATGGACTCCCACATTAGCCAGGTGGTTAGATCCTGCTTTTCCCGGCTTCGCCAGCTACCAAAGATGAAGTCCATCCTGAAAGACGTGTCATATTTTCTCCCCAAGCTGGACCTGACCGTCATGTATCGGTCCAAAATAGTGTGATGATATTGTGTTTTTGTACATAACAGACTTTTTAACAGACAAATTTGTCGCATTCTCCTACACCTCTTCACGGGCTCGCCACAGTAAATATTCTATTTGGCAAGAGATAAACTTTATTGTATTTATCCTAGTGAATCTATAATTAAACGGGTAAACTAGTAGTAGCACATCCAACATCAAAGAAAGTAAAATGTTATTATCAGGAGAGGGAGAATGTTTAAGTGGTTAGCAGCAGTGTGCTAGCCGATGGCCCCCTCCATGAGGCCACCACAGCTCAGCAAAACGTCATTGTAGCTTCTTCTGGGGAGAAAAACACTTAGAGAAAAAATAAAGTTAACAGCTGAAATAGCAGGAAATAATACAGTTAAAGAGCAGATTGTAGAAGAAAGAAACCCCTGGGTTAAACTGGTCTGTCTACTGCATAATGCTGAACTCTAACATGTGTCCTCAGGGAAGGACCTGATTGGTGTCCAGAACCTGCTGAAGAAGCACCAGGCTCTGCAGGCTGAGATCACAGGTCATGAACCTCGCATCAAGGCTGTCACCCAGAAAGGAGAGACCATGGTGGAAGAAGGTAGAGCAGGTCTGGTCCTGACATGTTTCTGAGGTGTCTGCAGGTTCTGGCTCACTTTTTTTGGGTCCAGGTCACTTCGCTGGTGAGGAAGTGAAGACTAAACTGTGGGAGCTTCATGGACGTTGGGACACGCTGAAGGCCAAGGCGTCCCAGAGGAGGCAGGACCTGGAGGACTCTCTGCAGGCCAAGCAGTACTTTGCGGATGCTAATGAGGCCGAGTCCTGGATGAGGGAGAAGGAGCCCATCGTTGGAAGTCCAGACTAAGGGAAAGACGAGGACTTGGCCGAGGTATGGAAGTCCCTTCCTGAGAAACTCCAATCGCTTTTCTTTGCTCTCTTTCCAGTCCTTCATAATTAGTGTTTCTGTATTTGGCATTTCCTTCGGTTGTCTACCAGACATCGTTGCTCGTTTGAGCGTCTCATGGGTTAGGAGTAGAAGTGCTGGCCTCGCACAGGAAGTGATGACAAACGTGTTCCCGTCGCTCTTATTTCAAACGGTTTACAAGCTGTGATGTGTGTTCCCGCTGCAGAGCAGCCATGACACGTGGCAGCCGGCAGAAGGCTCACGCTTTTCCACTAAACACCCGCAGAGCTACGTCTGCGGTGAACTGAGCAGGGTTTGTTTTACGGTGGCGGATCCGATTGGACCATCGCTGCGAGAAAGCTCCACTTGTGTCAGACGAGCTGAAGGTTCTGATGTTCTGCTCCACAGGCTCTCCTGAAGAAGCACGAGGCCCTGATGTCGGACCTGTCGGCTTACGGCAGCAGCATCCAGGCCCTGAAGGAGCAGGCCCAGTCCTGCAGGGTGAGTTCAGAATCCTCGGCCCGTCAGAACATTCTTATCCACCACGTTCTAACACCAGACCTGTTAACCCGACAGCAACAAGATAATCAGCAGGTGCTTTTGTCCTGCAGGACCTGAAGGCCAATGAGTCCCGCCTGAGGGACATCAACAAGGTGGCATCTGAACTGGAGTCAGAAGGTCTGATGGCTGAGGAGGCTCCTATGGTTCAGGCTCAGGTGAGCGTCACCTGTCTGCAGCAGCTGGTCCCTCTCACTTCCTGGTTTAACTCTGCTCGTCTCTGTTTGTAGCAACAAGAACATCTGGGTTCTGCTCCTGGAAAGGTGCGTGTTGTCCTCCGCCTCCACCAGAACCAGACGGGGTGTTTATGTTACCACTCATTTGTTTGTTTACAGGATGAAGCCGACTCTAACACGGCGTCACCCTGGAAGGTGAGTTCATTCAGCTGATCAGAGGTCACCTCTGATGGCAGCAGTCACGGCCGACCGTGCTGACATCACACAGGAATTCAGGTGACCCGGCAGGCACCAGGTTTTGGTGAAAGTGGGGACATGTCAGCTGGTTGCCATGGCTAGTTATCTTTATGCATCTGTATGACTGCTGACTGGTGTGTGTTTCCTGTGACCTTTGACCTCAGACCGTACGGTTGGGCGTTCAGACGACGGCTAACTTTAATTCCATCAAGGTAAGAGGAAGCTCTTCCCTTCCTGTCTGAGCGATCCGTCTCCAGGTTTCTTCGTCCGGCGTCCAGCCGGCGTCCACCTTCATCTCACCTTCATCTCATCTCACTTCATTTATAGTGCAATACTTTCACATTATCATTTTCCCACACTTCTGTATACCTGTATTTTGTTGTTTTTCAATAAAGAATGACAAATTATTTAAGTTTGGTTTTTGTTGCACACAAATATATATCTGTAAAAAATATCTACAAAGCTAATGTTTACATAACAAGTATGATTGGGTTTTGCAATACGGCACTCAAGTTTATTTTAGTAAGATTTTCAAACCAAGTAAAGTTAGTAAAGAACACATTTCTATTGTCTGCTAAGAAACTGTTGGGATTTAAAATGGGCCTGTTGTACAAATAACTTGTAAATGATTATTCCTCACTTTTGTCTTAACCAAAGAAATTCCAGTAATTGAGCAAAAACATTTATTTTTAACACTACATTTTATAAAACAGGGCGCAAAGTGTCGGCACATGTAGGTATTTATGTCGATGGTCCGCCCCAACCAAACCAAGAGACACAGACGTCAGGGAGGCCAAGGTTGTCTCTGCAGCTCTCTGGGCACCACGCCTCACTCAGCTGTCTCCAATGATCCAAATGGCTATGGAGGAAAAAATAACAGGTTTGGCCTAGCTGTTTAAAGTACAAAACCATTCATGAAGTGGTCAAGACAAGTACTTGGAACTTACACGCTGCGTTGTGTAGCTGACGTTGGAGACACACAGGCTGCCATGGTGACCTTTTAATAGATCTAAGAAAAAAATGTAATAAAAGAATGAAACTTAAAAACTCCCAGACCTCATGTCATATTTACTCATCAGCTATGGCTGATTTGTTTGGATCACAGTGAGTTACACTAATTCTAATATATTTTTATTTCTATTATACATACATACTTTTTAACTGTTATTTTCACATGACTGTTATCAGGCTCTCTTGTTCTGGTTCTGATGATAACTCTGTGTCTTCCAGTAAGTTATCTTGTGCTTACTTCATCTGTATAATGTCTCTTTACTTTTGGTAAATTGTACTGAGTCCAGAATAAAGGCTAGTTGGCTGTACAAGATACAAACAAGTATTACGTTTTGGAAATATATGAAACACCGCCAGCATCTGTTAGAGCCTGTGGCGGGGTGCTGAGGGCCGGCTCCAGCCCAGGAATGAGCTCTACACGCCGGCCGGGAGGGTTTGAAACACCGCCATCCTCTCCTCTGCTGGCTGTAAATTCTGTTATGGTTACCGGTGCTTGTGTTGCAATGTGAAACGCTTGGTCTCAGATTTTGTAAGAAAGATAATAAAATGTCCCCCCAAAATACGACTTAAATATATTTTCTCTTCTTCATGATACATTTAATGGCTGGTGCGACTCAGGAGTGATAGCGCCAAAAAAAACTACTGAAAACTTGCTCAAAGCAAAATGTTTTCATTACGGAAATAAATTATAAACTTACCGATTTAAAACTTTTTTAATACAGGTACTTCTCACGAACAGGCGCAGAAAACCTCCACCTAAACTCCGTGTAAGGTTCAGGTCGATGGGTGTTCCAGTTAGCTCCGGTTGGGTTGAAGCTAGGTGGCTACATCCGTTAGCTCGGCTCCCACCTCCGCTTTAGCTTTGGGTTAGCCAGGGTTAGCTTCAGGTTAGCTCGTAGCTAGTTCGCCTGGGTGTCGTCACTCGAGCCCAGCCTTACAGCCACACCCTCAGCGCCTCCTCTCTTCCCTTTTATGGAATTGTCTGGGCTGGACGGAACCTGTGACACGGTCAAAATGGCGGTGGTGGACACCTCCCATTATGGACAGATAACGTGAAATTGAAGCCTATGGAATCGAATTGTCCAGTATATGTACAGTCTATGGTTGCCAGTGAGGAAAGGAGTCTGATGTGCTCCATTGGACTTTTGACCCTAATGGCCATCCGTTGGTAAACTCTTACTTGAACACAAAAATACAGCTTGCTTGCAATGATTTAGGTATCTACTGCCCCCTATTGCCAGAGAAAATACACCCTTTACACTTTTAAGATTTTGATTTAATTTTACTTCAGGATTTTTTGCACGGAAAAAGAAAATCACCAATTGCTTCATGTTCTGAATATGCTGCTTGACTTAAAAGGTCCTCGTAGATGGTGTCTTCAATTCACTTTTTCTCCATGGGGGACGCATTGTTCCAGTTGCTTGACTGGAAACATACTGATCAATAATTCAAAAAGTGGGGGTGGAAAATTCAAAAAAGAGGGGAATGTGGTTAAAAGGAATCTCTGCAGATCAGGAATCATATTAGTAATAATAGTTGAAAACATGCCGCTTATTTATATTTTAGGCCTCATTTGGCATTATATGACCTGGCTTTCAAGCAATTCATTTTCACGTTGTATTTCCTCTTTATTTTGTTTTTTATTAAGCTAAAACCTCAGCTCCCCCTTCTTATCATCTTTGCCTCTCCTGCCTTTTTTCATCTCCTCCCCCAGATTTTCCTTCATGTTTCATTCCCTCTAGTTTGCTCTCACCTCCAAAAGAACTGGCTCAGACTGACTGTTTACTGTTAAAAAGCACCTCTCTGTGAAAGACCCGTTCTTGACAAGATACCAGAAGTCATCTGAAATGAAGCTTTAATAAAATGTCCTACTGAACATGATTTTACTACATTCGTTTGTTGCTGCTTTCTGGTTTTTTTCACAAATGTCCCATGCTGAATGTTCTTATTATATCCGACACGCAGCACATTGAGTCTCCATCGTCTCGGCATGATGAATAGTCTCCTATAAATCAATACTGGGACTTTAGTGGAGGGCGCAGAGAGTAAAGAGCAGCAGACAAAAGAGCAGTGGTAGACTCTTCAGAATAATACAGAAGGAACTGTTTTAACAGTTTTCAACAGGTTTTCTCACAAATTCTGCTTTTAATGACACCTCCAGATGCTTCTATCACTGAAACGGTGGATTGGTCCAGCTCTATTATGCAGAATGAGTTTACCCTTTGATGCTGCAGATGAATTCAAACGCATGCATGAGTTCTTGATTGAATTTACCTTAAACTCAATGCATGAAAATTTAATTTGTCAGGCACCTTGAGTGCTGAGTCATGCACATTCATACGTGACCCAAGTTTGCATGATGAAGCGTGACCTTGTGTGTAAACGAACAGGTGCAATATACACAGGAGAAAAATTTGATCACAGCGTGTAAAAAAAGTGACTTTTTCATCTCCACAACACCATCGTCTCTATTCTCCGGTTTCTGAGTGTGCAATATTGCACCATGTCTGGGTGAGACAGGCGTCAGACTGAAGCAGACTCAGCTGCAAGTGCACAGATGGATGGATTGAGAGGTCTACAGAATAAATGTGAAATGTTTAGGGCAATGCACAAAAATGTAACAAAGGAGTGTGATTAGATTGATTCCACTATAAAGCTGCAACGGCATATTTATACAGTGACTGAAGAGCAAATTTCATTAGCTGTTAATTATCTAAGCAGCTTGTTTTTATAGAGATGGTTCACTTCAGCGCTATCAGCATTAATTAGTCCACCTCTAATCTCTCAGGTTTTTATCCACGTTTAAAGCTCGCTCTTTTCTTTGTGTGTCTGACAGAGCCGCTGAGTAGTGTGTCGTCTTTAGAGGTGCACTTTGACCTCTTAGACCTGACTGAGCTGACTGACATGTCTGACCAGGAGCTGGCTGAAGTCTTTCCAGACTCTGATGAGGAAAATCACAATCAGTCCCCAGCAGGTAAGACCCAGAGTCTGTAGAAAGAGACTGGAAAGCCCTGATCAGATGAAATATCTTTACTGCAATAAGCAACAAAAATTATATTTGAACATAAAAATTGCATATAGATATAGAGATTGGCCTCTCATATTTCATCAGCTGTGCACAGTTTTTAATTTGTGCAACAACAAATAGTTGAAAAAGCATTTGTTATTGGTGGGATCATTGCTACTGTTGTTTTCCCCGCAGCTTCCACACTTTTTATGACTGCTGAAGGGAGCATTTTCCAAATTAATGTGGGGAAAACAGACAGAAACAGCATATTTGTGCAAATCTTAATGAGATAATGTTTGGAAAAGAGAGAGAGAGAGAGAGAGAGAGAGAGAGAGAGAGAGTGTGTGAGAATGTGTGTGTGTGTGTTCGTGAGTGTGCTTGCGTGCGTGCATGCGTGCGTGTGTGCGTGTGTGTTTTTATATCATTATGTCTCAGCAGGGTTCCAGAGAGTAAAAACCAGCTGAGCTGTAATGATCAGAAAGGTCACATGACTCACAGACAAGCTGACAGACATGTTTTAATGTGGTACATTTATGAACATTTGGCCAAACAAATTATGTTTCAGATTTTCACTGAGTTGGTTTGAGATAATAAAGTTTGGTGCCAACTCAAGACTCAAAGTCCAGCTGACATCTGGCCTTCAGCCTTTAACCAAATAAACCACTAGAGCATATTTCATCATACAGAAATATGAACTAAACGTATAAGTAAACAATAGAAAGTATGTAACAGTTCTGAGGACTGAGCTGAGCGGGTTATGACTGGAGTTTAGTTGTGGCGTGGTGTGTGACCCAAACGTGGAGTGACTGGCGCTGAGTTGGACAAACACGCAATGTAGGAACCAAGGCACACGACTCAAAGAGGAGCGAGTGCGTACCGCGGCTCCAAAGTAAAGAAACAGTACTTACAGGTAGTTTGCGGCTTGGCTGGGTAGACTGGCCGGTCTCGACAGGAGACTGGCTAGTCAGATATACTCCGAGCAAAATTCGGGGAAAACCTGGAACGATGACTGAGAGTCAGGTACTTCCGTATATAGGCTGGATTAGGTGACGGGAGCAGGAAGTGCGGTGTGATGCATGCTGGGCAGTGGAGTTCTGGAGAAGATCAGGTGTGAAATGGTGCTGGTGGAGTTGGGGTCGGGACAGTATGAGGCTGTGTGAACAAAATGTTTAACATACATCATAATATTATTATATAGTAAAAATTTTCATAATTACTACCTTGCGTTAGTCAAAATTATGCAAAAAGTTAAATCCTTCATTGCTTTCTTCCAGGTGTGGACGTTAAAGGGCTACATGGTTTTCTGTGCATGGGCAGAGAAACTGCTGGTGTTTGCTATGCTCTTGTCCTTGATGGTAGCTTTTACCTACGATTCACATGTACCTACACACGCATCCTTCTGGTTCCTGTGATGTTCAGAAAACAGCTTACTGCTCAATCGGTTTTGGCGAGATAATAAAAATAACATTTTTTGCCAAGCAGGTGAAAATTAAGACATGATATAGTTGTGATCAACAGGAAACATAACAATGTTATTGAAATTTTAACCCCAGACTGTTTGCCTCATAAAGTTTGATGTGTTTTATTCAGGATGAACACAAAGTTGAACTAAACACAAAATTCTCAAGACTCAGTTTTAAAATCTAAAGTACTTCTCTCATACCCATCTCCCTTGTAGCAGAATTCTTCTCTTCCATTTTCTGTTTTTGGTTTATTGATGGTGGTTCATAAATGCAGCACAGCTTGTTAAATCTGAGTTATGGCTCTTGAATGCTTTATGCTGCTGCCTGCAGCTCCACCGCAACATTTTAATGACAGATAATGAAGCACCAAGTGCTTTTTGACTCTAAAAAGGTCAAATAAGACACTGTTTATGTTGGCAAAAAGTCACTACATTAAATTACTGAAGCTAATGATGTCAATAGATTCACTTGAAAGTGCAGGTTTTAACACATCTTCCTTATTTATATCTCATTTACACCCAAACGTTACATTGCAGCAGAGGTGTGTTCCACTGTGAATGTAAGCAGCTTCACTTAAAATGGAAAAACCTCCGTTGCAGGTTAGAAAAGGAGGAAAATAAGATTAAATTCAGAAAACATAAACATGTTCAATCTGTAGTGGATCTCCACTTTTCATTTCATTACTATTCATTTCAATTTTAGGAGTAAATGATGTGTTTTTGTAGCTTTACAATAGCATATATTGAATTTTGGTATCATTGATGTGTGTTAAACTGTCAGATAGTAATTAGTTAAACAGTCAACATCTCTATATGAATTTGTCATTTTGCAGCTTTTAAAGGAACACTGAGGAGTTTTCTGAACCTCCACCCTACTGGTTGAAAGTAGAATTACAACTGTTGTAAACAACCCTGCAGTAGCTAACACTAACAACAAGCTAACACTAACATGACAGGGCTGCCATCTCTTACACATTGAGCGTGAGAAAGACGCATTTGACCGTCTTCACACACTCTCACACCACACCTCCAAAAGCTCATGCTGTAGAATCACCTCCAACACTAACAGGGCTGCAAACTTTTGATACTTTCCAATGTGTGAGAGCAGGGGGTGGGGTACACGTGGATCGTTACTCCCCATTCGCCAACCGTGAGAGTGGGGGTGGTGGTGGTATTGATTGTTCAGCGTGAGATACTGGAGGTGTAGCGTGAGAGTGTGTGAAGAGGGTCAGATGCGCATGTCTCATGCTTAATGTGCGAGAGTTTGCAGCCCTGCTGTAAGCTTACGGAGGCAAGACGGTCTGTGCCCCCCACCCCCGCTCTCATGGTAAGTTTACGGAGGTGAAACACTCTCCACCTAGCCTAGTGAACTACCAAATTCTTGCTTTGCAAAGTTTGGTCTAGGAACGCTCCACTGGAACCTCTGCAGCCCCTAACAGCATTCTGGCTAGCCAATCACAACTCTCTAGAGGGGTTTCAAACACATAAAGAGCTGTGATTGGTCCATAATGGTGGGCCAATCATAGTGCTCTATCTGCTTAGTGAACAAATCACAGAGCTTTATCCGCTTTGTGGGCCAATCAGGGCACTCTATATGCCTGGTGGGTGGGATGATGCAACAGAGTGAAACAAGAATATGTCACATTCTTTGTCCAGTGGAATGTGGAGATCATTTGAAAGACAACGGTAGAACCCGCCCCACAACCGAGAGCCGTCAATGGAGCGTTGCCAGACTAAGTAATACATTTATTTAGTCTGGCTTGCCAGGCTACTCTCCACCCTCATGCATTAAAAAGCTCAACCATTGCCAGCCCTGCATGAGCCACCTAAGACTAAAATAAACCACGAAGTAAAAAAATTGACACTGCTGGAAAAAAATATTATTACAAATCCTACAAGAAAATGTCTTCTTTTTCTTCCTGTGGTTTTTATTGAGTATGTGTGATCTGAAAATGCTAACTGCTAGCTCTCTCAAACTAGTGCAGGCCACGCCAATGTTCGATCTAGCTTTAGCGATTCACTTCTACTACTCTTACTTTTACTTCTGCCCTCCGCCATAATGCCAACAGAAAAAGAAAACTTCTTGATTATCTTCGTCTTTTACTTTTTAAAAATATTGGCAAACTGAAAATGCTAACCTCTAGCATTAGAGCTAACAGCCATAAAGCAGGTAAAGAGCAGAGGTGTGGACTCGAGTCACATGACTTGGCCTCTAGTCAGACTTGAGTCATTATTTTAATGACTTGTGACTTGACTTGAGAAAATCTATAAAGACTTACAACTTGACTCGGACTTGAACGCCAACGACTTGCGACTTGAATTGACTTGCTTCTGTTGACTTGATGATAACTTGAGCATATTTGATATTTTAGCACAAAAGTGGCACGACATGGACAAAAATCATAAATCATTCTTTGTTCTGGGTTTGATCTTGTTCTGCTAACTGCAGCAGCACTTTGTTTATAATCAATTTCTGCTTGTTTGAGCAAATAAATTAAGTTTTCAGAAGCTTTATTTCTGGAAGTTATTTATTGTCATTGTCATTAAATTGAAGTTGGACAGATGACTTGATTATGACTTGAAAATTCAAAGTTAAGGACTTGGACTTGACTTGGACTTCCAGATCATTGACTTTGGACTCGACTTGGACTTAGTTGTCTTTGACTTGGACTTGACTCGAGACTTGACTGGAAAGACTTGTGACTTACTTGTGACTTGCAAACTTGATCACACCTCTGGTAAAAAGTGCCCTTACAGGACACCAACCAGCTCCACAAAAGTATGTTTTGTCCCTCCATGATTTTTGGTCAGCAGAAGACTGCAGAGTGTTGTCACATATAAAACTGGTCAAGATCCTAACCCAACGATCACTGAGATAAACGTTAAAGCTCCAGCTTAAAGTTTAATAAATGATCTATTGTTACTGTAACGGAATAGAGTGATGAAACTATCTAGAGTTGTATTTTAATATACTGTAAGTAGATCACTTTTTATAAACAGAAGAATAGGCTGTTTTTATCATCAGGGAGTTTAATTAAACACTCTGTATTGACTTTGAGACAAGGAAAGAGAGAGAGATGGGATCGTTTGAGAATCTTTAATTTCTTGATTATAAATTCTAAACAATCTACCAGGACCAACTCTGTGATGGATGAAAATGGATTTGGATGTTGTGTTGGTGCGTGTGTGTGTGTGTGGTTGGTTCAGACTCCTTAGGCTGACGTAATTGAATCTGGTAGTCTTTGTTATGACTAGATATCACGAGGCTTATAAAGTGATGACATGAGCCGCTATTTTGCCGTGTACATACCCAGTGGGGGCCTCCCAGATAGATCAGGAAATGCCAGGTCCAAGAACCTCGGAGGTACGCTGGAGCTGTCGGTGCAGCGGTCGCAACGTTTCAAAGCCCGTCTGGAGGGTCGACCCCGGTACCAAACGACGGCGTCAGCAGGTGCTCTTATTTTGAAAGGATATCGTCTGGTTGTTAAACGACGAAAATCTCCAGCTTCACAGTTCTTAGTTTAAAGAAGAAAACACATCTGGCCAGTCTGCGCTTTTCTTTAGGATGACGGTGAATAGAACTGAAGTCAAAATGGAACTGACTTAAAATGGCGTTGCCTTGTTTTATATCTCTGAATTGTTGAAAGTTTTAGTAAAGCGGATTGGATACTTTAAGTCAACAAGCCAGATTCTCCTGCGGCAGCCGAAAGCTCTGATTGGTTGGAACAATGTGTCATGCGTTTCTATGGAGATGAGGATCAGTCTGTCTGTGCAATAGTCCTGTTTTCATTAAACATAAACCATGACATATTTATTTCACAGATCATTCACTTGATTATTATTGATCAATATCTGTTTCGAGTAGCTTTAATCACAAATTAAGTACTTTGATTATTGAAAAGCGTTCTTCTTCTCCTTCGGACTCTTCTCCTGGAATGTAAACAGTCTGAGGAACACCCGACCTTGGCGTTTTCATACACGGGTGTAACTGTGCACAGGGGACAGCTGTGTGGAGCTGAAAATAATGAACTTCATAACCTTACATTACTTTAGTAGTAAGTAAGTATTTTTATATAGCACTCATCACAGAAAGAGAATCACAAAGTGCTTCACAGCGATCAACAAAACAAAACAAGTCATAAAATAATAAAATCACAAACACCTAAAAAGCTAAACAGCAAATATAAAATGAATTAAAATCAGAAAAAGCAAAGTCATGAAATGAAATATTTAAATTAATGGAGATAGCCCATATATAATTAAAGCCTTACAAAACTGGGCAGCTTGTGATTCAGTTGTATTCCGACCTTGAACAAAAATAGTCAAGCTGTACCATCTGACAGCACACATTTCTCTTTTTGTTGAAGGAATTTAACCTTTTGGCGTGACATTTGTCCTTTTTTTGTGACACCTTTCTTCTTCTTCTTCCTGTTTTAATGTCACCAGCTCCACAGACATAATTTAGCTTTTTTTTTCTTTTAAGAGAGAAAAATGTGAAGCTCAGCTGTTTTTGTGTCAGGTCACAACTTGTGTAAAGGGTAGACGAAAAACAACCGCTGCATCGTAAAGTCATGGCTGAATGAAAAAAGTAAAGGTTAAAGAAGTACCCAATGCTGCAAACAAGCATTTAAAAGTTCTACATGTTCTCTTAAAGCACAAATATTTTCTGCCATCTATTTGTTTTTTGCAGGGAAAAAAAATTCACAATATGTAGCCTAAAGCCGAACAAAATTAAAGGCTGTACAGTGAAATGAAGACTAAAGGTTTAGCGGGAGGTTTCAGCTGAATTATTTTGAAAATGTGGGTCAAGCTGCACGGAGCTTTGCTGTGAGCTCTGAGGGATGCTGGGAGATACATATCAGGGTTGAGACGACGGTTAAAGGGATGCGTGGAGCTGAAGATGGGTCGCTGAGTTCAAGCTAAATGCAGACTCTTAAATAATTGATTTTTCCCCTCTGGAAACAAAGCCTGTTCCTTCAAAAGCCTTTCAAACACAATCATAATGCAAGAATATAATCCTTTAGGCAGATTTTTACACCATTTTTACTGCATATCTCTCTTTGTTATCAACAATCTAGACTTTTTTTCCCCATTAAATGTGTTCTGACTGGGTTTGGATTTTAGCAGCAGGAAGTGAGAGAACACATTGAATTTTAACAAGCATTTCTTTTCAGAGCAGCTCAACAAAAGAATGCTGCTTCACTCTTTGTTTTATCCCTAAATGAGTTTGATGAGCCATAAAGTTTCTGCAGAGTCCTGAAAAAACCATCACAGGCACATGATTGTCTCCATGGTAACACACCCAGAACTGAGAACACAGCAAACTGTAGGCAACTGTTTTGTCTGCTCTGTTTTTTATTGTATCTTTATTATTATAATAGAAGCAGCTTTTTAGCAAACCATTGCTTCATTAAGAAATAAAAACTTTGGAATGAAAAGATGCAAAAACCAGTTTATCCATACGCACAGACAAATAAAGCATAATTTCTACACATTACATTTGATCATTTGGACCCATTGAGACATTTTCCCTTGAGAACGTCTCATCATGAAAAAAAAAGTTTTGTAAGTAGGTTAGGCAATTATATAAGCTATTGCTTCTGCCTAAACCTATTCAGTCATGATATACCAAATAGACACCATATAAAAAAACAAAGCATATGTTAGTGAGAAATGGTATTTGTATCTAATTGTATGGCATGTTAATGTACATTATCTTAAGATAACTGACTGAATAAATTGATCATTCATTCATTCATTCATTCATGACTGGCAGTGTGTGTTTGATGTTCACACAAAAAGATGGTGAGATCTCACAATGACACCCTTATCAGTGATGTGAAAATGTGTTATCTGTTGGGAGCGACACAACACCTGCTGGGCTGATGCAATCAGAAATCTACTCTACAAAGAGTTCAGCTGCTGGATTCTGTCTCGTGCCAGTCCCTTGCATTCCTCTGTGTGGGAGCACAGGTGTGTGTCTACTGAAACGCTTTATTGAAAGGAAAAGTTCAGATCCCTGCTAAAATGTTAAACAAAATTCAGGTTTTGTTTTGACTTTTCCTATTTTTGTAAAATAACTGCACACACACCACAAACTTATTTGTATTTAACAGATTGTTTTATCTATAGTGATTTGAAAGAATATATGAGAGATCAGAATTCATTAGATCCATCATCACAGTTGGTAATTTATTCATCTTGTGTCTATTTAGAGGAAATCTGCAGGACTATATAGTTTCTATAATGTTATTTTATGCAGAAACGTACTGACTAAAGCATAAAATGATTGCTAGTCAGCAGCATTGAATCTCCAGGGCTCATAAAGTTCAATGTTTGCAACAGCAGGAGACACAAAGACAACTCAGTTTGATCCAAATATCCCCACTCGTGTGTGTTTCTTTAGTGTCCCTTCATCTTTAAAACTGGTGTCAGCAGATACGAGCAGAGCAAATGCGAAACCTTAAATGTGAATCACACAGTTATTTAAACATAGATCACGCACGTTGCATATTTTAACATATCGTCATAAACACATCAGCAGGTGTTCGAGGCTCATGTTGTCCCGGAGCCCTTCCTGCTTCGGAGTTTGACATCCATCTCATTCAAACCCCGTAGAGAAACAATCAATCACCACAGATCCATGTTTTTCCTTTTCCTACACCTCTCTGTCTTTTATTCCCTCTCGTGTTTCTGATGGATATGATTTGGATTTTCCTTTTCCATAAACCAGCCTCTCTGAGTGATGTCTGCAGCAGACACCAAACATTAGGTGGGTCTGTACATAGATATGTTTATATACATATCTATGGGTCTGTATAATGAAAGGCTGAAATTTGCTTTGTCTCACTGTGAAAGGCTCAACATCGCCCCCAAGTGGACAAAAACATCAGAATTCCCATGTTTGTGTTTAGTATAACATCCGTCCATCCATTTTGAAAACTCACAGGGACGCCGGGGGCTGGTGCCTATCTCCAGCAGTCTCCAGGCAGATTGCCAGTCCATCACAGGGCAACACAGAGACTCACAGGACAAACAACCATGCACACATACACCTAGGGATGATTTAGACAGACCAATCAACCTGACAGTCATATTTTTGGACTGTGAAAGGAAGCCGGAATACCTGGAGAGAGCCCCATGCGTGCAGAACATGCAAACTCCATGCAGGAAGACCCATCTATTATCTTCTGCTTAAGGTCACGGGGGCAGCAGCCCAAGCAGAGAGGCCCAGCTTCCCTCTCCCCAGCCACCAGAGCCAGCTCCTCAAGGGGAATCCCAAGGCGTTCCCTGGCCAGCCGAGTCCCTCCAGCGTGTCCTGGGTCTTCCTTTAGGTCTCTTCCCAGTTGGATGTGCCAGAAAACCTTACCAGGGATGGCTCCAGGAGGTGTTCTAAACAGATGCCCGAGCCACCTCAACTGGCTCTTCTTTTATGAAATTATTTTATAAATCAGCAAAAATACCCATCTTTCACTTTCACCTTTTAATTTAGAATACGTGGAAATTTCCTGTACATAGTTTATTTAAACACATATGATATAAAATAAAAATATACTATAAATATGTAAAACTTCCAATAACAGGGGTTTAGCGGGTTTGCAGGATGAAATGTGATCAAATGTGAAAACGACCAGAGTCTTTTGAACTGTCTACAAAATGAAGATGGCAGATAAAATATTTAGATACTATCTTCACCATAAAATATAATTTTTTTTTAAAAATCATTTGAAATTAGTCACATCAGTATATCTTCCAAGGTTGTAACATGTAAAATGTCCCGAATGAAATATGTCTCTAGGACAGGTTTGACTGTAGGATTGATGCCAGGACAGCATTGTTTTCATTTTTATCCCGTCTGACTTTTGTTCTGCAACCCCTTCCTTGTGTCTGTTCCTCAGGCTCCCACCAGCCTTTGCTGCCCAGGGGTGGCTACATGCGCTCTCCTTCATGGACGCGCTGCAGTAAAGTTGAGCCTCCTCGAGAGCGGAAGCATCACAGTGACTCAGACACTGCCGAGCCCTTAATGAAGCTAGAAAGGCCAAAGCATCCCTAACTGTTCAAGTCACAAGTCGCTATCGAACCCTGAGTTGGAGACGCCGTCAGAGTGGAGATCATCCACACGATGTCCCATGGTGCTGTGGAGTTCAGGCTGAACTCTGGATACTGTGCTCTCTACAAATGTGCATCACACACACACACACACACACACACACACACACACACACACACACACACACACACACACACACACACACACACACACACACACACACACTTCTAATTTCCTCCTCTTTTTTAATTATTTCACTAATACAAGCCAATTTCATACAATCATCATCTTTAACTTCTCTAAAGGGTTTTCTGATTCACTCTGGGAGGCCAGGTGATTTTAACAGCAGGCCAGGAGGTCAATAAAGCACCTTCAGCTCCTTGGGGAGGGGCAGAGTGATGTCAGCATTAAATGTGAGATGCTAAATCTTCTGAATTACCAAAACATTAAAGTTTAATGGAAGCATAAATAGTTAATATCTGCAGATTCAATTAGACTAACATGACAGAGGTTTTACCCCCATATCACACCTCCCACCTGTCTAAATAAGAATGTGTGTTTTCATCTAAATGCCTCAGTGATACGTTCCTTCCTTTTTTTTTAATTCCAGCGTCCTGGAATTTCTCCTGTGATCCATTTTCTTTATCATTATAAGAGATCAAGGCTTGCTAAGAGTAAAAGTTAAATGTCCCCGAGACCTGGAATTAACAAAAAAGCGTGGAATGTTCAGAAAAAGGAAATGAAGGCAGAACCACAAGAACCAGATTGCCAAAAACGCAACGAAGTGCCAACGATTTTATTTAAGTCGAGTTAAATTCACAAGTAATCCTTATTTTATTTTAGAAGCTGATGAGTTTATTTGCAGCCTGTTAGGTCTGTCTGCATTATGAATACGGTACTTCTGAGTTCTGTTGCAAAACCAATGATGATGTAGAAGATTCAATAAAAAAAAACTGTTGGCTCATTGTTTGCTTTATATTTTCTTTCAGTTTCAGGTTTGATTTAAATTCACACCAAATGAATTCTGCAACAAGCAAAAATCCCACGGAATAACAAAGCTGATGAATGTGTATAAAGGGTTTGATAGTGAGGTAGTATAAGGAGGTGAATGGTTAAATAAGAGTTCAGAATGACAGCCACTTCAGAGTGCGATGGGCTGTTTTAAATTGCCTGAAGTGCATGTGATGCCATAAGTTTGTATTTTTCTAATGTGCAAAAGCAAAATTAGGAACATGTTCTAACACTTCCTAAACCAGATCCACGCCTGTAGAATGTACAGATTGAAAATGAGGCAGGTTATGCAAACAATGTAAAATGAAAATTATTAAATTTTCTAAAATGTAAAACAGAAAGCAGCTGGGATGAGAATCAGCTCCTCTAAATCCACGACCATGGTCTTAAGTCGGAAAAGGGTAGAATTCCTTCTCCAGGTCAGGGATGAGGTCCTGCCTCAAGTGGAGGAGTTTAAGTATCTCAGGGTCTTGTTCACTAAGGAGGGAACGCTGGAGCGCGTAATGGATAGGCGGATTGGTGCTGTGTCTGCAGTGAAGCGGGCGTTGTAACGACCTGTCATGTTGAAGAGAGAGCTGAGCCGGAAGGCAAAGTTCTCGATTTATCGGTCGATCTCGTTCCTACCCTTACCTATGGTCACGAGCTTAGGGTAGTGACCGAAAGTATGAGATCGCAGATACAAGCGGCCGAAATTCGTTTTCTCCACAGGGTGTCTGGGCTCTCCCTTAGCGATAGGGTGAGAAGCTCGGTCATCCGGGAGGGGCTCGGAGTAGACCCACTGCTCCTCCATGTCAAGAGAAGCCAGTTGAGGTGGCTTGGGCATCTGGCCAGGATCCCTGGTGAGATTTTCCGGGCATGTCCAACTGGGACAGACCAAGGGAAGACCCACGCTGGAGGGACTATGTCTCTCAGCTGGCCAGGGAACGTCTTGGGATTCCCCCGGAAGAGCTGGCTCAAGTAGCTGGGGAGAGGGAAGTCTGGGCATCCCGGCTCAGGCTGCTGCCCCCGCGACCTGACTCCGAATAAGCAGCTGAAAATGGATGGATGGATGGATGGATGGATGGATGGATGGATGGATGGATGGATGGATGGATGGATGGTAAAACAGAAAAAATGTTTTCTGCATGTCCATCTGCAGTAGTGGAATCTATGATTCCACAAGATTTTTTGTGTTGGGAGAATATTAAGATCCCATTTGTACAAATTACATGTATAAAATGTCTAAAACACGCCCAATAGTATAATCAAAACTCTAAATAAGAGTTATAACTCTGTGTCTGTATAAAGTTTTAATACTTGGAGTTGGGCTCAGGGGTCCTTGGCTTGTCCAGACCTATGGAAACGGAGATGATTGTGTTTATTCTTCATCCCCTTTGTTTTTGTCCAAACTCTTTTCCACATCCGGTAGAGAGATTCCCTCTTCATAATCCTCTGGCTGTTCCACAAATTCCTCATAGGAGTATTTTTGCTGAAAGGGTGGAGGTCCTAGAAGCTCCACCAGGTCGGCTCTGCTGAGCATCTCTTTTTCTAGGAGACGTTTTGCCACCTACAATTAAAAACAACAGTAACTATTAGTTTTAAAATGGATCTTTACCTTTTCTATAAATAATAATAATAATAATAATAATAATAATAATAATAACCAGGAGTGCAGGGATACAATATCCACGCTTGCAGTCATTATGACATAATCATTGATTATGTATTTACAGTTTAATCTATTCATAATTTCATGAAATCAGACAGAAACCTGCTGGTATTTAATCTGTTTCACTTTTTTTCCTCTGAAATAC
Organism: Nothobranchius furzeri; assembly: GCF_043380555.1. NCBI lineage: Eukaryota > Metazoa > Chordata > Actinopteri > Cyprinodontiformes > Nothobranchiidae > Nothobranchius > Nothobranchius furzeri. The sequence continues at coordinate 57,512,267 of NC_091749.1, forward strand.
TTCAGGTTTAAAAATAAAAACACATCTCCCACCTTTTCTACCATTTTTTTCTTGTCTGTGATGAGCTGAAATGTTCGTTGGAAGGCAGCTTCCACGAGCGAGCGAACTTCCTGGTCTATAAGCTGTGCTTTGTATTCACTGTAAGGCTTCTCGGTCACTGCGTTCTCCTGCTGATGGAGGTCAAAAGAGACCAGACCTATCGCCTTATTCATCCCAAACTGCACAACCTAAAGCACGGAAATAAAATAGAGAAAATTTGACCTCAAATGTTATTTCATACATTACAGATTCATTTCAATCCCAACAGTTCTGATGATGATATGCTTTAAAATCACACTTCGCTTTTATATGCATGCAATAAAATCTGTTACCTGTTCATAAGCTGACCGTGTGATCTCCCTGAGATCATCTTGTGCTCCGGTGGTGATTTGGCTAAAGAAAACCTGCTCAGCCGCTCGACCGCCCAACATCATGCACATTCTGTCAAACAGCTGCTCCTGGGTCAGCAGGTACTGCTCCTTAGGCAGATACTGCACGTAGCTCAGATCTTTCCCTCGAGGAACAATGGACACCTGATGGAGAAAGTCATGATGATCAAATGCTAGAAAAATGAAATCATAAGGGAAGTAGACAGGGTGAAGTGTACTGAATACCTTCAGTAATGGGTCAGCATGCTCGAGGAACCAGCTAGCAACAGCATAGCCAGCTTCATGATATGCAACCATGGTCTTTTCTGAAAGCTGCAGACCCTGAGTCTTCTCCAGACCTGAAAGAAAGGTGGACATCTCACAGAAATAACACTGAACTGAAATGCTACGTCTAATTTAAATACAATTAAATTAAATGGAAATACTCACAAATGGATTTTAAGAAGACCATTAAATCTTATATAAAATAGTGGAATAGTTTTAATTTGGGGTTAAACAAGGGTAAAAAAATCAAATGGGTTAAAATCAAGAACAAATAAGCAAACAATTCATCAGAAACTGCAAAAAAGGGACGTCCACTTAGAAAAAATTTGAATTATCCCAGCTTTGTTTAAAGAACATTACCACTAATTATATTAAACTTTATTGATATTGTTTTGGTAGAAACTGACTTATAAGGTGATTAACAGAGATAAAACTGTTGACTGATGGTTAAAACAATAACAACATAAGAAAACAATCAGGTTAAATAAATGGCATTAGCATTAAAGAACATCCAGTATAATAAAGAATAACTCTATCTCTTTAACTGTAGTACAGATGTGGTTTAAAGTTTCACCTCCAGCTTACCTCCAATGACCCTCTGAAATGCCTGCTCAAAGTCATCTGTGCTGATCCACTGGTTGAGATGACGTGCAGCTCTTAGAGCAGCTTCATTACAAATATTAGAGATTTCAGCTCCTGAAACACTCAATAAATAATCAGAAACTAATAAGACTGGAAGTTCATTCCTTAAAGTGCAAGTCACCTCCAAATAAACTTTTTTGGGCAATAAACTGTATAACTGAGTGTCTAACAGTGCTGTTGACACATGTAGTCAGTATTTTTACATTTTAGTTCATCTTATTTTAAACTGACAGATTCAGCCTAAAACTGTGAGCGTTGTGCCCGTTTCAGGTTAACCGTCTGTGTCACTCACTGCTGCAGCACCACCCTTTTGGTTTGCCAGGTGGCGCCTCCTTGTGGCGCAATTTTCAAACAGGAAATGTGGGTGGAGTAAGACTCTTGTGTGTGTGTGTGGGGGGGGGGGGTGACTTGCTCTTTAATAAAAAGTCAGAAAGCTGTGTACTGTAAATATTAAGATACATAAGGAGTGCAAATGATTTAGAACCCGCCAATAAAGGACTGCAGAATACTGGGTTTGGGAAAAATACAGAGGACCAAAGATAAACAGCAGGTACCGCATAATCTATCCTTACCAGTGAAACCTGGGGTCAGAGCTGCTAATTTCCTGGACAAAGACTGTAAATTTAAAAGGGGGTCCAACTTCAAGGGATTCAAATGCACTTTAAAGATGGAGGCTCGGCTTTCTACATCTGGAAAACCTGCGGAAGAGAGAACAAGAATTTCCTGAATTTTAAATTAGGCCAGAGCGTGTACCTTTTTGAATAAACGTAAAGGAAAACTGCCCCTATAATGCTGGTGTGGGTTGCAGGGGCGTGTCTAGCGGGGGGTGGGGGGTTGCGCTGTTTTCTGTAAAAAGACTGGCCACTCCATAAACTGAGGCAGTAAAACACCTAGAACTTATAACAAATAAAAACATAAAATCTGGAAAATATAAAAATTGAAATATCAAATGTAACACAACATTTGGAGCTTGGTTCATGCTCCAAAACATTTCTGAAATTCAGTTAATTAGACTAATGGGTTCAAACAAAACAACAAACCAGGGCAGACATTTAATTTCTTAATGATATTGAGGTTATTTCACTGATATTTTTCATTGGCATAATGTTTTAAAGGGACTTTACGGACTTTTGAATTTTTATACTCGCGATTGCCCCCTCAGGCCAAAAGCGTAACGGCAGCTTCAATAGTAGGCTCGTGCACGAGGCGCGCATACTGTACGTGCACACTCCTTAACAAAAATAACAGCTGAGACAGTCCCGTGTGTGTGTGTGACCCAGAGGACAGAGGACAGGAGAACGCGCAGCTAATTAATGAAATAATTTGCTTCTGTACCTTTCTCTTCAGCACAGCCGACAAAGGTTTAAGATGGGTCAGTCCTCCTGCATGCTCAGATCATTCCCTTCCCTTGCTTGAAAATTTTTTCCAAAATGAAAGTTGAACCCACATCTTTTTTATCTGTGAATTCAATGCCGTTCGGTGAGTCTCAAATAAAAAATGTGGGCATCTTACTGTAAAAAAATATACCATTAATGTAAAAAAGAAACTCTAAATGAACCATGTTGACACCCAGAATCAAACCCAGGTCTTCTGCATGGAAGTCAGACATCTTACAAGTTGAGCTACACTCTAGTAACATTCACAGTATCTGTAACATTTATATCCTTGATGACAGCTGAAACAACGTCAAACCAAAGAACGGTTCGGAGCGAAAATGGCTATTTTGTTGCTAATTTGCAGGAAATATCTAGAAGAAAGTAGCTAAGGGTCCTCAGAAATGTAGCTAGGTTCATCACTAGGCGTTAGGAACAGTGACAAAGTCGCTGAGTTGGCACTACCTCACTCTCTGCTGCTAAAGCTACTGATAGCAAATGCTACGGGCTATGCCTGAGCGTGAACGTGCACGAAGCAGCCTGCTCGACCCGAGCAACTCTCTTTTTCTGTGATTTTACAGAAAAACAGGCAATCACAGTAAAAATGCCAGGGCTCATTCTACAGGACCAGGGCATTGCAGGAGAATGTATGAAAAAGAAATGTATTATTTCTATACATGTTTTTGCTGTCAAACTTCCATAATGTCCCTTTAAAGCTCACCTATTTCTGTTGATAGCTGAAAAATATTTAAATAATTACAAATCACAAAATGTTTAAATGCACTAAAATGCTAGACTGGAAATAGCATCTACTTCATCCAAAGCGCGTCCTACTCTCTTTTCTCAACAAATCCTGACTTTACAACGCCAGAGAAAGTCCCAATTTTATAATAAATGTATGCATTTATTCAAGGAAAATTTTCTTAGATGATTATTGATAAAAATGCATCATTGGTATTGTGCTTGGATGTTTTTTGTTTTTGTTTAAAGAGGCCAATTAAATTAATGCTTGTAATTTTGTTTAAAAAATCATAATTAAAAAAAAAATCTAAGTTATAAACCGTTTACATGAGCCAACTTTGTCCACATTTATGCCCCAAGCTGCCCAATCCAAAAAAAATCTAGACACGCCACTGGTCGGTTGTTTCTGCACCTTAAACAAACTCTGAAAATCTAGACACATACAAACCGCACAACTGATAGAACAGGACAATAGTGAGAAAGCATGTGAGTTGCCAGTTGTTGTGTTTAAAGAGCAAGTCACCCCCTATCAGAGACTAACTCCACTCCCACTTCATGTTTGAAAAATGCAACAAATGCTGTTGCCAGGCAGACCGAGAATGCGGAGCCGCTAACAAATACACACACACACACAGGCTCACGACAGCATTGTGACATCATAATGTACCAGTTTACATCATAGCATACCTCTTAGCCAATAGCGGTGGCAGATTTAAATTCAATTACAGTGCAGAGTTTTTACCTGACAACGGCACAACACTGACAGTTTTAGGCAGAATATTTAAATTTTAACTAAAATGCACTGAAGTGCCACATTATTGACTACACGTGTCTGCAGCACAATTAGACACTCGTTTATTTAGTTTATAAGCAAAAAAAAGTTGATTTGGGGGTGACTTGCTCTTTAAATGAAAAGCAGCTCAGTCGTTGTGGCCATGTTTTCTTTGTCAGAGAGACAGCTGGCCCTCCCACCGTCGCTGCATCAACCAAATTACATCTCAGCCTGCATGAAAAGATCAGTCCTTTCCATCAAACATGAAAGCATGTCAAATGCTATGCCTGGCTTTAATAACGTAACTGAGGAGCAGACACGGGAGATGAGATTTTAATTTAATAAACTTAAAGATAGTTTTCACAGGAATCAAGGTCAAGTTTAGCACCTAATCTCAAACAGGAATAAACAGCATAAGTTACATCCTGATCTAAACATTAGCATTTGAGCCAGAGAACGGTTTGCTGCCTGATGTGTGCTGATAGCATTCATTCACTGAAAAATATACAAAAAAAGAAAAAAAAAAAAAAAACAGCATCAAATAAACAGGAAAAGTCATTAAGTGATTATGTTTAAGTATAAATAAACTACTTGGAACATTTATGCAAGAGCAGAAAATTATACAGCTCATCGGGAGATGACTGGAATGCAAACTACAGAGACTTCGGTGTCGTATTTTACCCAAGCGTATATGCCGATCAAATCGTCCAGGTCTCATCAGAGCCGGGTCCAGGATATCAGCTCGATTGGTGCCAGCTAACACAACAATGTTAGTGCTGCTGTTAAATCCTGCAGTAACAGAAACACAAAACACACAGGGGGCTTTTAGAAAATATCAGTAATATAAAAGTAAAATGTCTAAGAGACTGCTAACCATCCATTTCCACAAGTAACTGGTTCAGAGTGTTTTCTTGTTCTCCCTGGCTGCCAAAGTTCCCCTGGCCTCTCTTCCTGCCGACTGCATCGATCTCATCGATGAAAACAATACAAGGGGCGATCTTTCGAGCTGTGGCAAACACATCTCTGATCTATCAAATTTATTAGAAAGAAAAGAAACAACAGATTATGTTAACAGCATCATAAACTGTCTCTGGATTGGTCAAATTAGGACTGACCCTGGCAGGACCCACACCAACAAAGACCTCCTGGAACTCAGAGCCGTTGACTGTGATGAAGGGGACACTGGCCTCTCCTGCTGTGGCTTTAGCCAGCAAAGTCTTCCCAGTTCCAGGTGGACCTGATAACAACGCACCCTGAAAACCAAGGAGCAACATTTTAAGGCTCTACCGTGGCATGTGAACCTTAATCTGTAGTAGCACATGACAAAAAGGCTTGTCTGATTGACCTTTGGTATCCTGGCTCCCAAGTCTTGGTACTGACTTGGGTTCTTCAGGAAGTTGACAAACTCCAAAACCTCTAGTTTGGCCTCTTCACATCCTGCCACATCCTTAAAGCGAACGCTGTTTCTATCCTCAATAATCCTGGCTTTGGATTTACTCATCCTGAAGGGGATTCCTTTCAAGCCACCTCCAAATGCTCCTGCCATCGGACCCCGACGCACGACAAAAAGTAAAATGCAACCCAAAAGTAAAGTTGGGAGGACACCTAAAAATACAGTCCTGGGGGGAGAAAAGCCTCTATTAGAGTTGAATGACAAGAGAAAAATGTGCAGCTGCTTTAATATTTCAATTCCATCTCCCACCAGTCACTTTCACTGGTGTAGAGGACTGGGATGGAGTCCAAGCCCATTTCCTGCTGAACCACCTCCAACTTATGTTCAAATGAGTCCACGCTGCCAATGTTGAACCACAAATAACTCTGCAAGACAAACAAAAAGGTTTATCGAACACCTGGTTTTGCTCTGTGTATCATCAGACAGACAGCAACTCCTCAGGACATGACAGTTGTCTTACTAACCACCTCAGATGAGTCCACTCCCTCAGCAGGAAACACTTTGACATACTGCTTATTGATAACCTCGATGTGACCGACCTGCACCGAGAGCACAAGGACTAGTGTGCTTGCATGTCACAAATATGGACACACGAGGTAGAACTGTCTGTGAATCTCACCACGCCTCTGCTCAAGTAGCGATGCACAAAATCCTTCCAGGAGATCTGGACTCCAGTCCCTCTGAAGCGGAAGAAAAGAAAAGCTGTGGCCATGCCGGCTGCACCAAAGGCCAGGTTCAGCACCATTCCTCCATGCAGAGGAAAAGCTTTCTGGTGGATGAATTAATGTAATGAGATCAATATTGTATTCATAACTAATAAAGAAACTTCTTAGATCAGATATAAATAATTTAAATTTGAAGTACAAAAAAGTCTAAAGAAAACATTGTAAAACTGAACTTCATAATGTTGCCGCATTTTTTTTAACCAAAATGGTTTGGGACAGTCATTTAATCTGTGGTCTCTAATAGGAATAGAGGCCTTGCAAGTTGTACTCTGTGGAAGAAGAGCTCAGATGGGCCTGTTTCAGGAACTAGCAGAATGCCACAGCTGAGCTTCAGACGGCAGGATTTCGAGTTTTATTTCCTGATATTTGGACATCTTGCTTCAGATTTTATCACAGCAACTCCACTGTGCCACTAACTCTGTTTGTCTGCAATGTTGACGTTTTCAATCCACAAATAACACTGGCCTGGAGGAGTTCTGCTGTGTGGAGGAGTTGCTAATGCTAACTGCCTTCTTGCTGTTTCCTGAACGTGTCATTTGGAATTGTAGGATGTCCAAGGAAGATCCCGCCTTTTTCGCCTCTGATTGGCTATAAAGGCTCTACTACGATTGGCTATTTCATTTAGCAGAAAACCGACTGTCCTCGCTAAGTGCAGACTGTCCTTCAGCCACCAGCAGAAAGCTGTTTTGGGCAGTTTTGTAAAATAATAACCATTCTGTCCTGTTTTGCAAAACATTTTATGTTTCATAAAAAACTGAAAAATGTAAAATGTGAATTTATAATCTTGTTGCATTTATCAAACTGTTGGACTTACTTCATATCTCTTGGCTCTCAAGTATTATAGTACATAGGATAAATATATGTGCCTTACCTGGCATTGAAATGTAATAAAACTGCCCTATTCTGCCCAGCTGTGTGCATCAAGTCTGTTTCTTTTGTTGAATAATGAAAACTGGTGAAAAATAGGTCTAAATCATAATCAGATTTAACTTCATTTTGGAACTGGTTTGTTCCAAAATAAGAAAGGATGTGTATTAAAGCGATGAGTTTAAATTTTCCTCAAAAAACTCTAGGAAAAACTGTTTCCTCTTACATAAAATGGCCAATCACAGGAAAGCCTTTCCAGCCAATCAGAGGCAAGAAAGGTGGGACCTTCCTTGGACATCCTAGGATTCCAAATGACGCTTCCTGGACGCTAAACTGACAACAGCATTCCTCGCCGTGAGTCAAGATGGGAGAGTCCATGAATGTCAAAGCAGCTTTCCGGAGTTTTCTCCTTTCAGAAATTATGTATGATTTGTCAGAAATCCATAAAAGTGATTATCTTGTCATGTACTGGGATATAATGTAAGAAATACGTCCTTTTTTTTACTATAAGCACGCCCCCTGCCCCGCAGAACTCTGTGCAATAGGAAACTGAGTGCCAACCAGAACTAACCAATAGCATTAGACTATTGCTTACTTGCTTCAAATTTAAGGAATACCTCGGCTGATGCAGAGTTGATGAACTTTTCACGGACAAGTAAGTCTCTAAAATATAAACATATGAGAACACAAGATTACATGAGAATAATACTCGTAAAACAGCGTGTTCTGGCTCTGTTTGTTGGCAACAGAAGCGTATTTATAAACAGAAATGTGAAGTTTCTTAAAAAAAAAACAGAGCAACAGACGTTTTGTGTGATATACTTGTTAGCCACTAGATGGTGCCATCGGAAAAGAGAAATACTCCGGAAAGAAGCTTTAAGTGGTGACAGTGTGACGTAGATCTGTCATGCTTTTCAAATCCTAACATTTCACCGTTTCAAAAATTGATGTGGGAGATAGGTGTAGACTCTTGTCATGTTCAGCCTGCATGAAAAACTCAAGTGTGTGATTATAAATAGAAATAATCATTACAAAATTATTTTCCAGTGGTCCACACCTTTAAATATGTCCGTCTCTGTCAGGGAGTAAAAAAATAATTAAATATCCCCAAACTACTGTAATAACGTTGATTAAATATCCCAAATCATTAAGACGGAAACTTTTTCTTCAAGGTATTTCAAAAAAGAACAGAAGTGTTGAAATCTGGTTTGATACCAAACACCTTAACACCATTCCACCACTGTGATCCTTTCTTTTTCTCTCCTCTTTTTTCTCCGTCATCATTCGTTTCCTGCTTTTTCCTTCCAACAGACTCGTTCTCTTTGGTGTTTTGATCTAAATAATCAAAAATGAAAATAAGCACGAATAAAGGCAAAAAGGGGCATGTATAGGATTCTGAACACGCTTTTCTAAAGATGAAGAAATTCCCACCTTTTACAGAATCTTTGTTGCCATTGGTTGGTTTGCCCTTTGAGAAAATCCTTCCCAAATCTAAACAAACACAAAGAAGAAATGCCTCACACTGCAGCCAAAAAGATTTGGGTCACTGCTTGTGCTAATTTAGATTCATTATTCCCTCTAACAGCAGAAGAAGGTGCACTTCTTGTACCTTTTGGTGGTTTGTTGGAGCAGAATAGCAGTTTGACTGGAGAACTGTGCTGATGAAAGCCTTCGAGCAGCTTCTAACAAGAATGAAAGTAAAACTCAAATACAAAAAAGCAATGAAACAAGAACTTATAGTATTACGCTATCATTTACAGTCGTGGTTTAGATAAAAATCCACCTTGCACATTTTTGTCCAAACATCAGTTACAAGATTACTGAATTTTCATTACTACTCTGAACCTACGTTTCCTCTCATTGAACTGATTATAATGCCTTTAATGAGAGTTTCTATTTAACAGCATGCCAGTTTATTAAAGGAAACTTTGAACTAAATTTTGATTGCATGAGAAAATCCTTTTTAATTAACACAAAATTAAACTGTATGCAATATATTATTTATTAACGATATTAGCATGCATGGACCTTTTAAGGGGAAATGTGTTTTGAACTTTAAATCTAACAGACCTTTTTGAATTGCAATGGGAATAAACTGAGGAAATTGTTTCATAAACGACAAAATTGCACGCAGAAGCTCTGCTTGCCCCTCATGGGAGTCCAGCTGAGGAATGATACATAAACACAGCTTGTTTGTTTGTCAGAGGGCTGGATGAGCTGCTGTCTGCACAGATGACAAGTTTTTTTTTCCCACGACACATCTCCAGAAAAGTCACACAAATCATTTTGCTGAAACTTAACACCAAATAACCAACGCGTTTAATGACAAATAAATGTTGCATGGATAATGAGAAAAACAAAAAGTAGAACTAAGGAGCTTAAAAACTAATCATACCAAAGTACCGACGGTACAAATTGTGGCTGAAAATGTGGAAAAGTCCCGTCTCCATGAGCGGACACTGCGGTTCCCAAGAGTCCAAACACTCAGAGACAGAAGGCCCATGGCTCACGGCAAGATTCACCGGATCGGCCCGTCCCGATCATGGATGTGGTCCGCTCTGGTCCTCCGCAGCAGACAGGTTGGATCAGCCGGGGAGAGGCTCTGCTCTGCACTGATTGGCTCAGCAATACAGCACACGCCTTGGAGGATCTCAACTCTCGCGAGATTTTAAAATAATAATGCATTGAACTTATATAGCGCTTTTCTAGGCACACAAAGACGCTTTCACACACTCTCACATTCACACACTGCTAGTGATGGTAAGCTACTTGTAGCCACAGCCGCCCTGGGGAGGTCTGACAGAGGCGAGGCTGGCCCCTCTGACCACCACTAATACAGGCAAGTTGGGTGAAGTGTCTTGCCCAAGGACACAACAGCAGAATATCCCTGGCGGGAGCTGGAATGGAACCCATGACCCTCATGATAATGAGGCAACCCGGTCTACCACCTGAGCTCCCGCTGCCCCAACAAAATCAAACGCCAATTTTACTCAGATTGGCTACAACTCCAATTAATTTATTTTTTTGCCTTAATTATTAAATTTAACCGAATTTATTTATTTTTTGTAATGTAATCTATTTAAATAGATGTTTGCTTAATTAAACTTATTCAGGCTTGTGCTACTTTAAAGAATGGCTCCACACTAGGCCTATATTTTTGGTAATCTAGTAGTGAGACAGTAATTTGAATCTGGATCTATGAAGAATTTGATGTTGGGAACTTGCATCTTATAAACTGAACATAAATTGAATCAACCGAACGATGCATTTCACTGGAATCACAGACATGTGAAAATAAGGCTTGAGGAGCTTGGTAAGAAATTTAATAGAAAATTCACAATGGGGCAACTGTATAAGATATCCTAGCTGTCTTTCGTCCATGGCTACATATAAAAAATAACACCTGCAATCATGAGGTCAAAACTCCATCATTCTTCAGGCTCCTTTGCGTTACAATAGCATTATTAATGTTGATATAACAATTCAGATAAAATTAATTCAGTAACTTTATTCACGCACTGGTAAACACGACTTTGCTTTTTACCAAACATCATGTAGGTCCGTCACAACATACAGTTCATCATGCCGCTGAAAAACAACACAGCCACATATTATTTTAAAACAAATAATGTCCACTTAATACACTTATTATCATTAGACACAATGTGTTCTCAGTACTGTGGGATTATTTGGACTTTTTAACTTGAACTCAGGCACAGAAAGTTCATGAGAACCCAGATTGATCTGCTACACTGCACTGAACAGAAAAAGGACTAAATGCAGGCAAAGGTACAGGTGAGTTCACAGTTTTAAATAGCTGGAAAGTACAAATAACACCATTTTTTATTGAAACTGAAGATACATGCTGATTAAATATGGTTCCAGTATGTGATGTTTATACATTGATTTGAAGCCATTATTTATTTTTCTAGTTATCTGAGATAATGGAAAAATAGAAAAAGTCGTAACATGCCAACATGATGTTGCAAATGGAAAGCTGACAGTAATTATTACAGAAAGGCCTGTAATTACATAAGACTTCAGAAAATCTTAAAACAGGTTAATGAACCATTATTCAAATCAGCAAGTAAATTCAAGAGGGAAATAAATATATATAAATATGCTGAAATGTTCACAGATTAGCATATTTAAGAATTACATCACGTTTGTTACATCAACTTTATACAAAAAAAAACTGAAAATTTAGGGGAAAATACTTCAGTTTTATATGAAAATCATAATTTGATTGGTTTTTAATTGAGAGCAGGAAACATTATAACAACACGCCTTTCAAGTTTATCAGCCTGCTAATTTGGCCAAATATCAGTAGAGATTTGTCTCAAAGTTAGCGCACAAAGTTAGCGCTTGTGTCATCTCCGATACAGAAATCTTCTTTAGAGGTTAAACTGAAATTTTATTCAAGCAAACATAAAAATAGTCTAGCGCACTCTCTCACCTCCCACACATGCACGCAGTGTTCAGAATATCCTAAACTTAAAAGATTGCTATAGAAATTTATTTAATTCCAGAGGATTCTGTAAGTTCCCTGCTTTGTAACATAGTGCACTGGCAAAGAGATAAAATACTGAAACATCAATGCAGAACATTTAAGACGATTATGAGAAGCTCGTTTAAAGTTGGATCAAACTTCCTGGACCAGAGGTGAGCAACATCTGGTTAAAAATCAGGTCTTCATTTCTGGTGTTCTGCTCCCTTCTCATACGGCTCATCATCCTGTTTTCGCTCAGTCATTCTGGCACATCGTGGACACGTTGTGGAGTTGTCATAGTAACAATCTCTAAAAATACGCAACAAATACGTGTTAACAAAGTCTTTTTCTGTGATGAGTTATGTTAAACTTAAAAGCCTGTGCAAGAGTAATGAGAAGGAAACTTTAAAGATGTTTCCTTTTGTCAGATATATTTTTCATCCGTTTAGTGCTTACATTCAACACGAATGAGGTGCTAACAGCTAGTCAGAATGCAGCCATGAACAAAGTCTTTTGACGCCATCTGAAAACAGCGTCAGTCTCCCATATTTCATAGAAATGATAGCAATTCATTATGAAACCTAATATTACCACAATTTAATCATTATAGGGGTCTTTAAATGGAAATATTTACAAAATAACCAGGTACAGCAGTCCCTCGCTATAACGCGGCTCACCTATTGCAGCTTTGCAGAATTTTTTACGTCAATAAATAAAAGGCGACGAGGATAGCTGACGCTAATGAAAATCCAATCAGCAAATGGAAAAGATAGGTGAACAGAAAAATAACCAATCAGTAATTGGAAGAGGCGGGACTAGATGAGGAAAGTACCAATCAAAGTCCAGATCCAGCCGCTGTTTGAACAAGTATGCAGTAACGGTATACGCTGGCAATAATTGAACAATTTATGTCTAAAACGGGAAAATGTCAGCAGCTGGGTTGAAAAGCATTAAATGTGACCACTGAAAAGTCTTTGCTTGGTGAGTACACATCCAGGATCTCTCCTAGTTTTAAAAGTTCCGGTGGTAGCAGCGAGCAGGGGCAGGAGTGGAGTGTAATGCTGGAACCGAACCGAACACAACGCTCGGAATGGTGCATCTAGTTGTTTTATTGTTTTCATGGTGCTGCTATGACCATAGCGTTCAGTGTTCTAGCGGTGTATTTTTGAAGAAAAACATTCAGGAAGCTCCCTTTGGTAAAGGAAAACTAATAAATACACCAGAAAATAATTCTGACCTTTAGTGGAATAACGCAAGCTTTTTATTTTTATTTTTTACAGCGTATTGACAGTGTTTAACCCTCCCGCATTGTTAATGGGGTCAGATGGACCTCTGGTGTATTATTTTTATTTTAATATTTTTTAAGGGGTGCATCACTTCACCCCTGCCGAGACATAAACTTTAAACCCTGTTTAACCACTCCCTGTTCTGACGGGGTCACCTGATAGGAAAGTGGAAGGGTTAAACAAGAGAGAAAAGTGTGAAAACGTTAATGCTTGTCTAAGAAAGGGTATAAAGTGTGTAGTGAGGGGTTTCACAGCTTTATAAGATCTATAATAGTTGGAAAAAATAAAACTGGCTACTTTGTGGATTTTGAAGGTTATTTCTGGAACACAGCTCCCGTAACGAGGGACCCCTGTAAAGCAAAATTGAGTCGCTTTTTTTTGGCAGCAAAACCCTTCGATATCTGCTGCATTTAAACTAGCCGTTAGCTGATCAGTCATGTTGAACATAAACTCTGTTTTTTTTAAACTTATGTCAGGAGGCCACTTTAGTATTTTAACCATTTACCTGTGAAATACAGCAGAGCAGTCCTGGCACACAGAGGTGTGACTGTCAAAAGGAAACAAGATGTCGCCCTCCTTACAAAGCTCGCAGACAAACCCTTTGGCCTGACAACGCTTCATTTTCACACGAACGGAAAAAAGAGCAGAGAGGAAAAAATACAAGTCAGGGGTTATGGTTTCTTTACTTAGAAAATCAAAGTGAGGTGTAATATAAGGAAATAACCTGTAGATGCAAACACTTTGGCTGGGATTAACAATTATATCAAAATTATAAAACCTTTTTTGTAGTCTTTCCCATTTCTATTGTAATCCATGTCTAAAACTTACAGTATTACTTACATGCATTTGTGCCAACATAAACATTTGAGGGCATTTATATTTTTGTTGCATAAAATGTTAACCAGAAATTATGAGTTAAGGTCACCTCACAGTCGAGTTTGATGTGTTTAGCAAATATCGTGTGGATCTCAGTGAGAGAGCAGCTGAGTCGGCCGCTGGAGATGTCAATCAGGTCCTGCAGTGAGTACATGTCGTCGTTTTCAACAAAGTGCTGTCGATCTTGTAGCTGGGGAGTAGAAACATTGTGCTTCAGGAAAAAGAAACCTGATGGTAATTATCTATGAAACTTCAACAAAAACTGTTTTAATTTTGCAAATAAATCTAAAAAGAAGCACATTATTAGTTTCTTATGTTGTTTGTAACACACTGATTATCCGTTCTTCTAGTGTTTCTATGCTTGCTTTAACACCTTTAGAGTTCTGTCCTTAATAACGTATCCAACAAAAGTTAAAAAAAGATTGTGATGAAATGTTGCAATGCATTGTGTGATGTAGCCCTAGACAAGCAAGTGTGTATTTTGCATGAGTACCCATGAACCTGAGTCATTTAGCTCATCTCAAAGTTGTACTTTCGTGTCCTAGAGATGTTCGAACAGGAAGGAACTAAGCACCACCGTTGGGGGGGGGGGGGGGGGGGGGGGGGGGTTAATAGGACTCTAGGATTTTTTATCCTTTTTTCAAAGCCAGGTAGGTCAGTGACAACACGAAACAGCTGAAAAGGAAATGGGTCAAGCCAAAGACAGACAAAGCAAAGTGGTGGCAGTATTTATGTGGAAGATCAGATTTTCAGTGTGGAGCAGATCAAGGGGTGCACGTATATTTGTTCCATACATTTTGTCAGTGGTAAAGGTCCTACGTATGGGAATAATGAGCTGATAATTGCAACACTCTTAGATGTGGAGATATCCAGGAGGCAGCGGTGTAAATAAAGGGGTTCAGATTAACATATCAACGCCAAACTGCATCCAACCGTGGACAAAAAGGGCTTTAGACCAGAGGTGGTTGTTATATAAAAAGTAGTGACACAAATAATAACCTAAGAGTAAAAAAAGAACTTGGAGAAAATGTTGCTTGCGCACCGTGAATAATGAGTAACTGTCTGAGCCTAAACTAAAATTAAAATTTTGTTTCTGTTGATTTGTTTTCAATTGCTGTCCAAGTCCCGCCATCTGCGTTTTTTCTATTGGCAAATGTGGTTTGTTTGTCTAGCACTAGCAACTAGCAGCACTAGCGCCTGGCAGCATCGCTCCTGAATTGTTACTTCACATCCGCAGCACTAGCAACTAGCAGCACTAGCACCTAGCAGCACTAGCACTCAGCAGCACTAGCAACTAGCAGCACTAGCACCTAGCAGCACTAGCACCCAGCAGCACTAGCAACTAGCAGCACTAGCGCAGCAACATCAGTAACGGTGGACTACATCTATTGCTTAAGGGAATGTTGTAATTCGCTGTTTTCCTTTTTTTGTTTTGTTTTTTCTGTAAGTTTGAACTACATGTTTTTTTTTTACTTTTTATTTTGAGTTTGACATTGTACAATGTGGTTCAACAACCCTGACATTGAGCAGGAAAATCACAAAAGCAAAAAGAAACAAATAAATATATAATAAAAAAATTATATTAAAAATAACAAAAATTCTATAAAGAATAAAAGTACAATCATTTAATTTCATCGCTAAGATTATGTTTTTTCCCCGTTGTCTTCGCCTTTCTTCCCTTTTCCTTCCCTTCTCTTTCCCTCCCCTCCCCTTCCCTTTCTTTTTTCTTTTCCCTTCTCTTCCCCCTTCTTGCTCCTTCCATGCTATATTCTTTAATTTTCCTTTTTTCCATCCTTTTCCCCCTTCCACCTCCCTCTCTCTTCTCATTTCTTCCCTTCGCTTTTACAACCCCCATTTTCATAATAGCAAAAATTCATATTGACATCAGAGTAGACAACAGGCAAACAACAAACAAATACATCACTTTACTAAGTATTGCTTGACACACTCCCATCTATCCCGGAACAGATCCACCTTCATTTGCAGTATAGACGTCATCTGTTCCATTACATATATTTGTTTAATTCTCTCTTTCCATTCTTTTATAGTTGGGGAGTTCACCTCCTTCCATTTTACTGTTATAATTTTCTTTGCAGCCAATAATAAAATACGGGCAATATATATTTGGTCTAAGTTTAACATTTCGCTTGACGTAGCCCCCAACAGATAGAACAAAGGGTGTGAAGGTAACTCCTTTCCCAGAATTTTTCCAACTCTTCCTTTATGTCTCTCCAATATTTAAGAATAACTGGGCAATTCCAGAATATATGGGAGTGGTCCCCCACCTCCCCACAGTTCCTCCAGCAAAGTGAAGACAGGGCATCTTTTGCAAACCCCGCTACAACTAGGGGGGTAAAAAAAGTACCTTGTTTTTATCTGCCATTCAAATTCCTTCCACATTTGGCTGTTGATCCCCCAATGAATTTGTCTACATATATCTTCCCACGGTTCATCTTCAATTAGTATATTTAATTCTAATTCCAATTTCTCCTTTATATATTTCGTATTATGTGTAAAGCCAAGAAAGAAGCTTCTATATGGATTAGTAACATAGCCTTTTGCTTGGGATTTTTTTTCCTATGCGTGAAATAAAATATTGTTCTATTGCATTTGGCTGTTTATAAAGTCTTTCTTTCTCTCTATGATTCATGATATAATGCCTTATCTGAAAATATTTATACGTCAATCATGGGGAGATCGAATTGTTCCCTATTCTGTGAGAATGTTTTAAGGTCTGTTTCTCCAAACAATTGGTCAAGAATAATAAGACCATTATTTGCCCTTTTTTAAAACCCCGAGTCTAATTTGGATGGGGGGAACCCGATGCTATCTAGTATTGGCATGGCCCGAGAAATAGAACCTTTGTCGTTCAGCATTTTCTTTATTTCCCTCCAGGCCCACAGAGTATGTTTTATAATTATATTGTCTATGTTTAATTTCTGGATATCCTTTGGCTTAAGAAATTGTAAGACTGACAGTTCTGTACCTTTAATTTCACCTTGTTCTATCTGGTTCCATATTAGGTCCCTATCTCCCTCCAGCCAGTGAACTATCGCTGTTAATTAGGCTGCCCAATAATAATATATCAGATTAGGCACTGCTAGTCCCCCCTTTCGCTTTCGGCAGCTGAAGTGTCTTAAGCCTTACCCTTGGTTTTTTATGTTGCCATATAAATTGAGAGAACAATTTGTTCAATGTCTTAAATATGGGAGCGGGGATTCTTATGGGTAGGGATTGGAGCAAAAAGAGAAAGCGTGGTAGAACATTCATTTTAAATGTATCAATTCTGCCAAATAAAGATAGAGGGAGAATCATCCATTGGGTCAGGTCAGCCTTGACCTGTTTAATTAGTCTGGTGTAGTTTGCTTCGAACAGAGCTGTAGGTCGGGGAGTCAGCACTATCCCTAGGTATCTAAGCCCTTTATTAGTCCTGTGAAAGGATACCGTTTCATTTAGTTCTTTTGGCCAGTCCCCCATAACCATCATTACTTCTGATTTATTTTGATTTATTTTATATTCTGAGATTTCTGCGCAAGTATCTAGATTGTTAAGCAGTGCTGTACTGATATTTTTGGATTTTTTATAAAAAAGTAGAATATCATCTGCAAATAAAGCAATTTTATGAACCGTCCCTTCTCCGTCTCTTATTCCCTGAATCAACTTGTTCTGGCGAATTATTTCTGCCAGTGGCTCAATACTCAAGGCAAAAAGTACAGATGATAATGAATCTCCCTGCCTCACCCCTCTTTCTACCTTAAATAATTTTGAACAATAACCATTTATTCCTCCTCCTTGAACCGTCACCTTATCGTGGTGGAGGAGTTTGAGTGCCCTAATGATCCTAGGAGCTATGTTGTCTGGGGCACTTAGTGCCCCTGGTAGGGTCTCCCATGACAAATTGGTCTTAGGTGAAGAGTGAGACAAAGAACGGTTCGAAGGATCTTTCATGGCGGTTAAAACGAAGAGTCGGAGTACCCGGCCCGGAGGGTTACCGGGGTCCCACCCTGGAGCCAGGCCTGGGGTTGGGGCCCGTGAGCGAGCGCCTGGTGGCCGGGCTTTCGCCCATGGGGCCCGGCCGGGCCCAGCCCGAACTGGATACATGGGCTCGTCCAACTGTGGACCCACCACCCGCAGGAGAAACATGAAGGGTCCGGTGCAATGTGAATCGGGTGGCAGACCAAGGCGGGAGCCTTGGCGGTCCAATCCCCGGACAAGAAAACTAGTTTTTGGGACATGGAACGTCACCTCGCTGGCGGGGAAGGAGCCGGAGCTTGTGGCAGAGGTTGAGCGGTACCGGCTAGATATAGTCGGACTCACCTCGACACATTGCATTGGCTCTGGAACCCGAGACCTGGAGAGGGGCTGGTCACTCTACTTTGCTGGAGTTGCTCCGGGTGAGAGGCGGAGGGCTGGGGTTGGCTTTTTGTTAGCCCCGAGACTCTCTGCCTGTGTGTTGGGGTTTACCCCGGGGGACAAGAGGGTAGCTTCCTTGCGCCTTCGGGTCAGGGAACGGGTCCTGACTGTTGTTTGTGCTTATGGGCCAAATATCAGTTCAGAGTACCCACCCTTTTTGGAGTCCCTGGGACGAGTGCTAGATAGTGCTCCATCAGGGGACTCCATTGTCCTGCTGGGGGACTTCAATGCTCACGTGGGCAATGACAGCTTGACCTGGAGGGGTGTGATTGGGAGGAACGGCCCACCTGATCAGAACTCGAGCGGTGTTTTGTTATTGGACTTCTGTGCAAGCCGCAGTTTGGCCATAACGAACACCATGTTCGAACATAAGGATGCCCACCGGTACACTTGGTACCAGGGCAGCCTAGGTCACAGGTCGATGATAGATTTTGTAGTCGTATCATCTGACCTGCGGCCGTATGTTTTGGACACCCGAGTGAAGAGAGGGGCGGAGCTGTCAACTGATCACCACCTGGTGGTGAGTTGGATCAGATGGCAAGGGAACATGCCGCGTAGACCTGGCAGACCCAAACGCATAGTGAGGGTCTGCTGGGAACGCCTGGCAGAAGAACCTGTCAAGACGGTCTTCAACTCCCACCTCCGGCAGAGCTTTGACCACGTCCCGAGAGCAGTGGGGGACATTGAGTCCGAGTGGGCCTTGTTCCACTCTGCGATTGTCGAGGCGGCTGTTGCTAGCTGTGGTCGTAAGGTGGCCGGTGCCAGTCGTGGTGGCAACCCCCGTACCCGCTGGTGGACACCAGAGGTTCGGGGAGCCGTCAGGCTGAAGAAGGAGGCCTACAGGGCGTGGCTGGTCTGTGGGTCTCCGGAGGCAGCAGATAGGTACCGGATAGCCAAGCGGGGTGCAGCAGTGGCAGTTGCCGAGGCAAAATCTCGGGCGTGGGAGGAGTTTGGTGAGGCCATGGAGAAAGACTATCGATCGGCTCCAAAGAGGTTCTGGCAAACTGTCCGGCGCCTCAGGAGAGGAAGGCAGCAACTCGCTCACACTGTTTACAGTGGGGATGGGGAGCTGCTGACGTCAACTGAGGCTATAGTCGGACGGTGGAAGGAATACTTTGAGGAGCTCCTCAATCCCACCAATGCGCATTCCGAGGAGGAACCAGAGCTGGGAGGCCTGGGGATGGACTGTCCGATCTCGGGGGCAGAAGTTGCTGAGGTAGTCAAACAACTACACAGCGGCGGAGCCCCGGGGGCGGATGAGGTTCGTCCTGGGTATCTCAAGGCTATGGATGTTGTAGGGCTGTCATGGTTGACACGTCTCTACAACATTGCGTGGTCATCGGGGGCAGTTCCTAGGGAGTGGCAGACCGGGGTGGTGGTCCCCATCTTTAAGAAGGGTGACCTGAGGGTGTGTTCCAACTATAGGGGGATCACACTCCTCAGCCTCCCTGGAAAGGTCTACTCCAAGGTACTGGAGAGGAGGGTCCGATCGATAGTTGAATCTCAGATAGAGGAGGAGCAATGTGGTTTTCGTCCTGGCCGTGGAACTGTGGACCAGCTCTATACCCTTGCAAGGGTGATGGAGGGGGCATGGGAGTTTGCCCAACCAATCCACATGTGCTTTGTGGATTTGGAGAAGGCTTATGACCGTGTCCCCAGGGGCACCCTGTGGGGGACGCTCCAGGAGTATGGGGTGGGTGGCTTTCTGTTAAGGGCCATTCAGTCCCTTTACCAGAGGAGCGTGAGTTTGGTCCGCATAGCCGGTAGTAAGTCGGACCTGTTCCCAGTGAGGGTTGGACTCCGCCAGGGCTGCCCTTTGTCACCGGTTCTGTTCATCACTTTTATGGACAGAATTTCTAGACGCAGCCGTGGTGTGGAGTGTGTCGAGTTTGGTGGCAGGAGAATCTCGTCTCTGCTTTTTGCGGATGATGTGGTCCTCCTAGCTTCATCCAGCTCTGACCTTCAGCTCTTGCTGGGTAGGTTCGCGGCCGAATGTGAAGTGGCTGGGATGAGGATCAGCACCTCCAAATCTGAGACCATGGTTCTCGACCGGAAAAGGGTGGCTTGCCACCTCAGGGTCGGGGGAGAGGTCCTACCTCAAGTGGAGGAGTTTAAGTATCTCGGGGTCTTGTTCACGAGTGAGGGTAGGAGGGATCGGGAGATCGACAGGCGGATTGGTTCGGCGTCTGCAGTGATGCGGACGCTGAGCCGATCTGTCGTGGGGAAGAGGGAGCTGAGCCAGAAAGCCAGGCTCTCGATTTACCGGTCGATCTACGTCCCAATCCTCACCTATGGTCATGAGCTTTGGGTAATGATCGAAAGAACGAGATCGCGGATACAAGCGGCCGAAATGAGTTTCCTCCGTAGGGTGGCCGGGCTCAGCCTTAGAGATAGGGTGAGGAGCTCGGACATTCGGGAGGGACTCGGAGTAGAACCGCTGCTCCTCCGGATCGAAAGGAGCCAGTTGAGGTGGTTTGGGCATCTGGTCAGGATGCCTCCTGGACGCCTCCCCGGGGAGGTGTTTCGGGCATGTCCTGCCGGCAGAAGGCCCCCGGGTCGACCCAGGACACGTTGGAGAGGTTACATCTCCAATCTGGTCCGGGAACGCCTTGGGGTCCTGCCGGAGGAGCTGGTGGAGGTGGCCGGGGAGAGGACGGCCTGGAGCTCCCTAGTTGGGATGCTGCCCCCGCGACCCGGACCCGGATAAGCGGAGGAAGACGAGACGAGACGAGAGACGAGACCATTTATTCTTACTGTTGATTTTGGGTTTTTCTATAAAACATTGAACCAATCTACAAACTTTTCCCCAAAGCCCATTTCCAAAAGAGTATATTTAAAAAAGGTCTAGTCTACTCGGTCGAAGGCTTTCTCTGCATCTAAGAGCATGGATGTGTTTATCTTTCATGATTATTGACTGTAGGTTCAAAGCTCTCCTCACATTATTTGTGCCTTGACGACCTAAAATAAAACCAGTCTGGTCTGGTTTAATGACTTTCTTGATATGTATCTGTATTCTAGATGCTAGTATTGATGTCAGTATTTTTTTAGACCACACAAAGCAGGCTTATAGGGCGATAGCTGGGGCATTGGAGAGGATCTTTCCCTTCCTTGTGCAGAACTGTAATAATCGCTTCTTTCCATGATTCAGGAGGATTCCCTGAGTCTAATACGTAATTATAAGGTTTACATAATATAGGGGTAAGCTCAGTAATAAAGGTTTTATAGTATTCCCCTGCAAAACCATCCGTGTCTGGTGAGCTATTATTTTTAAGTTTATTAATACTATTTCTAACTTCAGTCTCTTTTATTGGTTCTGTTAAACTAGCCCCTTCTTCTTCTGACAATCTATCCAACTTAGGAGTTTTATAGAAATCTTTTATGCTGTCTAATTTTAAGGCCGAAGCTTGGCCTGTATATAATTTATGATAATATTCTGCAAAAGCATCTGAAATCCCTTTTTGGATTCATTTCTACCTTATTCATATTTAGTGAGTTAATTTTGGGTATTATACGACCGGCTTGGGCCTTTCTCAGCTGAAAAGCTTAAAGTTTACTTGCTTTATCCCCATTTCATAATAATTTCTTTTTATAAATCTTAGGGCTCCTTCTGCCTTATACGTTAGTAGACTGTCCAGCTGAGCTCTTATATCTTTCAAATTATCCAGTGTTTCCTGTCATCCATTTTGTTTATGTTCCTTTTCCAACTTTTTTATTTTGGTCTCTAATTCTATCTGTTTTCTCTCCCTTTCTCTCTTTATTCCAGAACCTATTGAAATGAGTTTACCTCTTATTGTAGCCTTTCCTGCATCCCACAGCACTGTTGGTGAAACCTCCCCATTATCATGCATGTCAAAATATTCTATTAGGGCTGATGTCACTTCCTCTCTTACATGCTTATCTGTTAGTAGGGATACATTGATTCTCCAGTATCTACTCTGAGTTTCTGATCCTATGTCCATCCTCATAGTAACTGGGCTACGGTCTGAGATTGTAATTGGTTCAATTGTGCATTCTTTAATTCTAAATGTATCTTTCTTAACCGTAAAGAAGTAATCTAGTCTTGTGTAGCTTCCATGTACCTGTGAGTTGAAAGTAAAATCTTTTTCGTTTGGGTGGAGATGGCGCCAGCCATCTATTAGCACCAGCTCTTCAATCATGTTTGTTAGACTTTTAGATTTTCTGTTTTGTGGTTTCGAGGAGGTAGGTAGTTTATCTAACTTATAGTTGATTACACAGTTGAGGTCAACCCCAATAAGAATCAGACCATTCCCTCTCTCCGCAATTAGTTGAGCCATTCTTTAGAAAATTTTGGGACAATCTTCATTTGGTGCATAAATATTTAGTACCATTAACTTAACCCCTGCAACTGAGCCAACCACCATAACAAATCTACCTTTTTTGACCTCGATTATCTCTTCATTAGTATAATAAACATTTTTATTAAATAATATAGCTACTCCTCTTTTTTCCCGTTGCCATATGAGGCACTATATACTTGATCTACCCACTCTCTTTTTAGTTGTTGATGGTCTGTCTCTGATAAATGCATTTCCTGGAGCAGAGCTATAGAGCAGGGATTCCCAAAGTATGGTGCGCGCACCCCTGGGGGTGCGCAAGCTGCCGCTAGGGGTGCGCAAGGTGAAAAGTGTAATGGCTGCGGAGCTCAGAGAAGTCTGTCATATGTCACCATTAGCGTAGCCAGAAACTCATTTGTGGGTGGGCCAAAGAAAAAGTAAGTGGACCCAATAACTGCAATTGAAAACAAGTATATTTTTGCATGCGCACGTATGTCCTCCACATGTGCCCTAGCTTCATAATAACAATGTGCCGAGCTTCAGCACTCTGGCCTGCGCACGCCGATATGTTCCGTATTTGATAATTTTTAACGATGTTGGAGAAATCTGAAGGTGGTGAGTCATTCTGGCAGATTGTAATTAACACCCTATCTCATGCAGGTGTTCTGACATTGTAAACCTCACACACAGAACATTGTGGATGTAACTAAATAAATCAAGAAATGATTCCCATTCAGGCTATTAACAGCGCGCTGAAGATCTGAAGTTCAGAGTGCGTCTGTCAGAGGTCAGACGCGTTCCAGCGGAACCACGGCTCACGGGTGCACATGTGAGCACATCTGGGCTGGGCAGAAGTAATTTTACAACATTGGTTTAAATAGCGCCAATATAGCGCCAACATAGAAGGGGGTGCGCGGCTAAATAAGTTTGGGAACCACTGCTATAGAGCATTGCATTTTTTTTAATTGGCCCAGGATCTTCTTCCTTTTAATGGGATTATAGATTTCCTTTATATTATATGTAGCTACTTTTAAATAGTTCATTGCTATTTTGTTTCGAAAATGTATTACCTTTTGATTGCATGTAAACACAAAAAACAATAGATAAACAAAAATCTAACTGCACATACACATACATAATAAAGTAAAATTTAAACCTACTTGTCAGTACAACATCTTTATTTATATAAATCTGAGCTTCCAAACTACTAGCCTGTCGCAGTGTTGTATCTAGAACTGCGTCTGGCTCCCGTTGGTAAGGAACCAGGGGGTGGTGACTTAATCTCCCTGTAGAAAACTGCACATAGTGTGCAATGACGCCCAATAATACATATTTATGAAGAAAAGGACGTAGTTGCGCATTCTTCATGAGAAAAAAAAAAAAACAAAACAAAAGAAAAACCCAATGGGGAATCACGATTCTTCCCGTCAGACTTTTAACCTAAGAATATATAACAGTGTCCTTGACAAATTTCCTATTAAATCCTTACTTAAATAATCCACATTTATCTTTATTTATTTTATATATATATATTTTTTTTTACCACTTATCTCGACTAAAACTTCATCTAATCATGCTATTTTAATACCTCTTTCTGTTTTTTAGTCCTCCTGTGTGGTGACCTCTTTTTTTTTTTTTATACTTCTAATATTCCAGTCCGTTGTCTGTTCCTTCTCTGTGTGCTCTTCCTCCCCTCCATATACCTGGACACCCAGGCTGCTCAGCACTTCGGCCGCACTCTTCAATGTAATGTAGGTCTTCTCTCCCGAGTCCAGCTTCAGTTTAAGCCGTGCCGGGCACAAGGTACCCCGATACCTTTCTGGCGTAGTTGTTTGATAACTGTGCGCACCCTCGCTCGCTTTTTCTGCAGCTCTGGCAAGTAGTCTTGATTGAAAAAGATCCTCTTGCCCTGGAAAAGCACTTGTCTTTGGCTCCATGCTTGCTTTAAAATGAGATCCTTCACAGCTGCATCCAGGATTCTCACCACAATAGACCGAGGTGTTGCCAGGTGGTCTCTTGGTCATACTTGGAGCGAGCGATGCGCTCTTTCTATCCTAATGTCCAAGTCTGGGGGGAGCGTCAGAACTTTATTTAATAAATCTTTAGTAAAGCCTATCAAGTTTCCACCTTCGCTCTCCTCTGGCACTTGGAAAATCCTCATATTGTTCCTCCTTAGTCTATTTTGGAGATCTTCAAAGGTGTTTGTCAGCTTTCACTGTTTTCCTGTTGTTGAAGTTAATTGTTTTTGGTTGATATGAAATTAAATGTCCTGCAGCACTTTGTAGCTTAATAAAAAGTATAGATGGATATAATAAAGCACATTTAACTCACAGCAAGAACTAAATATTTAGAAGCTGATTTTAAAACAAGCAAAACCGTTTTCTGTTTCCTCCACATGGTGGCAGTGTTGTTTGAACAGTTGTCGGACTAGTTCAGTGGTTCCCAACCTTTTTCCAGGTAGACCCCCTTATCTGTGTCAAAAGCAAGCCACTCCAACCCCAACGTCTACCAGAATACACACATCAAAGGTGATTAAATGCAAACTTTACTCAGAGTTGTGACTCTTATACAGAGTTTTGATTATATTGTTTGGGGATTTATTGGAATTGTATGCATGTAATCTTTACAAATATAATCCTGGTAATCTTACAACCTCAGCACAGACTAAAGACTGAATTGTGGGGACCCTCTTGGGGGGTCACGGACCCCAGGCTGGGAACCACTGGACTAGTTGCTGTTTAACTTTAGGTAAGTAGAAAATATAGTTACTGACTTGAAGTAGTAGCCGAGCTTCCATCGCTTCCTTGCAAGTTAAAAAGTAGGGTTTCATCAACAGAATATCTTGACGAAGTTTCTGTGTAAAACAAACAGCAGACACACACACACCTCAAGTCGTGACATACACTGCAAACGCAGCATATTTTTAAAGAACATGTACTCAACTTCTACATAAAATGACATAACCCACCTTGATCTCAACCAGTTCCTCCACAAAGTTGAACAGCAGCGGGTTGATTTCCTTCAGCTTCAGCACCGGACGTGACATCATGAGCGCCAAATATCGCAACGAGGAACGACAAACCTGGAAAAGAGCCACTGTGAACACAGACACCAGCTGACGGAGAACACAGAAGTCCATTTATGTAAATTGGCTTGCTTTACATTAGAGATGGAGGGCAACATATTGACTGATTGGCTCCATGGGGGAGTGACACACAAATAAACACATAAAAACTTGACAGAAGATAAAAAATGTGATTGTAACATCTGAATAATCATGAAAGGAAACTTTTGCTGAAACATGAATTTTTTTCTTGCAAGGACATTTTTTTAAAAGATCTATTGGTCACTGCAGCAATGAAGTGGTGTTATCCTGGGCCTTTATTTATCATAAGGTAAATCATGCTTTGTGTGCAACTCCTTTTGACCTGGATTTTCTGACCTGTTAAAAAAAACAGGTCATATGCAGCCTGGCTTTCATAAGTGATACTTCTAATCTAGTTTCAATTACATAAATGGATGGCTTTTGGGTGAATGTTTTCAGATTTGAGCAGCATTCCTTCCAGTTAGTGAACTGACATGATTAGAGAAGGATGGCATTTATTCAGGCCCTTGGTGAGGAAAAAAACATGTTTGCCTAGTTGTTCAACAGTGATTTGTTATATGTTCAACATCAGTATTGTAACAGCTGACAATCCGAGTCTGATTTGATGCTTTAGATTTTAGATTTGAGATCGAAATCCACAAATCAATTCATTTGCAGGTTTTACTGATGAAAAAAGAGAATCACTACAATCTCTAATTGAATTTTCTCTATCTCCTAACAGGACTGCAAAAATAAAAATGCAACTAATCATACCGTGATTTTAGAAGATTAATGACTGTATATTAGTTTCAAAATAACTGATTTAGAGGATATTTGATTATTTTATCATTTAAATTCCCTTTAAAATAACAGTCAATATGGCTCTCTGGCTCTCAAATGTCTTTCTTCATCTTTACTGTGAATACTTAACAGCAGATCATGCAAACTCTTTGGTGAAATACATTTTAGCGAATGTCTTTATTTGATGACGTTCACAGATTTTGGGTCCATTAAAAAACAAAACCTGCAAGAACACGTCAACAGATTATTGCATTTCTACATGTAGGCTGTATTTTTGTTAGGCTGTCAGGGATACCTTGCGTGGTTCAAACTCCCAGTTGTGGATGACCCGGGCTGGGACAATGGCGGTGTCGTTCCAGTGGCACGTGCTGCAGTAGTACTGGCCTGTGTAGTCGCACTGTCTGGCTTCAGTTGGTACACCTCCTTAAAAATTAATATATTAGAGTAAAATTATAAGAGAAAAAGAAGACTCACTATCCCAACATGACCCCTTCTGAGGGGTCAGAAGTTGTACTCTATAAAACATATCATGCTGACCATCTGTGAAAGTACTTTAAAAACATCTGGAGAGTTATTCCCAAACTTGGACTCACTCAGTGAAATGGGCGTCCGACACTCAGCACAGCGGTAATCTTGACGATCGAGTCCGATTTCTGGGCAGATGCTAAGTTCGTACTCTGACTGGTGGCTCACCTTTGACCTGACGCACGGTTTTGTGATCAGGTTCATACACTTACTATGGCAACGATAATAGCATCCTGGAAAACAAGGACAAAATCATTGGAACAGGATTTTTTTTTTTTAAGTTTTAGGCTTCAGCACAAAGATAAAATGCTAATCCTAGTCTTGTATTGACTCTGAGACACACACATTTAAAAATAAAAGCTGGTTCACTGAAAGCCATTACCCAGAGCCAGTGCTGGACTGACCATAGGGCATAGCGGGCAACTGCCCGCTGGGCCGACCCTTTCATCTTTTATGGGCCGGTGTCTGGTTTTTTTTTGTTTTTTTTTTTTTTCCTGGCCTCTAGTTGTTGCGGACAACTTGTCCGCGCCGCCCCACGCGACGCCTCGTAAAAGTTGGTGGATTGGCCAATTGGTAATAATACACTCTGGGCTGGACCAATAGCCAGAGGTCTGATGCACCCGCCAGTTGTTTGTGAATCTCAGTAAACAGACAGACGAGCTTAACAAAATGGAGAACAAAAAACGGAAAGGAGAAGCGGAGAAA
The DNA here is from genome assembly GCF_043380555.1 of Nothobranchius furzeri. Lineage (NCBI taxonomy): Eukaryota > Metazoa > Chordata > Actinopteri > Cyprinodontiformes > Nothobranchiidae > Nothobranchius > Nothobranchius furzeri. The sequence goes on from NC_091749.1 coordinate 57,540,007, forward strand.
ATTCGACTAAAAAAGAAACTGGCCCTTCAGGCTGATGCTGGCACATGTGTTAAAATCTCACAGTTGTTTGGTAGTGAAGGTTCAAGTAAAATCAATTTAGGAAGTGATGGAGCCTCAGCCCAGCGACAGGTTGGAGAAGAAAAGAGGGAGGAGGAGGAGAAACCCGAGCCGGTGTTGTGCCATAAATTGACTCGCTGCCAAAAAATGATTAGCCACCGCGGGATCGCGCACGGTTAGGCAATTGCATTTCTAGACAAAATTCCCCAGGATTTCGCCCTAAAACTCAGCATATCTAGCAATATGGACATTCAGAAAGCAAAGATAACCTCTTCCGGTACTTAAACAGATGTTTATCGCGGATATTAGTGTGGCAGTGTTTGTGGCAGCCTGCGCCGGAGCACGAGGACGTGCTTGTGGGAAGAGGGAGGAAGATGTGGCAGTGTGAGCATCCACAATGTCCCGATTGATCATGCGCCCTGGCTACTTGGCCAAGGAGATGTCCCTTTGGCTGACTGGTTAGAGCGTATGACTCTAACCCGGGAGTCTGGGGATCGAATCCCGCCCGGGCACTCCTTTCTGCACCTTGCCACATTAGTTTTTCCAGTTCTGAAGTTGTTTTAAGTGTTGCTATTTATCTTAAACGTTCACAATGAGGATATATTAATCCTTTTTGCAATATTTGCGATTGAAAGATGGTTTGTGCCTCAAACTTTGTGGTAAGAACTGGCTTTCTTTATGTTACAGCCTTGATACTAAAAAAAAAAATAAACAATGTAAAATGGCACCCTGTATTGAATGTAAACGTTGTATAAATGGAAATAAACAATTCTCCAGCGATTGCATTTTTCCCCCTTCCTTTCTTTAGTCCACTTGACATGGAGCCACAGTTAACTAGTTTGGGGCACATTTTTACTTGAAAAAAAGTATTTAAAATGATCAAGCTTTGGCTTTACAATGACACTGTGTAGGTTGCTATTCATTACGTTGCTCTATTTAAAAGTAACAAGATAAAAGCACTTCAGCACATAAAATTAAGATTGTCACTTGCCAAATAGACTACACCCTCCCGTTTACCTATAAGAAATGCCTCAAAATATCTTTAAATTCTTTATTGATGATTTAATTGTAGACAACTAAAATGGCATTTTACTTGCCAAAAAGTGATTGAATCGCTAAGATTTTCATGGAGGCTAAAATTGACCAAATAAGGGTTTTATGTATTATCTGTTGACGTTACTGTACTCATACTGCCTACTGTGTCATCAAAAACACCCCAAAAATGGCAAAAAAAAAAAACAAAAAAAAGAAGATAATTTCCCTTGCCAAAAATTGATTACAGTGTCCTGGTCACCTGTAAAGGGTTACATTTACCTAAATATTACTTTATTTATTATCTCTTGATGTTATTAGTGCCACCACAGGATGCCGGTGTCTTTCACATTCATAAACACCTCAAAAATGGCAACAAATGATCATTTCCCTTGCCAAAAATTGATTACAGTGTCCTGGTCACGTGTAAAGGGTTAAATTGACCTAAATATTACCTTATTTATTATCTCTTGATGTTATTAGTGCCATCTCAGGATGCTGGGTGTCTTCCACATTCATAAACACAGAGTCCTGGTCACCCATAAAGGCTTAAATTGGCATAAATATTACTTCATTTATTATGATGCTGGGTGTGTTCCACAATCATATTCGAATAAACGTGAAAATATTCCGTCCGAATATCTGTTTCTTGTTATAAATATAACAGCTAGAAGGATTTACAGTTAAAATAGGAGAAACACGTGACTCCCCAGGAAGGGTCGTAACACCACTTGCCTCATGCACATAAGTGACCAAAACAAAGCAGCATGGAGACACTCCGTCTCCAACCACCTCTCAGGCAGCAGCCTGCACTCCCAAGTTCTACACGTCACCAGAACATAAACAACCGCAACACAATAAAAGCAGTGTTATACAAAATGGAAGGCCTGTAGTGTTTATTCTCTTACAGTAACAACTTATCAATTTTTTGGAGGAATTTATTTGAGAATGTTTTGGTTTTTATTAATTGTGCAATAGAAAAGTAATCGCTAGATTAATCATCTAAATAGTCATTAGAATAGTCGACTATTCGATAAAATAATCGTCAGAATAATCATTTTAAAAATAATCAGTTACCCCCAACCCTACTTTTTAGAATACCAGGATAGGAAGGATGGTGTAGGTTTACGTTTATTAGATTGATACATAAATACTACCAATAAGAAAGTGTACGTTGGTGTGTGTCAGAAACAGCATAAGGCTTAATGTCTTTTCCAAAAAAAACAGGTGATGGGCCGGTCTCCAGTCAAAATGCCCGGGCTGAATTTTTGTCCCAGTCCAGCCCTGCCCAGAGCTGTATCTTTGTGATTTAAAGTCAAGTTAAAGTGAAATTACATCTCCACATTTGGCCCATCCCGGCAGGGAGCAGTGAGCTGCAGCGGTGGCTGATCTCAGGAGCTATTTGGTGATTTAACACCCCCCACCCCACCCCACCCCCCCAATCCAACCCATTAAAGCTGAGTATCAAGCAGGGAGATGCACCTGTTTCAGGAAGTACAAGTCAGCTGGAGGAGAAAGAAGCTTCACACGGCAGGTTTTGCAATCGTATGTCATGATATTTGGACAGCTCGCCTCGAACTGGATAACACTGACTCGGTTTGCTCTGCAAGGTTGATGTTTCATCTACAGAAATCGCAAGCCTGGAAGTGTGCTAAAGCAGGAGATAGGTGTAGGAGACTATTTTCATGTTCGGAGGGAAAAACTCAGAGTAACTGATTATAATCAGAAATAATCATTAAAAATGTTTTTTTTTTTAGTGTTCCACACCTTTAATGTAAAAAGCATCTCTTGGCCTGGTGCTGCTTTCTGACTTTTATTTTCATTTCCTCATTCATGCGGTTGACAATTCATCATTATGAAACAAATCACTAGTTTATAGGCTAAGCGCTCAAACACCATATTTAAAATGACCAGTCAATTATGTTCCATCAGCAGAAGAACAAAGAGAAAGTTTCATTTCTCTGAATAAAATAAAATGTTATTATTGTGCTTCCTTATTACAGTGTGGATATAGAAAACAAGTCAGTTGTCTGGTTGTAAATCAGTTTCACTGCTTTCAAAACTTTATTGGACTTTACTGAAGCAAACATGTAAACAAGTCACATAACTTCTCATGCTAGTTCTTTTTCTGATTTGAGATCATCAAAGAGAAGTTCAAATCACTTTATAGTAAACCAACCTAAAATTAGTTTTAAAAACATTTAAACATCAGATTTGGTTAAATCTACTTCCGTCAAGCAGAGCCCTACGTGTGTCTCACCTGTGCAGGTATACCAGGTCTGAATTAGACCCCATATGATGGCACTACACTTGTCACAAGTCTGTTTCACACTCTTGCTCTTCTCTTTTGAGAAACGATGCTCCAGTATGACTCTTAGATTAGGCTCATCCTCCTCTGGGTCCTGTTGAAGAAAAATAACAAAATAAAAAATTTTAAAGGTGCGGTTCATTTGTTTAATTAAAACATTTGCAGTGGTCTCTAGTAAGAATGAATGCCTTATAAGCTGTACTATGGGTAAAAAAAACCTGGGGTGCCTGTTTCAGAAGATTGTACGATACGAGGAGAGCCTTAGACAGCAGGTTTTGGAATCTTACTTCCTGATATTTGGACATCTCACCTCTGATTGGTTAACAGCAACGTGACTACTACTGACTCTGCTCTGCAACATTGATGTTTTATCTCCACACATAACAGAAGCCTAGAGGAGTTTCTGCCACATCGTGGTGTTGCTAATGCTAACGGCTAGCTTCTGCTAGTTGAGACGTGCTCTGCTGTTTTCTAAACGCTAAACCAACAACAGCCTTCCCCATCACAAGTCAAGATGGGCGAGTCCATGAATGTTAAGTGTCAGTATAATGTAGATCTGTCAGGCTTTTCTAATCCTAGAGTTTCACATCAGAAGCTAATGCAGGAGATAGGTGTAGGAGACTATTTTCATGTTCATGAAAAACTCAAGAGGGACCCATTAAAATGAAAAAATAATCATTAAAATATGGGTTTTCAATGAAGCACATCTTTAAATATTTAAACTCCAATTTAACAATTAAAAGCTTCACTTGGAATGATTATGAAAGACACAGTGAATGTTAAAAACTCTAAATCATGGATATTAGAACTTCTTAGCTTTTCTTAGAATAAAGTTTTTGTTGAGTGTTTTCTTTTAGTTTATAAGAATCAGTGTGAAATATCAGCAAAGTGTTTATCACTTAAAACCATTTTAAGGTGGAGAAACAATTCTTCTGTAAGGAACTGGGCTGAACTTCTTTGTCCATTTTCTGTTTTATTCAAATTTTCATTGATCAGTTTTTTGTTCTATTTTCTTTAGCAAAGTCATCAGTCATGTGTTCTGCTTGTCCACCTGAGGCAGCACTCCGAGCTGAAGCCTCACCTTAAGTTCCTGTAATTTGAGCCGAAGGTGGATCAGCTTCACCACAGTGTCCTTTTGTCTCTCCGAGTGTTCTGGCAGCTCCAGGATCAGCTTTTTACACTCCCCTATTGCCTGTTTCAGCTGTTCGATGTCTGATGCCACAAAGGATCCCTGCAACCGCAAAATTCAACATTTGGTTTAAAAATAAAAGCAAGCTGATGTGTTCAATGTGGTTAAATAACAGCCAACATGAGTCGCTTACCACAGGTCTTGAGAAATGGTCCTCAGCTAGACCGAGATCCATGGTGCGATCTGAATTGTGGGTTTTGGGCCCAGAAAATAATTCAGGTTTTGCTTCTAAAAAGAGAGAAATGGGACTTAAAGTTCTTCCTCACAGCAAAGATAAAGAGTGAACTGGTGAGCGCTCTCAGACATCCACGATGTTTATTCATATGACAGCAGCTCAGAACAGCAGCCAAGTCTGAAAAGAGCCCAATAAAACACAGAAAAAACTGATAACTGAACTATGAGCTCTGGTAATGTGCAACCAAACTTGTTAATGAGACATACAGCCACGTGGTCATAATGAAACCATGTAGAAAAGACTCTTATAACCTGAATTAATATGAGTCCTGCATCTCTTTTTCCGTCTGATGAAAAGAAAAATAAACAATGTTACAAAAATACAATAAAAAAAACGGAAGAAATGTGCTTTTTTATGTGAAATCAATACAAAAGACTCTTGGTCCAGAGAATACGTGATTTGTAGGAAAACACTGAGCAGCTAATTGAAATTTAAAACAACAACAACCTGGGTTAAACTTTCATCCCTGTAAAACTAAAACCATCACTGATAAAACAAACTGGTTTGGCTTAAAGCTGCAGACATATGCTGCCTTTACCTGCGTACACATCAGAGCAAAGCATGTTACTGGTGGCAGACCGGCCAGATGACAACAGGAGAATCAGAGCCACTTGTGTGTGTCGTCTTGCTAGTTAAAATGATTGTAATCAAGCACAAAAATCCTAAAATAAAGGAAGTGTTACCAACGCTTTTTCCTTCTCATTTGCTCTGCTTTAGCTACAGTATTTTGCCACTTCTTGTTTCATAAACTTGGGAGTTGGTCGTTTACGATTCGTTCTACTAAATGTTTCATCTGAGAAAAAACTTTCAGGTAAAACGCCCTGTGAGGTGAGAAGAGAACAACTTTACGTCGTCTACTAAAAGAAAACATTAGCAAAAACAGAAACCCTGATGTAAAAAAAAAACTATTAACCCCACAAAATGCTTTTCATACCAATAAATATCCAATTGAATTTATTCCTAACTTAGAAAACCATCATCCACATTTGAGCTTCTATGGTTCTTGTGACTGAACACTCAGTTAACAGTTTAACTGACTTCATATCATTATTCACAGTTTATCACATTTGAATGAATCAATGGTGAATTAAGTGAGAGGAAATCCAAATCATCCAGATTAGAGATGAAAGGTTATCGTTTCTAATCTAATTATGCAGAACAACAGGTATCAGAACGATGACGAATGAGGTCCCATAAAAGTAGAATTAATGTTCATTTTTATAAAAACAAGAAACAAACAACTGAGGGATTGTTATGGAGGTTTTTATTACCAGAGTGGAGTGTTTCTGAACTGTGTGGCTGCAGAACAACTTAAAATAAAACAACTTTTAAAAGTCACTAAAGCTTCTCATCACAACAAATGAAGTGAAGTTTATATCCAACGTTGGAAGAAAAAAGTTTAGGTTATTAATAAAATGTCACATACCAAATTTGCAGAAAAGTTGGAAGCTTTTTAAAACTTGGTGAAAACCTAAATATATAATTTGTTTTATATAAAGAAACAAATGCAAACATTTTTTTCTTCACATTATAAGAAATAATAAGCTCTGTTACAAATGCAAACAAATCTAGGATCTTGTGAGTTTTATCATCAACATCATTATTTTTACTATTATTATTATTATTATTTAATCATTTCATGAGAACTCATTGTGATTATTCTTCCTGATCTTTTCACAACTCAACTACACAAATTGTTGCAAACACACTAGTTACTTTATTGATCACAGAGTTGGTTTGCTATGGCGTCACCAGGAAGTCTGAAAGTCAAATATTTTATGATATTTAAACTTTGTGGACATATTCTTTGCCATTTTTCTTTAAGAAATTACTTGTTTTAGCCTGTCAATAAATTTAGAATTTAGTTGCATTTAAAGAGCAAATTGCAGGTAATTTTTTTTCTAATTCATATAAAATGCTGTACAAAATACTATCTGAGATGCTTATTGTGGATATTTTGTTTTAAAATACATAACAGCAGAGTTTTCTAGTAAAAAGTGACCTTTCTCAGCAGAGTTTCTAAAAAGGCTCTTTGTTCTAAGTCTGAACCTCTGACGTAACCAAAGGGAGTTTGAAACTAGGTGCTGCCTCAGCTCAGTGTGAAGAGTGGGTAGTTTTAGGGTAGAGAGGTCATGTTATGGAGTCATTGTGTGTTTTAACTAGTTTTGGATTGTGTTAATTTTGATAAACTATCGTTTGTGAAGGCTTTATCAACTCCAGCCTGTCCGGACATCGAGTCCACGGGTTTCCAAGTAAGAGAAACAACGCCTCTGTCTCCGTGCCTGAGGGCGTTTTGTGCAGCTGAAAAGACGGACTTCTGTAGCCCTCATCGGCTGGTACTGGGACAGGGAGGTCCGCACGGGGCTCCAGAGACCCGTGGCGGGGTTTAAAAAATTAAATGCAGATTTCTGGAACTTAGATCACCATCAGAACCGACCACAATAAGAGACGCACGGCTCAGCAGACCAACTGGTTTCCGGGTCGGAACTGGATCAGAACCGCCGTCGACTGGCTCACTGGTGTCTGGGTCAGATCCAGCTCACAGAAGCCCGCATGAGCTCCAGAACTGGATGACATGCATGCATCTATCTCCCTCTCTCTAAGCGCTAAACTACGTTACATGAACAGATATTAACGAGTATGAGACAGATGCTCATTTGTATTAATATTATATTAACTGACTAATACCATTTTAATTGTCTGGTACATGATAGTAATCTGTGCAATATTGTGATGTTAGCACACAAGTTTAAGCTAGCATTGTTTACTCACAAGACACCTGCTGCTCCCCCGCTGCTTCTCCTCAATCTCTCTGCTTTGGCGGATGGTTTCTCTCTCTGGTTTGTCTCTGCTCTCTGGGGCGTGCAGCAAACTCATAACTTTATGGTTTTGGTCCATCGTAAGTAGAATTATAAACATTTAAAGTTTCCTCTGTGTCAGCACCGCATTAGAATCCATATTTTTGTCTGGATTAAGCGAACAGGACTCCCTCAGCTGATGTCACTTGGTTTGGCCCAAAAAATTAAAAAAAAAAAACTTTCTCACAAAAATGACTCTAAAAGCCCAAAAAATGTATGTATGTGTAAAAAAAATGTTTTAAACAAGTTTCTATTATGTTTCTCCAAACAATGGTTCATGGGAGTCTCTAACCTGCAATTTGCTCTTTAAGGAAACTTGGGAAACTAACCCTAACCTAAAGGTTACACATAAATACATTGTATGTTTAATTTTTTATAGCTACATCCTTTGCCTCATACTGTTGCTCTTAGCACAGAAAAAAGCAGCAATGACAATAAAGATCTTGTTTTGTATCGTCCTTGTAAGACTGTAATTATTTTACCATATTGTGGGGGCGTTTTGCCTCCTTCAAGATGATCTTCCTCCTCTCCACGATCAAAGGGGTTGAGGTGTGTTTGACGAAAAAGTGCAAGTCTCTCATCATACTCCATCTTACTGGCTACATCTAAGAGGGACAAAACACATCCGAGTGATGCAGACAAGTTGAAAAACACGTTCCTGCCCTTGTAATGGAAGCTAGCAAGCTAATGTTTCTGCGTGACAACTATAATGGATTCAGATCCCATTTAAACGTTGCTACTCTTTAAGCTCTAAGCATTGTTTAACAACAATAAAATCCCACAGACAGGGCTCAAATAAAAAAACATGTTGCAATATTTATTAGATTCAAAAAACAATGTCAGCAATTTGAAACTTTCTGCTTTGCTCTCTAAGAAAATCACAAATCAGTCACATATTTGGGTACTGGGGATGTTTTTAAAAATACACAGAAAATGTTATGACGTAGTGGTAGGATAAAGACTGGCCAATTCACTGATGATTCGTTTATTTGAATTTCCAGCAAAACATCATTGTAAAAAGTAAAGTGTACACTTATGTTCAAATGAGTACTGTTTAGCTCTGATGATCGCTGCAATCTGGATCAATATGAAAGATTAGCAAGCAGCTCAGAATAAAGTGCATCGATCAATTTGTCATCAGACAAAATGAGCTGAAAGACAAATTATAATTTAGATGAAACATTCAAACATCTCAGACTTAGTCACATACGTTTAAAGTGTTTTTATTAGTTACAAAAAATGATTTAAACATGAAGTTTTTTCTGAACCATGGATTTGATTAAAATTACTGAATAAAGTTATTAAAGACAGACTGCATAAAAGCATAAATGAAATAAAACTTTTAAGGAAACATTTCAATGAAAAAGTACATGTAAAAGTTGCTTTGATGACCTCACTGTTTGTAATTCAATTTCTTTATCTTTGCTTTCTTAAAAGAAGACAAGTGAGTTAAAGAGGAAACTGCTTTGTGAAGCCAAACGCAGGTTTCAGAGGAAACAACAAATAAATCATATCACGATTCTTGTTGAATGTACTTCTCTACAAAGCGGTAGTCACAATTAGAATGCACAAACACACACACACGGGAAAAAACTATGAGACAACGAGCTGTGAGCTAAATGATACACTGCAAACATGTCACTAGCTAACGCTAACGGGCTAAACAGCTGTAACAATGCAGCTTTGATGCTAATATCAGCTAAATTACCGGGAAAATGGTCGGAAGCTTACCCCGTTTTCACTGTATAGTCACCAAAAAGCGAGGTCTTTTTGAATATATTTAGTAGTAGACAAAAGTGGTTTTACATGGACAGCTGCTTGTTGTTTTCCTCCTGTTATCAGCAACATCAGAAAACTTATGTCAAGTCATTCTTTGTTTGAAAAGTCGCTTCCGGTTACTTTCTTCAAAATAAAGCTTATGCTCCGGATAATTAAGAAAAATGCCAGATTTAAAGTAAATACCAAAAAGTAAATCATTTTTTTAAAACATGTCTTTGAATCCATTTTTTTATTTGGACACTTGTTTTTCATAATGCAATGTCACCATTTTCATGAAAGAGGCTTTACAAGCTTTTACTTTGAAAGTTTTATTTAGCTGTTTTTCCTTTAGAACTGAAAGATGTCTTCTAACTTCCTTGTTGTCATTTTTGAGATAGCCAGTGTGGGCCAATGGACAGCATTATTCACAGCATTTGTTGTCAGGAACTGGAACCATTCAGGGAGCTCTTGTTGATTCTGGACCCACCAGTACCACATCTCCTCTGTGTAACGGGCCATCCTGGATTTGAGGGCTGCTGCATGAATCCTTTTGTGTTGATGCTAGCTTATCAAACATTTAAAGAGCAAGTCACCCCCTACAAGAAGAGTACTTCACTCCCACTTCATGTTTGAAAAATGCTACAAATGCTGTTGACTAGCAGACCGAGAGGGTGGAGCCACTAACAAATACACACACTCACGAACGACATTGTGACATCATAATGTACCAATTTACATCATAGCATACCTCTTAGCCAATAGCGGTGGCAGATTTAAATTCAAATGCAGTGAAGAGTTTTTACCTGACAACGGCACAACACTGACAGTTTCAGGCAGAAATTTTAAATTTGAACTAAGATGCACTAAAGTGCAAAACTATTGACTACACGTGTCTGCAGCACGATTAGACACATATTTATGTAATTTATCAGAAAAAAAATGTTTATTTGGGGGTGACTTGCTCTTTAAGGAGCAACATGAACCCCCCTACATCTGCAATTCAATGAGTAAGAACATATTGATCCACTAGTGTCATAAGTATTAAGTTTAGCAACAGTGCATCACTGTTATCATCAATATTTGACAAAATGCTACTGAAAATAGTCATAAAAAATTTCCTGCTAACAATAAAAGACAAATCTGTAACATTGCTGACAATTCCACTTCTTCATTTTGCAGACAGAATCTTTGTTGCTTATAGACAATGACCCGATGGACACATGGCATCATTGGGCGACACATCCGCAAACCTCTGCCATCTTGTGTGGTGAATGCCATCAGAGCAGCCTTCCCAGATGATGCTGGACACTACAAAGGCGCGTGACCTTCTTTCCACCGGCGCCGTCAGCAGCACGTTACTGCAGCACGTCATAGCTGCTGATAGGAACCGCTGTGGTCAACAAAACCTTTTCCACCGGAGCCGTCAGCAGCGCGAGTCGGCCGCGTCTCAGGAGCAGCATGTTGCGGCCCTTACGCGCCGGTTCTATTTTCTACACGCTACGCCTCTGAAACGGGTCAAGTTTGACATTTTTGGGGAAGACAGGAAATCGGACGCAGAAACGGAGCGAAGCTCCCGAGATTTTCAGAATAAAGAAACGTACTGCCTTCTGGTTGCTTTACTTTAAAAAAAAAAGTTACTAACTGTGCGAAGTTATCACCTAGCTAGCGGTCTCCTTTGTTTTTCAGGTTCGTATTGACGATTATAAAACGGACAGAACATAAAACACAAACCTTTTGGAGCCATGTTGTAGTTTTCTCCTGCTTGTTGTTGTGTTTACTCGTGTGACTTCGTGCTCTGTCGATGACAGCTGCTCCCCTGCTGCTACGCGTCTCTGGTGGGAAGGGCCAAGCAGCAGCTTACGCAAGCAAGACGTGCTGCTGCAGTAACGTGCTGCTGACGGCTCCGGTGGAAAGAAGGGGTAAGGGCCGCGACATGCTGCTCCTGAGACGCGGCCGACTCGCGCTGCTGACGGCTCTGGTGGAAAAGGTTCTGTTGACCACAGCGGTTCCTATCAGCAGCTATGACTTGCTGCTGCAGTAACGTGCTGCTGACGGCTCCTGTGGAAAGCCGGGGTAATGCCGCGCTTGCCTTTTCATCTGCTTCTCGATTCCTAGTTTGTGTAAACTTTCCTTGAATGCACGCTTCACATTGTAAATCTTTGTTCATTTTACCCATAATTTTCATCTCATCGACAACATTTTGCAGATTTTGAACATCATCATAATTACAGTGGCCTAGAATTTCATGCCACGTTTGCATATAAAAACACCCATTACATTTGTCTTCAAACTCTTTCAGTGTTTATAAAGAACAGTCTCTCTTGTTCATAAATGGGGAACTTTGTTCCATCAACATGTTTAAGAAAACTGTCCCCATGTTTAAAAACCACCGTGGCTCCATTACTAGCCACTGCTTTAACTGACAGAATGTCCTGAGGAAATGATGGGATGTATAGTGCTTGTTTCAGTGTTACCTTGTGGCTGCGTCCTCTGCTGTCCAACATACTTATCTCGGCATCTCCTCACCGTTGTGCAGCTCATCTGCTCCTCCTCCCATCAGCCAACTCCATGTAGTGAGCCTCTGGTCAAAATGTCTCATCAAGACTTAAAGTCCTCGATCTTGATATGTGACGTTGCTCCTGTGTCCACCAGTAGCTGTTGATTCGGCATCTCTGGTTCGTTGTCCCGGATCTTCTGGAGTCTGGAACCGGTCTTGAACGTGTAGTCCTTCTCCTTGTCATCCTCCGCGATTCCTCTTGCTTCATCTCGTTTCGGCCTTCTGCAGGTTGCGTCTTTGTGTGTATGGGTGTATTACTGCGGAAATAACTGTACCGCACTTTGGATTGGCACATTCTCACAGTATGCCCCTTCAGTCCAGATTTAAAACACACAATCTCTTTGTTCTTTGATCTTCCATCACCTGCACTCTATGAAGCGGATTCCTGGTCAGGATGCACTTTTGTCCCCATTACGTTGTCATCAGTTACAGCTGCATGCATTCTCTCGGTTTCTTCATAACTTCTAAGTTTTACTTTAAATTCTGGAAATGTGATTTTTGCGTCACTCTGGGTAACGTGCACAATAAGGGGTTTAAATGTCTCTGGCAGGCCTTTCATTATCATTGCGATCAGAAGTCCCTCAGTCAGTGACTCACCAGCATTTTTTAACGCAGTGATGATTGCTTCTGCTCGGATAATATAATCTGTCACACTCTCGTTCCTTTCATTTGTGAGAAGTCAATTCAGTGTACAAACTTATGATCTGTGACTTGCCCACTCCAGCATAATGATCTCTTAAAATCTTCAGTGCTTTCCGACCATCATCAACTGCATCTCTCAGGATTAATGATAAATTCTTGTCATCCAAAAATTGGATCAACTCTGCATATGCTTCTATGTTCCTGTCAGTCATCGGCTTCTTCGCCTTCAGTTTCTTCTGATTTTAAGATGACATCTTTCAAGCTTTGTAATCGGAGATGACCCAGGAATTTCGTTTCCCATATTTCATATTTTCTTTCATCTCCATCAAAAAGCAAACGGGAACATTGACTCCCCGAATCTGCTGCGTGCCCGCTCATGATGCGCAACGACGCTCACTCACTCAATTGTGCCAAACTTCTCACACCTGCTGGTGATTCGCTGATTCAGGTACGCTGCCCTTCCTCCGGTGATTGCAAACTCTCTTTGCTGCTCATCTGGGCCCATAACCTGTTAGCAGAGTTGATTTGTGCTGCATCATGGCACTAGAACTTGAGTAGATAAGTAAGATAATAAGAAATCAGACATTGTCTTCATTCTAATGGATGACTCCACCACTGCTCCTCCATCAAGCAGTAAGCTCATTCATTTGACAGATAGGGGAGGGCGCGGAGCCCCACACCGCCACTTCACCGTGATGTCAATTGTCTGTGACGTGACAGACAAACAGGAGTTTGTACAACCCCCACTTACACAAACATTAACCATATTTGAACTAGTTTACTTGGTTTTACCTCAGCAACTAAAAATGACCGATTTGTCGTTGTCCTCTTGTTTGCCTCTGCGTTTACCTCTGGGCATGTCACGTGTCACGTGACTCTAAAACCGCGCGTTTTTGGGGGGTGCTTGCTTTCATCCCTTTATTTAGTATTTTTAAACACCTGCTAATTGTATGGAAACCTGGGAGTATAACTAAAGTAGCTTATTTACATTAGATTATGCTTTTTTGCCATTTTAAAGAACATGAAAGATGGCCTTTAAGCTTTTCAATGGCGCCCCGAAAGGGGTGGCCAAGGGTGGCCATGGCCACCCCTAGAAAATGACTGCCCTCCCCCCAGGAAAAGCCAGTGCTAATAAATCATATTCACTCAAACCATAAATTGATCTTATTCATTCATGACATAATTGTAAAACAAAATAAAATAATATAATTAATGAGTACAGAAATAATCCGATTTTTTACACATATGTTTCTGCTGCTCATTGTAACGTGAGGAAGGAGCTATTCCTCCAAGTTTATTTAACCTCTCTCCACAGATGCCTCTGACACAGTGCTAGAGTGCATGAGACTGCCTCAAGGTCATGCATTTGCTTCTAAAACTGTTTTCTTTCCAGCAAGAGAAGAATGAAGATAAAGGACTCTTTTCTTTTAATAAATCAAAGAACTCTATTTTTAATAAAGCTAATAAAAACAAAGTGTTAGTCAATGATATAATGTTGACGGATCTGTGAAATAACAATGTTATGATTAATATGCTTTAATAAGTAAATGACTTTAATCTAGTGCACTAGACATGCTGATACACGTAATGTAAACACAGGACACATTGCTGTTACTGATCCAATCAGAGCCTTCCTTTCTGAAGCATGGCTCTGTGGTGTTTATAAATCTGCCAGCTTTGATTCGACCAGAAATCAAAACATCCAGATTAATAAAACTAGTTCCCACGCCATCTTAAAGGGACTTTATGGAGTTTTGAATTTTTATGCTCGTGATTGCCCCCTCAGGCAAAAAGCGTAACGGCAGCTTCAATAGTAGGCTCGTGCACGAGGCGCGCATGCTGTTTGTGCACACTCCTTAACGAAAATAACAGCTGAGACAGAGCACAGTGCTCTGAGAGTGTCCCGTGTGTGTGTGTGGCCTGGAGGACAGTGGACAGGAGAACGCACAGCTAATTAATTAAATAATTTGGTTCTGTTCCTTTCTCTTCAGCACAGCGGACAAAGGTTTAAGATGGGTCAGTCTGTCAGCTTCACAGATCATTCCCTTCCCTTGCTTGAAAAATTGTTCCAAAATGAAAGTTGAACCCACATCTTTTTTATCTGTGAATTCAATGCCGTTCGGCAAGTCTCAAATAAAACTTTGGGCATCTTACTGTAAAAAAATATACCATTAATGTAAAAAATAAACTCTAAATAAATTTTGTTCACATCTAGATTCGAACCCGGATCTTCGTCTTCTAAATAGGTGAGCTAAAGCGCCAGTAACGTCTTTCGTATCTGTAGCTTTTATATCCTTGATGACAGCTGAAACAACGTTCAAAGAACAGTTCGGAGCGAAAATGGCTATTTTGTTGCTAATTTGCAGAAAATATCTAGAAGAAAGTAGCTAAGGGTCCTCAGAAATGTAGCTAGGTTCATCACTAGGCGTTAGGAACAGCAACAAAGTCGCTGAGTTGGCACTAAATCAAATCAAATCAAATCACTTTTATTGTCACGTCACATGTGCAGGTACACTGGTACAGTACATGCGAGTGAAATTCTTGTGTGCGAGCTTCACAGCAGCAGCGTTGTAAAAATACAGTAATGTAAAAACATGTAAAATATAAAAATGGCTAATCTAAATATACAAATGAATAAAGTAAACAATAAGATAACAGATATAATATATACAGAGGCTGGTATGTGCAAAACAGTGGCATTAATGTACGGTATGGAGCGTGTAATGATGGAGTTTCAGTAGTGAGGGTGAGGTGTCTGCGATGTGTTCAGCAGTCTGATGGCCTGATGGAAAAAGCTGTCTGTCAGTCTGCTGGTTCTGGACCGGATGCTGCAGAACCTCCTTTCTGATGGAAATAGTCTGAACAGTTTATGGCTGGGGTGACTTCAGTCCTTGATGATCCTCCCCGCTTTCCTCAGGCACCGCTTCCTGTAGATGTCCTGGAGGGAGGGAAGCTCACCTCCAATAATCCTTTCTGCACACCGCACTACTCTCTGGAGAGCTTTGCGGTTGCAAGCGGTGCTGTTGCCATACCAGGCGGAGATGCATCCAGTGAGGATGCTCTCAATGGCACACCGATAGAAGGTCCTGAGGATGCGGTGGCTCATGCCAAATCTTTTCAGTCTCCTGAGAAAGAAGAGGCGCTGCTGTGCCTTCTTCACTGTATTTTCCGTGTGCACTGACCACGTAAGATCCTCTGCCAGGTGAACTCCAAGGAAACGGAAGCTGCTCACCCTCTCCACAGCGTCGCCGTTGATGGTGATGGGGGGGGGGGGGGGGTTGTGTATTCCTCTGCACCTCCGGAAGTCCACTATCATTTCCTTTGTCTTTGTGATGTTGAGGGTGAGACTGTTGTCCTGACACCAGTGGGTCAGGGCGCTGATCTCCTCCTTGTAGGCCGTCTCATCGTTGTTGGTGATGAGACCTACCACTGTGGTGTCGTCCGCATACTTCACAATGATGTTGGAGTTTCTCGTGGCCGTGCAGTCGTAGGTGTAGAGTGAGTACAGGAGAGGGCTCAGCACACACCCCTGCGGTGCACCAGTGTTCAGTGTTACGGGAGATGAGGTGGTGCCGCCCAGTCTGACCACCTGGCGTCTGTCAGACAGAAAGTTCAGGATCCAGCTGCAGAGGGAGCTGCTCAGTCCTAGATCCTGCAGTTTCCTGTCCAGCTTTGAGGGAACAATGGTGTTGAATGCTGAGCTGTAATCGACAAACAGCATTCTCACATACGTGTCTCTCTTCTCCAGGTGTGACAGGGCAACATGGAGTGTCAGGGCTATGGCATCATCAGTGGACCTGTTGTGGCGGTATGCAAACTGTAGAGGGTCCAGTGAATCGGGCAGTGCAGAGCAGAAGAAGTCCCTGACCAACTTCTCGAAGCATTTGCTCACGATGGGGGTCAGGGCTACAGGTCGCCAGTCATTCAATGTGGAGATGGTGGATGATTTGGGTACAGGGACAATGGTGGCCATTTTGAAGCAGGCTGGGACTACAGACAGAGAGAGGGAAAGGTTGAAGATGTGTGTAAACACTCCAGCCAGCTGACCCGCGCATGACCTGAGGACGCGGCGGGAATCCCGTCCGGACCAGTAGCTTTGCGTGCGTTCACCCTCCTGAAGCACCTCCGCACATCCTCTTCAGACACAGTGTGCGCACTGACGTCATCCGCGGTGCGCTCACTGTCCGGTCTCATGGAGTTCGCTGTTTCGAATCTGGCATAGAATGCGTTTAGATCCTCACACAGAGAGGTCGTGGTCTGCGGTGTGCTGGTTCTCCCTCTAAAGTCTGTGATTGTGTTTAGTCCCTGCCACATACTCCGGGGGTTGTCAAACTGTTGCTCCACCCTGTCTCTGTACTCACGTTTGGCTGCTTTGATCGTCTTCCGGAGGTGGGTTAGGGTTAGGGTTAGGGTTAGGGTACTACCTCACTCTCTGCTGCTAAAGCTACGGATAGCAAATGCTACGGGCTATGCCTGAGCGTGAACGTGCATGAAGCAGCCTGCTCGACCCGAGCAGCTCTCTTTTTCTGTGATTTTACAGAAAAACAGGCAATCACAGTAAAAATGCCAGGGCTCATTCTACAGGACCAGGGCATTGCAGGAGAATGCATGAAGAAGAAATTTATTATTTCTATACATGTTTTGGCTGTCAAACTTCCATAATGCCCCTTTTAGTTCAGTTCTCAAGAGCTCACTGGAGTTCCCCGCATGCTAAACGAAGTAACGGACCGGCCATCCGGACTTCCTTTTTAAGCTGAGAACCAACAAGCTGGATAAAATCTGTTGCATTTTACCAACCAAGCAACGGTTCCTTTCAGAATAAAAGCTGAACTCACTGACCCAAGGAGGGTCCCTTTTGACGCTGTGAACCACCTGTCATTTTTTACCTGAAGACAATCCAAAGACTAGTTTGTCATACTGCTGACGCTGTTCCACCGGCTCCAGAACCGAAAGGAGGGTCAGAGGACCTGGCATTCTGGATCTGTGCAGGGGTCTCATTCCAAGGGTATGTGTGGAGCGACAAAATGGCGTCTCATGTGTTTATGAAACTCTGATCATAGAACATTTCTTTGGCCCTGTTCGGCCACCCCTATCAAAACTTTCTGGAGGCGCCCCTGAAGCTTTTCCCAAATGATTTGACAACATTTGCTGACTAGAACTGAGATTGCATTTAGACAAAAAGGGGAACAATTTGTTTATACCCAAAAATAAAAACACTCCTGAATTCTCTGAAAGATGGCCTTCAATCTAGTACATTTTTGTTTGTCTGAAACTGGTCATGTTGAGACAGACCTTTAGCAGTTCATTCCAGAATATTTTGGCTTCTTAAAGCTGTGACCATCGTCTTTTATTGCTAAATGGGACAATCAGCTGAAACTGTAAATGAAGTTTGTAAGCCTGTATTCATCACACGCTCATAAATGAATGGCGTTTTGCGTTAACAAGTTATTACCGTGGATAGGACTTCACTGTCACCCAGTTACTGTATAGCTGACGTCACCTCGTCTTCTTAGCGCGTCTTCATCCACCTGCAGCCGCTGAAATAAGAAACGGGGATCCGTGCTGCAACCGGAGCAATTAATCTGCGAATTTCCAGTAGAACACTTTTGCCAAAAGATTACTGAGCAATAATCAGATTTTTATTTTACTTTCGCAAATTTGATTTTACATTAGATAATACAGAAAACAGGGACGGCTTGCCAACATTTTTAAAATCCATCCCTGTTAGTAACAAGTCAGGCAGGATGGCTCACTGCGCTGCTTCCAGGCCTCATCCTGCAGACACCTGAGTAAATAAAAAACTCTTAAGAGATTAACCACCGATTTGAGGCAATCATTGTGATTAAAATTAGGACATTATGATAAATTATGACATTGTCAATGAAGTATGGAATTTTATTAATGATTTTCGGAAGCCAATGGCATCAGTAGAAGTGCTTTTGAACAATGTGGTTTGGGAATAGGTGGGGTTTCCAGTGAGCAAGCATTTGGTTCATTATAACTTTAAAAAATCCCAGGAAATTGTGATCATGTGGAGGTCACGTTGCAGCTGGAGCATTGCCCAAAAATGCAATAGCATATCTAATAGAAGGAGACTGTTCCTATAAATTAATTTGTCCCACCAAAATCCCCCCCCCCCCCCCCCACACACACACACAAAAAAATCCAAAGAATAAAGGAGAACTCTAATTCTAAGAAAATAATTGTTGTTGCACATTTCAGAGACTGCTGTCTTCCAAAGGAATTGGCTGTGAATTATAGGAATTTTTCCTCTGTTGTTCAGAGTTGCTCAGTTATATAAGCCACTTTAAAAAAAATCTGAGATAATAAAATAACATACAGACAATAACATGTTCATAGAAATCTGGTGCAGCTTATCAGAGATTCTGCTGTTTTCAAAATGATCACTTTGTACCTTTTTACTTTGTTTAGAGCAAAAAGTGAGTTTATGAAGAAGGTCGATGGGTTCATGAATCATGTGGAAGAGTGTATTCAAAATGACCTTATCTTATTTTGAGAGGTGTTCCAGTAATTTTGGTGTGTGATAGTGATTTTGCTGGAATGTAATTTTTTTTAGTTGATCTAAGGTCATGTGTAAAGCTAAACATTCTGCTTCAGACTGGTTGTGACCTCATAGTCTTTTTTGTGTGAGTCTGTGTGGTAGCTGGTTGTTTTGCAATGACCAAATGTGAAATATCGGAAAGTTTTGCATCAAGAACAAGCACAAAGTCTTCATTCAGAGGGAATTCTTGTAAACTCTATTTCAGTAGAAAATAATAAACGGTCTTATCTGCTGGTATTTTAACTACATTTATTGGAAAACAAAATAAGATGGATTTGTTAGTACAATGAGACAAAAACAACACTCAGTAAATTGCTGAGCTCTGAAAACAAAACAAAAAATAAAAAACATACAAAATTTGGAATAGAATGAAAACATCCTTTATTGGCTCTCGTTGGGGAAAATTAGGTGTAACAGCAGGAAAGTCAATACACAAGAAGAATAAAGGGCTGCAGCTACAATAAAAAGCAGCCAATGTAAAAGACTGTCATAAAAATCTGATCTAATTAAATCATAAAATATAGCATACCATATTCATTTCTAAAGCACATTAAAAACACAGCATGAGAGCTGTTCGAAGTGCTGCACAAGACGACAATCATAAAAATGCAATTTCAAATTTAAGAGGGGTGATGCCTGTCTAACTGAGAGGAGAAGTGCATTCCAGAGTGCAGAGGCAGCACACACAAAAGCCTGCTCCCCCTGCAATTTATAGTTCATGTTAGGTGTGCAGAGTAGCAAGAGATCAGCAAACCTCAGTGCGTGTAATGGGGCATAAGGAGTGAGCAGGTCAGACAAGTAAGAAGGTGCAAGACTGTTTAAAGCTTTAAAACACAAAAGTCAATACCTTAAACTTCACCCGAAAAGTTACAGGAAGCCCCAAAACCAGAGTTATATGATTGCGCCTGTTAGTGTTTGTCAAGAACCTAGCCACAACATTCTGAACCATCTGCAGCCGATTCAGACCACAGACAGGGGTGCCAAGGAGAATTTAATTTGCATGTATAATGGATTCTGAGTGCAACTGCTTCAAAATTGTTTTAGGCATGCTAGTCAGTGCAAGTGATACAAACATGATTTGACAACTTCATCTGAGGGACCATCAAAAGGTCTACATCTAGTTTTACCCCAAAGATGGTCACACACAGTTTGAGACAAAGATTGGGAAAGTTGGGAACAAAAGAGGAGCGAGAGAGGTTCCTAAGATCAAAAAGGATTGACTAAAGCCTAATGTATACTTCTCTGTCAGCTCGAAAAGGGAGAGGAATGCACGCACGGACGGACAGAAACATTTTGCCCTCATACTTCGTCTCCTGTATAGTGTTGCAAAGCAATTCCCCACCAGGACAGCGGAGGGTGTAGCGCTCTTCTGTGGTATCCTGTCATGTATCCAGTTCAAGATGGTGTATTTATATTGTGTTTTTTTTGTGTGTGTGTGTATTTAAGAGACTCTGACACGGACAAATTTGTCCCTCATTCTCCTCCACCCCTTCATACACTCGCCACCTCTAAACTCAGGTTCCCCATCATTTCCGTTCACAAATAAAATTCTTGCTTGCTTTTCTCTCCTCCAGTCATGGGGGGATAAAACTTTCATATTTTAGAGTTTTGCCACGAGGTATTCTTCAAGTTGCTCCATGTCTGCCGCTAGATATCCTCGGCTCTCTTTGTTTTTGAAGGCGCAATGGCAGCTGTGTAGACAACAGCGTTGCCCTGACCAATCACAAGCTTACGTTCTCTGTCTCAACATACGGATGTTTAGAAAAGAAAGCTCGAATCTGTCTGTCCTTGCAAGGGCTCTCCAGCAGGCTCGCAAGGACGGATAATGGTGTTGTGTGCACCCGTCCCGACGCAGATGGAGAAGTATAATTTAGGCGTTACTCTTGGACTCATTTACCATGTGGAAGTTGGCAGCTAACCACCCCTTCACCTCTGATTTACAATCATACATTAGAGAGCCCATATTTGGTTTGTCCGTAGCCGAATAGATCTGGCAATCGTCAGTGTAGGTTTGCTAACTGAGACCATACCTCTCCAATTTTTTACCCAAAGCAAGCAGATAAATTGAAAAAGGGAGAGGCCCAAGGACAGAACCTTGTGGCACTCCCAAATTTAATGGAAAATCTGATTTTATTAAATGTAGGTAAGAGGTTTCAAAACTTGTGATGGAAACTGCTTCCCTAACCCCTACTTCACACCGGAAGCCTCAGCGGTGGGGAACATTAGCGAAAAGTCACAGCTTCAAATAAAATCCATTATAGTCTATGGTGGTGATTCAAACCAGCCACGACACAGACATTTTTAGGTGGGACCCAGAAGCAACGCACTACACCACTACATTTAGCATTGGGTTCTATTTTTGTCATGAGCCAATTGTGGTCCATTTCTGCAGTTAACATAGTGCTAGCCAGGAAATCACACATGGTTTTAGTGTAAAACCTCAGGAAATTTTCTAAATTAAAGACTATTGCAGCAATGTAATTTCATATCTATGTAGATTATGTCAATACATGTGACCCAAAGGCTTATTTACTCCCAGCATTGTTCGAGAAGTGCAAAAGTGTGTTTTTCATGGCTTTAATCCTGGCTGTGGAGAGGAACAACATCAAAAATGACATCAAACAGTGATATCAAATGGGATTTTCTTCTCTTTGGTTCAATGGTGGATGGCAAAAAAACATACTGTGACCTTTGAAGTCTCGAGAAATTTTGTGATCTTGTAAGTCAAGCGAGGATGATGGTGGAAGCCCTGAGGGATTTTATGAACTTGCGAGTCTAACGAGGAGCACGGCAGAGAAGCCGCTCCATGGCTGAGATTCTTTCAGTGTGTAAAGGCACACATCGAAGCTCACGAGTAAACTGTTCCGCTGCCATTCTGTGTGACTGATACCGCCAGTGTGAAGTAGGGGCCAGTCAGACTTCTTAGACAGAATGTTAAGTTCACTTTTTTGCCTGATCTCATGTAACATTAATTAACATATTTACTTCAGTTACTTAATTTAATTTAGCTTGTTTTCAGATTGTCTGTGAAATCCTATTCTATGCTGTCTATGGCAGGAAGCTTACAATAGAAAATTATATGAAGATGTCTTTTCTGTACGTCACAAATTGAAATTCTTAGACTCGGTGTTTTTTCTGTATAACAGTAGCTTCACCTTCTCAGTGGTAGTAATTCATCTCAAAATACATCATTAAAAACCTCAAAATACTTCTTCCTCCCTTTACCTCCTCAGTGGCCTAGACATATGAGGGTTCACCGTGAGACTAGAAGATTGTGGGTTCAAATCCACGGTCAGGTCATATCAAAGCTGTGGCTCACTGCTTCCCACAAGAATGGGTCAAATGTGGAGATGTGATTTCACCTGTGTGTGATGACTAATGGGACTTTAGCTGTATTGGTAACACTTTACAATAAGAGTCCTTTGATTAACGTTACTTACTAACTTGATAACCTGCTTAAAATGAACGTAATGTATTACTAAGCAGACACCCCCATCCCAAGCCCTTTGTCCTAACCTTAAGGACATTTAATAGTTGAAGGGATACGAGGCAGTTTTGGTTTGCTTTTAGCACCCCCTAGTGTTCGATTAGTGAAAGTGAAAGCCAGAGTAAAACTTATCTCCTCACTGTGCTAGGTTTTTGACACAACAGCTGAAATGTCTCCTGAGCCTTCATTAGTGTCTACAGGATCCGTTCATCACTAAATCAAACAAATCAGCTCTGTTCACGATCTAAAACATGCAGGAAACATGCTGGAAGCAAACTGCAGCTCCAGGTATGTCAGCTCCACTTTTACCAAGTCCAACAGGGACCAAACTGCCACTCTGAAGTTGCAAGTGCAATATTCCTTGCCACAGAGGGCAGTAGGCATCTTAGTTACATTTCATTACCCTGTAAAGAGTCATTTTAGCACATAACGGCTCAAAAAAAGTATTTAAAAAAAGGATAAAGTTGCATATGCCTTTAACATAACGGTGATGCTAATTTGGGATACTTAGTTTATTAATGCTTAATAATACATGAAGTAATGTTAATAAAGAGACCCTTATTGTAAAGTGTGTAACGTCCAGGAATGGTCAATTTTCGCCTACAGATTGACCTACATGCCACCAGTCATCTACAGACATAAATTCCATTCTCTAAGGTGAATTTTGCATTCTATCTTCCAACAAGCCCAGAAGGTTCTGCAGCTCTGAACACATGAGAACATATTGTCAACAAACTGTTCCCGTTTCAAGGCCTAAGCTTCCCTTATCGCTTCTACAGGATTCATCATGCCTCTGAATAAAGTGAACACATTTTCAGCTCATATAAGTTAAATAATCATTAAATAATAATATGGTTGAATGTATGAATGTTATATGAATACTATTGAAATGTTTTGATTAATCTGTGCTTAAATTACTGTGGTTGAAATGAATATTATGATGTTATGATCAGTAATGTTTGGTTTAACAAGTGAATCATTATCTACACTCAGACACAATGTTCATTAGAGATAAATTAAAGTTAAAGTAATTTTGGCACATAGATATTTTCTTACCCACAAATCAGAGCATCCCGTATCTGAAAGAATGCGTGATGTTCTGAGGTTTGTTTGTTAACACCCCTCAACATGGCACGTCCCGAAAGGCCAAGTAAATCATAATATGAGAATATTAAAACAGAATAGCTTCTAAGTGATTCAGCATTCTTTGAGATTCAGCATCTTGTTAGTTGAGCTAACTCTGACTGGTCATCGGAGGGAAACTCTGCTCCCACCGCATTTTTAACAAACTGTCAAAAATCTGTTACAAGCTACAGCTGACACAGCTAAACGGTTACTTCAGCTACTCAAACAGCTGTTCTAGATGCAAACGATTTCATCTATCTGTTGTGATCCGGGAGATGACTCTGGACCGACTTGGTTGTACTGCGGTCTTTTCTACGAACTTTGGTACCTTGGGGTCACCCGACCCCCGACATCTCAGATCCGAAAGGGAGTCTCCTCAGAGGTACGTAGAACACAGCAAGATTGTGTCTGATGCCATTTTGATAAGAACCAACTTCATAGTTTAATGCAGACCAAATTATTTTCACACCCAGAACTCAGTTCTTCTAGGTTCTGTGTCCTTCTGTCCCCAGCCTCCTCCTGTTCTCACTCTAGGTTCTCCTCTTGTGTCCCATTGTGTTCCCCAGCCCACTCCAGGTTTCCCCGTAGTCTTTTCAGATTTAGAATGCCCATCCATGTTTGTCTTATGGTTGTCTTGTTTTCAGGTTTTAGGAGTTCACTTATCTGTAGTTTCTCTGTAGATTTATTTTACCTAGTCAGTTTTCCCCACTCAGCTAATTAGTCTCACCTGATCCCTTCACCTCTCACTCCCCATGCACCTGCTGCCTGTTTCCCTGATTGCTCCCCTCTGTGTATATAACCCTGTCTGCGTCACAGTGTTGTGTTGGTTCATTGTAATTGTCAGCGTGTTCTGTCCTCCTCTAGTTAGTGCGCATGAGTGAGCTTCAGTTTGTTCGTTCTACGATTTTGATATTAAGTTGGGTTTGTTTTGTGCCTCTGGACTTTGGTGCATCCGCCTTTAAAATAAAGGAAGTGTTCTCTCAAACCTCTCCTGCCTTGAGTCGTTCTGGGGATTCTGCATCTTGGGTTATAACCTCCTGCTCTCACTGTGATAGATACACGGTTCTGATAAACACACACCATTCAATCACCATACATCACATCCCATCCACTTAAGATTCATCCATCACAGTAGTCTTAGTTAACTTGTCATGTTTTTAATTGTTTGGAAAATTAATGTCTTGCCTTTTATAAACCTGACTCTGTCTGAATTGATACGAAGTGTGATTGATCCCTGAAAAAGCAAAGAATCCTATAGAATCTTCTAATTAAACATTCAAAGACCAATCAGAGTGATACCCTATATTTATACAGAATATCCCCGCTTATTAGTCATAAGTAAAGATAATATATTAAGCTTAAAAGCAAAAATATTTACCCCTCTACAAGTGTTACAGCTGTATTTCACTGAGCTGTACACAAAAACTGCTGTGGAGCCGAAGAAAGTAATTTTCTGCTTAATTATAAACCAGCAGATCATAGTCAAGCTTTTCCTGTTAGTGTAATTAGCATTAATTAAAATCAAGTTGCTGATCCTCATCCAAGATCCCAGCTAATGAAATAAAAATATATAATTGCATCCGCATGCACTCATAGCGGATACTAGATACCATGCACTAAAGATGATTTTAAGTTTTCATTAAAGCTTTGGATGCTTTACGTGATTTGGATTTGCAACAACAGTCTACAAGAGGTTAAACCACAACAAATAAATATCCATATGGCAGTTTATTTAATTTAGCTGTAGGTCCCATAAAATATAAAACTCAGTTGGAATACAAGCTAATTGAATTGATCACAAAAATGTTGCTGGGCATAAATTATAATTTTCTATGTAAGTCATATAAGAAATTATTAGAAATTTTAATTTCCTCCTTGAGGAAAGATTTGGACAAGCTGGATACCCCTCCTCCCAACACACACACACAGACACACAGACACACACACACACCACCCCATTCAAAGATGTAATTACATGAAAAAACCAAATCATGTGTTTGCAGATGGAGCATGTCTGCATTTTACTGTCTGGTTGTTTCATATATTTAGACAAAACAAGAAAAATGTTAAGCGTCCACTAATTATGACCAACTAGGTTATATGTTGTGTTTTTGTATTCATGTATTTATTGTTAAGCATTAAAAGAAAACATGCTAATCATTTAAAGAGCAAGTCACCCTCAAATCAACTTTTTTTGTTGATAATTCAATTCAATTCAATTCAAATTCAATTCAAAAATACTTTATTAATCCCAGAGGGAAATTGATTGCTGTAGTAGCTCAGAATAATAATAATAATAATCAAGTTGTCAAAGAGTTGTTGTATATTAAACTATATAAATGAGTGTCTAATTGCTCTGTAGACAAATGTAGTCAATAATTTGGCACTTTATTTAATCTTAGTTAAAATTTAAATAATCTGCCTAAAACTGTCAGTGATGCACCGTCGTCAGGCAAAAACTCAGCACTGCATTTGAATTTAAATCTGCCATTGCTATTGGCTAAGAGGTACACTATGATGTTAGATTGTACATTATGATGTCACAATGTTGTGTGTGTATTTGTTAGTGGCTCCGCCCTCTCGGTCTGCTAGGCAACAGCATTTGTTGCATTTTTCAAACAGGAAGTGGGAGTTGAGTAAGAATCTGGCAGGGGGTGACTTGCTCTTTAACCAGGCCCTCCAACAGGGTTTTCACACTCTCCACTCAGGTGCAAAACATTAACTTTGGTTTAGAAATATGCACTTAAGAATCAAATAAATCATATTTTTTGTTGCTATTTTGTTGTGCTGTTTTATTAAATATGATTATTCCATCAACACATCATATGGATCTCACAATGGATTCAAATTAGTCTCCAAAACCAGCCGGTGGATAATTTTACCACCAAAGTCTTGCCGGTTCAGATGATGCACATGGTGCACAATGCTACAAGTGAAAACCATGCAAATCAAATAAGGCCGTGGTTGTAACATCAAAACATCGATGCTAGAGATTTAGGAACAGCAACAAAATGATCATATCTGGTTTGTAGAATCATAAGACAACAGTATAGCTGTCAAGATGAAAACCTGCCAAGTTTGTGAAATATCACCAAACTTCCGTTTCATTTAAAATGATAAATTTCCTAACGTGCTTTTCTGAGTCAGAGGACTCCAACGCACTTTACACTACAGTTATGTCTGACAGTGATGAGCTACACTGTAGCCACAGCTGTCCTGGGGCACACTGACAGAAGCAAGGCTGCCATACACAGGTGCCTCTCTGACCACCAACAGCAGACCAAAAGGGTGAAGTGTCTTGCCCAAGGATAAAATGACTGACTAGGTTCAAACTAGGTCAAACTCCTAACCCTTAGCCACTGTCACTCCAATCATTAATACATTTTATATAGAACAAAACAAACAAATAGTGTTTATTAGACACTGATGAAACAAGCTTAGATGTTTGTAACCAGCAGATATTTTACATTCTCATCTACCATGTGTCACATCATAAAAAATAAAAAGGTTTGGGTGGAAAAGAATGTTTCCAGTATGTTTGTATGAACACCTGTTTGGTTGCAATAAACTGTGATTCAAACAATAACAATATCTTTATGAATAATAATGCATTATTCAATAGAAAAATTTAAAACAAAAGGAGCGAGTAACACTTTCACAAACTGTTTTCTCCAAGTTGAAACCTTTAAGGACTTGTTTTACACCTGCCTCCTGCTTGTAACACACAGAGAGAAGTCAACACTTTAATCAGATCAAATTTAACAACATGAGTTTTCAGCAAAACACTTTAAAAAAACTTGTTGGCAGATCTTACAAACCAACTTGTTCTTCTCTGGTCATAAATCCAGACTTCAAACCCGGATTTCTGAGAACCACCAGAAACAGAGATAACTTTGGTGGGTTTCCTTTCATAAACGTGTCATGCCATGAGCCTCAGGGCTGTTCATGTGATTTTCTTCTTTTAACATTTTTCTCACCCTCAGTCAGTTCTTATTATTGGGTGGGTGGGGGGTGGGGGGCGGGTGCAACCCGCCTAAAAGACATTGAATGCTTTTTGAAAATGGTTTTAACATCACATCCCAAATCAAACATGTGTTTCAGTATCAATAATTCCTGTTTTTGTCACTGAATTCATTATTTCCGTATTTGGATTATGCTATTTGCTCCAGAATCAATAAAAATGTGATAAAGTAATAGAAATGTAAAACCAATTTCTTTGGAGGCTAGGGAGAAGAGTCAGGACCCCTCTGCTTCTGGAGGACGATGGATGGATGGATGGAACTAATTCTTGAAGTGAAAAGTTCTAGCGAACATGCTATTTTTTCTACTTTTTTATAATTTACGCATGCTTTACGCACTTTACGCATGTTTAGGCTGTACAGAAAAAAAACGAGAAGGAAACAGAGCTAAAATGCGAACATAACACTTAAAGTCTCTGTTTGATCCTTTAAACCTGAGAATTTTTTACAGTGCAGCGCTATTTATTATCTTATCCAAATAAAAATTGCACCAGCTCTGTGATGGCGAAAAGCCTTCATAAACTTTTGAGCGCACCATGGAGCTGCAGGTTATTTAAACACCTGTAGAGAATTTACTCCAAATGTCTACTGAAAACCTCAAGGTGTCACACTCCGAGGCACCAAGAACAGAGAAGCAGCTCCTGGAGGGTTTTACGCAGCTCCTGGCTCCGGTACGCGTAAATGAGAGGATCGATGAGGGAGTTACAGATGATGAGGATGAGAAAAAGGTTGAAGTTCCGGAAGAAACAGTTGCATAAAGGGTTGGTGGGACACGCCAGGATGAGGATGAGGTGGAGGAAGAAGGGGCCCCAACATATAATGAAGACCCCTAGCAGGATGGTGAGGGTGATCGCTCCCTTCATGCTAGTTGAGTGACGCCTGCCTTTATTGAATGCAGTGATGCGCCGCGAGTGCACGTGCGCCAAAAGAAACATGTGCAGGTACAGCACGGCGTTGAACACCAGGGTGATGCAGAAAAAGGTGACGAGGCACACGATGACCGCGTTGTCTGTGTAATAAACGATGAAGAGGATGCTGGAGGTGACACTGGCCAGCCACACCACCGCGATGATGATTATGGCGCGCCGTGTGGTCATGATGCTGTGGTAGCGCAGCGCGTAAAAGATGGTGACGTAGCGATCCGCGGCAATGGTGCACAGAAAGGAGAGTGAAGACACTACCGAGCTGCAGATCATCACGTCGATTACGTTGTCCAGGTGGCGCAACATGCCGGGGTGCACGTCCAGCAAGCCGTGATCGTTGAGAAGCATGAATAGGGTCTCCACCACGTTGCTGACGCTGACGAGCATGTCGGACACGGCCAGGCAGCAGATGAAGTAGTACATGGGCGAGTGCAGGTTGCGATTCTTGATGATGGCCCAGATCACCATGATGTTTTCCACCAGGCTGATGAGTCCAAGCGCCAGGAAAAGTTCCTGGGGGATGCGGATCTGAACGCAGCCGAACGAGTCTCTCTCCCCTACGGTGGAGTTTGTCTCGTTGTCGTCCAGGTAGTGCCCCAGCGGACTGTAGTCCATGTGGCGGATGGAGGGAAAGTGCTGGGAACTGTTGGCCATGTCCATATTTGAAAAACTGAACAGAGTTCAGATTTCAGTGAGGTATAGAAATTTCATTAAAGCAGGGGTCCACATCTGGCTCAGCTGTCTCCCAGTCAACGTCCAAACAAGTGTGAAACTCCTCAGTGAGCCAATTGTCCAGAATCCTTTAAACTTTATTTACATGATGTTCATTTGATGTCCCTTTGCTGTGGAAACGTCTAATCAAGATGGACGGGTCCACGTTAAAAACGCGTCTCCTCGTTTGCTGATACGAAGTCCATCAATAATCCATCCTGTTTGTATGGACTTCCCGTTCCGAACCACCAAAACCCTCAAACCGTCCAGAGCAACGCGGTGGCCGAAAACAAACGGAATGCTTGTTGGGTTTGGGGAATTGAGTTTTTTTTTTTTGAGCAACTGAAGAAGATGCTGAGTGACTTCATCAAACTCCTCCTCCTCCTCCTCCAGCGCAGATCCATTGGACTTTGGTCCTGTCTCAGCGTGTTTTTTTAATGTATTTATTTATTTATTTTGTTGAAGCTTGAATCACTAAGACTTCACTAATTTCTTTAAAATGTTAATATTGTATGAAAACCCCTAACAAAGTGTCTTATGTAAAATTAGTGGTGGGCGTAATGCAATTTGTGTGTTTGCATGTAAAAGCTGTTATTCTCTGTGTCATGCTAGATTAAAAATTAAAGCAGCACACATTAAAACCTCCCGAGACATAATCCTAATCGGGAGAAAAATGTTTAAAATAATTTCATTCTTGAATTTATATTCTTGGATTTTTGTAAACCTGCACTTTCTGCTGCTTGCCTTTATTTCCAGTCATCTCAGAGGTCAAATTGTTCTAAATGCTATAAAAATAGACAATCTGGTGATTCAAAAAGCAGCCAGTCGGACAAAATTTATTTTAATCTGGACTGAAGGGAACTGCTGGAACCTGATAGTCACGCACAACGCTTTTGGGATAAAAAGTCCCATTCTTTAATCTAATTTAAACAATAAGACAAAAACAGCTCGTGTAAATTCAGATTTGATGCCAACATTTAAATGTTATTTGAACAGAAACAAACATGTGTAGATTAGCAGAAAAAAAACAACTAAAAAGTATCACAAATGCATCTGATATTCAGAAAAGAAACAAGACACCGCCAGTATAAGGTGCATAATTTATGAAAATAAACAAGTTAGACATATGTTACACAAAAATAAATTATATTTAGTTGGCATTAATACAATTTTCATTTTAATGCATTAAAAGTGCAATTCAATGAATCTAATTTGATAATTTCTATTAAATTATGCATAATACAGATAGTAATAAAAATAACTGTTTGTGAATGTTTAAACGCGAAATCACAACAATTATGTGATTCAAAGCTCTGCGTTATTTTGAATTTCCTTTAGTTTTTGACAGAAACCCTGCATTGATATTCAAACCTCATCCAAATCATTTTTCATCATCAATGATCAAATACAGTATATCCTGAATCCTCAGCAGCAGTTATGATCACATCCTAAAGTCACCAAAAACAGTAATCTTAGTAAATCTGTGGAAAACTGCTATAGCTCACCAGGCATCCTCTAAGGCCCACACACACACCTCTGTTGAGTGTGAAAGTGTTTTTCTAGAACTGCAGAAGAATCACATGAAAACTTCCTCCATTCTCTGCTGTAGCTCCGGGTGAACAACAACAACGACTTCATTTGGCCACCAAGGACAGTCACAAGCATCATGTGGCTGCAGATAGCAAATGGCTGCTGCTATAAGTGCTGAGGGGATCCGGTTCCCGTGGAGCGTATGCCCTCTGTTTGACTGGGAAGCTTTTATCATTGACCGTCATTCTCTAAAATTCAACATTTATTGCTGCAAACCTTGCATAACAAAAGCAAACAGGAAGTCTACAGAAAGCTCACTGTTGTCGCACTGAGGGTTTTCTCCCCTCTAGTCTGAGAAGTTTGCCGGGAGGAAAAAATAAGCTCACCATGAGACAGAGCCACCCTTTTGTCAAATTAAATTATGTTTGGGATCTCTGCACACTGTCAGAAGTCTTGGCATTCTACCCCAGAGAAAATCATCTGAAAGAGTGGAGACAAAAATAAAACTGTTGGGTAAACAGAGGAAAAAAATTAGAGAGGGTTGGAAATAATAAAGGTGTTTTTAGTGTGATGCTGGAAGTACAGTTCAACCCTCAGGTTCTCACATGTTGCAAGTATAGATGCCATCAAGGTCAACAGCATCCGAGTGGATAAAAAGCAAGGAAAGTGTCCAATTTATCAATCAGTTTAGCAAAAATTAGAAATATCTTCAATTCTAATGCACAGAGAGTAACTTCATATGGATTATTGCAGAATTTAGGCCAGCTTGATGGAACCAGAAATAATCAAATATTGGCAATTTGACTCCAATTGAAGTTCGAGTTTGAGCCAAACTGACCGAGGAAGTGAGGAATTATAGAGCAATAAAAACAGCCAGCATCACATTTAGATAAGAAAGGTTAAATAATTATGAATAATCCCAATCTGCAGACTGAAGGAGCAGAAGGTCACAGAAGCTTCAGCCTCAATCTGAGATGTACCTGCTGGATTTTTTTTTGTTTTTGTTTATAATTTATATGTTTGAGTGATCTGAACAGAAGCAACAACTTCAAAAATCTTGTATTATTTGATTTTCAATATTTATTCAGATTTATTTAAAAGTGTATAGTTTATAATGTCAAAAATAATCTGAATATTTTAGAAATGTAGGATTTTATAGTAATTAATCAAAGGAAAGATATACAAGTGACTATAATCAATAATAAACATCTTTAGAGTATTAGTGTTACAATAACAACCTGTTATAGAGATTTTGGTTTTAATATTTTACCTTCATTTCTGCTGAATAAAGCTGTTTCAATACTAAAAATAAAAGAAAATGCTAAACAAAAAAATGTTGGATTAACTGAAAATTAATCTACTGGTTTAACATTCAACAGAAACATGTTTTCATTAGAGAAATAGGTTTAGTTTAGTTTATCTAAGGTCATTTATGTAGGTTTTTAGAGGTCCTGGTATGGTTTAAAGTTTAAAACTGCAGCAAGGTCAAGTGTTTTCTGAATTTGTGATGATTTTGGTTAGGGTTCGGGACGACGGAACGGTTTCAGTTTTGTGCCGGTGAACATGAAAACAACAGAAGCGAAGAACACATTTAAGCTTTACTGAATGAAGAACTAAAGAGGCTGGGATTAAATAAAGTGACTTTGGTTGCTTTGAATAATCTGACAGTTTAAGAATAACATGTGAATGAATTTAATTAAGCTGATGTTGTGACGATTAAAACAAAAACTACTAGAGTCGCATTCGATCTCTATGAACTCAAAACACGTGTTGAAGTTTATTTTTTATTTTTAAACTTTTCGACCACTCATCAGTCAGTCCCACTCCTCATCATCTCTGTAAGGGTCGTCGTCTCTGGGCGGCTCCTGGAACCGGATGTTTGCCAGCATGTCCCTCATCGCCACCATCAAACGATTTACTTCTTGGTTCAGCTCCTGGCCGGCTCGGGCCACCCCCATCTCATCCTCCTGCCTCAGCCCACCCTTTAGATGAAAGCAAATAACATTTAACGATCTATGCTCCTATTTAAATGCCTTTGTCACGCACTTACAGCTTTTTGTAGAACTCACCTGTTTTTCTTTCATAATGTACGTAAAGTAATTCAAATGAAGGATGAGTTTCTAGCATCCACACTGCATCTCATCCTCCCCATAATTAGATAACGTAATCAGGAAGGATGGAACTATCCAGATGGAAACTTGCCGCTGGCATTCCCTTCTAACATTACGCACGCTTACCCATAAAATGGGCATACATGCATCTTACTTACAAAAACAATGATGAGAAAGATAAAATACATCATATTTATGATCCCACCCAGAGCACACACTGCACCAGTATCCTGGTTTAACCTTGTTTGGACATAAACCAGGATCGTTCCGTTCGTCACACAGAACACAAAGCATCATTTGAGAGCCCTTAGTAGCTGTATTGTCCCTTTGGAACTACGTGTTACAGCAATATCACACTTTATACTTAAGTATATTCATGACTGAAGAAAAACAGCTACCAGTTTTAGTGCATTCTTATTAGTGTAGTGTGTGGGAACACATGGGAGAGTAACACTGCATAATGAGAGCTGCAACTTACTCATTTCATATTTGATGATTCCCAAAAGTTGAGATTATTTCCATTAATTACTGTGGCTGATACTTCTCTGTGAGTTACTGCACCTCCACTCCCTTTCTCAGTCACTTTGATCAGCTCACCAGCTGTTGCTGAAAGTGCCTAGGACTCACGGGAAACTCTGCAGGTGTTCTGCAGTGTGTTGGCATTTCCAGGGGTGTTTCAAGTGCCTGGAAACATTGGGGGCTGAGCCCACACCCTCATAGAGGAAACCGGGGGAACTTAAATAGTAAAAAAAATGTATTAAACTTTGTTGTGCATTGTTGTACCTTGTTTAAAGCCAAATACCGCCATTTGTACTTCAAAGTATGTTTTTTTAATGTGAGAATGTAATCAACATCTCTAAAATCAGTAATAATCGTGTTTAACTGTTTAAACAGTTAAAAACTGTTGTGTCTAGTTGATCTAGTTTACAGGGTATCTGCAGGTTTAAGGGAGCCAAAATTAAGACTTTTTAAGACCTTTTTTAAGGCCACTTTGACCAAATTTAAGCTCGTTGTCGTCTTCCTCCGCTTATCTGGGTCCGGGTCACGGGGGCAGCATACCAACTAGGGAGCATCAGACCGTGCTCTCCCCGGCCACCTCCACCAGTTCCCCCGGCAGGACCCCAAGGCGTTCCCGGACCAGATTGGAGATGTAACCTCTCCAACGTGTCCTGGGTCGACCCGGGGGCCTCCTGCCGGCAGGACATGCCCGAAACACCTCCCTAGGGAGGCGTCCAGGAGGCATCCTGACCAGATGCCCAAATCACCTCAACTGACTCCTTTCGATCGAGATCCAAATATAAGCTAAATTTTATTAAATTTAAGCTATAATTTCCAGCTATTGCCTGGAACCGGTGCTAACCACGTCGCGAACGTGGGATTAACCATCCATTTACCATTAAACTTGCACTTCTCCATGGCGCAAGCTCCCACTAGCTTAACCAGCTAATGTGCTCATCTAAAAATAGTCCCCTTTCACAACCAACTGAATGTGTACGGTTCCGCTTATGCCAATATCGTACACAAAAAATGCTGAAGACTAACTAGAAATTCACGAAAATGTCATAGAAATAAAATAATCTAGTTTATTGGGTCTTTGGTAATTTAAGACCTTTGGAAACAGTATTTAAGGATTATTTGTCATTTTTAAAGATTTTCAAGGCCTTACATTTGGAAAAGTAAATTTAAGACTTTTTAAGACTTTTTAAGGACCCGAGGATACCCTGAGTTTAGTAACACCATTGGGAATTTTGACTCATTTGACTCACTTCTTAGTGGCCTAGTGGTAGAGTGTCTGCCCTGGGACTGGGAGAGCAGAATTCAATTCCCGGTCGGGTCATACCAAAGACTTCTAGCCTAGTGAACTAGACCAAATTCTTGCTTTGCAAAGTTTGGTCTAGGCATGCTCCATTGGAACCTCAGCAGCTCCTACCAGGACTCTGGCTAGCCAATCACAGCTCTCTAGAGGGGTTTCAAACACATAAAGAGCTGTGATTGGTCCATAATGGTGGGCCAATCATAGTGCTCTATCTGCTTAGTGAACAAATCACAGAGCTTTATCCGCTTTGTGGGCCAATCAGGGCACTCTATATGCCTGGTGGGTGGGATGATGCAACAGAGTGAAACAAAAGTATGTCACATTCATTGTCCAGTGGAATGTGGAGATCATTTGAAAGACAACGGTAGAACCCGCCCCACAACCGAGAGCCGTCAATGAAGCGTGGCCAGACTAAATAATACATTTATTTAGTCTGGCTTGCCAGGCTAAAAGACTTCACCAATGGGACCCAATGCCTCCCTGCTTGACACTCAGCTTTAAGGGGTTGGATTGGGAGGTTAAACCACCAAATAGTTCCCGAGCGGGACCACAGCTGCAGCTCACTGCTCTCCATGGGGAAGGGTCAAATGCGGAAATGAATTTCACCAGTGTGTGATGACTAATGGGACTTTATCTTTAGCTTTGTATTACAAATAATTATCTTTTTTCTTATTTAACACAGTGAAGTAATTATATGTTTCTTTACCTTTGTCTGACATGTTGGATGAAGGTAAAGAAACATAATTACTTCACTGTGTTAAATAAGAAAAAAGAAGATAATTATGATTCAACACACAGAACAAATATACAGAAGAGTTTTTATTACAAAACCTGAAAGCTATTGAAGAAAATCACTTATTTTTTATGAAAATCTTTATATATATATATATATATATATATATATATATCAGATTGTATGAAATATGATAAAAACAGTTATGTCTCACTGGTCTAGTTTCTAACACCATTGGTATTTGGTTTTGAGTATTTAAATTTACTTAGAAGATGTTGATAAAAATTAGCATCAATATCAGCCAAAGATATTCCATTTTAACATATCGGTATCAATCCGATAAAGACAACTGGGCCGATATTAACATTGTATCCTCCCCCCCTCCCTTTCTGTGTCATAGGGTAAGGGTGGTGATGTGTACTAGTTTGGTCATGTGACAGTGATTGTCATAATAATGTAAATTCAGCATTAATAGTATTCATTCTATACAAAATCTTCAGATTTTAGAAGCATCAATGTCAATATATCAGCATTGGCAAATATCGGTTATCAGCCATAACAGTGATATTAATATCAGGTATCAGCCCAAAAATGTCATTATCGGTGCATCACTAATAAGATCATTTAATTGTTTATCAAAATCTTAATAAAACAGATTAGATTGTATGAAATATGTTAAAAACTGTTGTGTCTCGTTGGTCTAGCCTAGTAACACTATTGGCAATTGATTTAGTCATTCAATCTATGAAGCTGAAAGTTTTCATTTTTTTTAAATCCATTTTCAAATGACTAGAAATTTGTTGATGGTCTTTAAGTAAACCACCGCTTTCATGAACGAGTCCTCGGAACACAGCTGACTGTCGTCTCTGGCACAGCATCAAAACCCATCACTGACCGTGGTGAACCTCTGACGAATATCCAACGTACATCTAACTTCACTGTGACAAAATAGTTCCTCTTATTTCTGTGCAAATGATGTCCATTTTTGGTTGGAATTCGAACCGCTTGAAACAAGAGATCAGTCACCGGGCTGATGCTTAACCAACAGTCTTCCCCGTCCCAAGTCAAGATGGGTGAGTCCATGAATGTTAAGCGACGATGTGACGTAGATCTGTCAGGCTTTTCAAATCCTAGAGCTTCACCGTCCATTTTCTATCAGAAGCTAATGCAAGAGATAGTCTTATTCATTAATACTCGCTTGCTTCTGATTGGCGAGCAGTAACGTGACTTTTCTTCTGCTCTTGTTCGCCTTTTTTTTTGTTTATTAAATTCAATGCTGAAATGTTATCTCCACGAATTACATCAGCCAGAACATCTTCTGCCATGAAGTTGCCAACGGTTAGCTTCTACTAGCTCAGACGCAGTTGCAAACCAAGGTGGGTGAGGCCATGAATGCCAATTATCCCTGTGACTTTCTGAATCGATTGTTTTTCATCTATTTTCTTTCTGCAGTTAAAGCGGGCCACGGGGGTTGAAAATAAATGTTCACATTCAGCATACAGTAGGACGCAAAAGTTAGGGCAGCCTTTATGTTCTATTGTGTAAATCGTTGGTTGTTACAAAGAAAATGTATAGCACAATCGGCCAATTGTAAGTTTCCCTCCTCTCTGAATATTCTCTAGAGTAGCATGGGGGTCTCAAAACAACTCTCACATGAGCTGAAAACAAAGATTGTTCACAAACATGGTTTAAGGCAAGGTTACAGAAAGCTGTCTCAGAGATTTCAGCTGTCTGTTCCAGTTTGGAACATACTGAGGAAATGGAAGACCACAGGCTCAGTTCAAGTTAAGGCTCCAAGTGGCAGACCAAGAAAAATCTCAGATAAACAGAAGTGAAGAATGGTGAGAACAGCCAGAGTCAACCCACAGACCAGCACCAATCACCTACAACATCATCTTGCTGCAGATGGAGCCACTGTGCATTGTTCAACTACTCAGTGCACTTTACACAAGAAGATGCTGTATGCGAGAGTGATACAGCGGAAGCCTTTTCTCCACCCACAGCGCCAACAAAGCTGCTTGAGGTATGCTGAAGCACATTTGTGCAAGCCAGCTTTACGTTGGAATAAGGTGCTGCGGACTGATGAAACTAAAACTGAGTTATTTGGGCAGAACAAGGAGTGTTATGCATGGAGGAACAAGAACACAGCATTCCAGGAAAAAAAACACCTGCTACCTACAGTAAAACATGGCGGTGGTTTCATCATGCTGTGGGGCTATGCGGCCAGTGCAGGGCCTGGGAATCTTGTTAAAGTTGAGAGACGCATGGATTCCACTCAATATCAGCAGATTCTGGAGACCAATGTCCAGGAATCAGAGCCAAAGCTGAAGCTGCACCGGGGCGGGATCTTTCAACAAGACAACAACCCTAAACACTGCTCAGAATCTGATGAGGCATTCATGAAGGGGAACAAGTACAACGCTCTGGAATGGCCATCTCAGTCCCCAGAACTGAATATTATTGAAAATCTGTGAAGCCATCAAACCTGAATGAACTAAGGATGTTTTGTAGAGAAGTATGGTCCAAAATACTTTCAACCAGAGTCCAGACTCTCATTGGAAGCTACAGGAAGTGCTTAGAGGCTGTTATTCCTGCAACAGATGGATCAACTAAATGCTGAGTTAATTTCTTTTTTATGCACCTGTCTAATTTTGTTTCAACAATTATTGCACAATTTCTGTTAATCCTATAAACTTTGTTTCACTTCTCAAATATCACTGTGTGTGTTTCTCCTATATGACATATTTAACAGCAACAATATTTAACAACCAACAATTTATAAAAGAAAATCATGAAGATTAACAAGGCTGCCCAAACCTTCGCATCCCACTGTACTTGTGTAACTCTGAGGGACAGATCGTATTTCTCAGTAAACAAGAAATTTAAACTAAGAATTTCAGACAGTTAAACAATTTAGGTTTCAGACTTAACAGCAGCATTTATGATCAAATTATGGTCGGATAATAAAAATGAAAAAACTGTCTCTGTGGTTGAAATAAAATTACAGTTAACTGTAGATAAAAAACAGAAAAGTCCACGGTGTAAATCAACTGTTTGTGCACCACAGTTAACAACTGTCTTCATTGGAAGCCTGTTTAAAAGCCTCCAACACACACTAACCACAACATTTTCATCCAGATAGTTTTGATATAGTACAGCCAATAAATGTTTTCAATATCCGTCTATTTCTAAAAGTACAAACGTTTAACCCTCCCACTGTCCTAATGGGTGTGACCCCATGAGGAAAGTTGACCATTGAGCAGGGTTGATGGTTTATCCCTTGAGGTCCACGTGGCAGGGGTGACATGTGGCAGGGGTGACATGTGGCAGGGGTGAGGAGCACCACCTCAATGGTAAACTTTCCTCGCGGGGTCACACCCATTAGGACAGTGGGAGGGTTAAACAACACACAGCTCTACCAGTTGATGGTTTCTGTTGTCAGATTGAAGCTGTACTGTTTTGTCCAGTATTCTGAACTAAATGTGTCTAAACATGACTAAAAACAGCTTATGACTTAGCTGAGAGGAGAAATGACGTTTTTGCTTCAGTCAAACTGATTGAACCCATCCGGGTTCAAACTATATATCTGAATCCATTTTTTCCTCCATCGAATCAAAATTACTTGTTTTCAAATGATATTAGACTAAATTAATCTTTAAATACAGGTTGATCCACAGAAAGATGTGTACAGTTATCATTATCACCTGTTAGATTTTCTCTTGATGTCACTGTTTTAGTCGACGAGGATTAAGAGCAAAACCATCGGGTTTTAAAGGGGAAAAACTGAGAAAACGGTTATTTTCTTTATTATTTCTACATTAAAAAATCTGCTAAAACTCCACATTCAATAATTTTCCTTCCAATTTTTATGTGTAAAATAAACCCACCGACTTGATTCCTACAAGATGACCCATTAAAAACAAGGCTAAAAACTTTATATGCCTCCTTGGATACTTTTAAGTTGTTGTCCCTCGAGGGAAAGCATGAGCCCTTCGGAGGAAATGTTCCATCAGTCAAGGACATGTTTGTTAAGGGATTTTCTCAGATGCTGCCAAAAGGCCCCGCAGGGTGCAGTGACTGAACACTTTTTTGGAGGTAAACTTTAAATAAGAAATTAAGAGACCACTGAGCTGCACACATGATGAAGAGGATGGTCTGCTCTGCTGCACATATGCATAAACAAAACTCAATGATGCACATAAACCAATTAATCAGAAAACTAAGAAGCACGTGTTCTGATTAGTCTTGTATAGGTGTAGGTCCTGCTCGGCAATCTGAGGTCAGATCAGGAAGCTAAGCCTCTCCTTTGAGTCAAACGCTTCAGGAAATGTACAGTAAAACCCTCAAGTTGCAGGAAATCTCAGCACCAAATGGAGGTTTTAGGACTGAATCGCTTAAAATCCCTTAGAGCAGTAAGTTCATTCTGAATGCAGTGATCAAACTCGGCACGATGTAACAAAATTTGTTACTAAACAAACGGCTTGTGTCTGTAGGGCTTACAGCTGCTGATCACATGGAGTCTTCACATGCACGGCATGGGTTCTTAATTAGTGCTTTCAGTTATTCAATGTCTATGCGGCCATCTTCAAATACAACAGCATGGAAGAGTCCAAACGTAACCCGTTTACTGGTTTTAACCAATGGTTTGAACTCACTTTTAGGTTGTTTTTATTTAAATGTGTATTTTTTTCTTTGATTCACTTAAACCACAATCAGCAAACCTGTTACATTGC
Source organism: Nothobranchius furzeri (assembly GCF_043380555.1). NCBI lineage: Eukaryota > Metazoa > Chordata > Actinopteri > Cyprinodontiformes > Nothobranchiidae > Nothobranchius > Nothobranchius furzeri. The sequence goes on from NC_091749.1 coordinate 57,580,393, forward strand.
GAACCCACACTAATCTAATTTTCTCAACTCACCTGAAGGTTGAAGTTCGGAAGTAAAGAACGGAAAAACAGTGACAGTGTGCTTTCATTGGATGCTCCAACATGCTGCCTGGATAAGACATAAAAACACAGAGAAACTGTTTTCAAAGTACTTTAAAAGCAGACAATTAAAAGGCATGTTAGTGCTGTAAAAAGTGGATTTTATTGGTATTCCCATTACCTCTCTGGTCTGGTGTATGAGATCACCGAGTCCAGAGGAGGAAGGAGATCAAACCCCATCACAGGCTGAGCGGTCACGTCCTGAAAGAGATACAACCAAACATTTGACATCACTTGCAAACGAGGCATCTTGACTAGTAAATATGAGTTAATTTGACAAAAATAATAAAATGAATAAATAATTAATAAAGAAAACATCTTTGAAAAGTGCAAAAAGAGAAGATCTGCATAACTCGGCTTAACACATTCCCTAAAGATCTCATTTGGAATCTGCTATGATTGTGTTCTTTGATAAAACCATTACATTCAGACTTGACTAAGTAATCTCACTTCTGAGGTGTAAACATGTTTCTGCTAGACCATCTTCAAAGAGCTCACAACGGGGCAGCACATTTTCTGACAAACACAGACACCCATATCGCTCCTGTGCTTTTTACTGGGTTTGGTTTAAGATTTTGCCTTTTGTTGTCACACCCCTTTACAAGCTGACTGCCTATCTTTCAGAATTGCTCACATTTAACACCCCCCCCCGGTACCTTGTTATCTTTGTTGTTGTTTACTAGTATTCTGCACGTCACAAATTATAAGTGTAACAGAATGAAATGACTGTTTTCCCCCTCCTCTGACACAGGACTAGTCTGCATGAGATATGGTCTCAAGGTCTCATGCATTGGCTTCTAATCCGCTTCTTTTGAGCTCAACAGAAGAATGAAGAATAGACTCTTTTCTTTTAATTAATCAAAGAACTCTATTTTAATAAGCTAATCAAGCAAAGTGTTACCCCAAAATTCCACTATCTCCGCTCCGCCCCCGCTTTCCGCTGCCGCTCGCTTCCGAACTCAAATTATACTGTACCCGCTCTACAACGGCTCCGCTCCGGTGCGGAGACCTGAGGTGCGCAAACAGGCATGCGCGGGATTTTCGAGATCTTGTGATACAGTCCGAGCAATAAATGCGGAAGTCAGATCCAAACACCCGTTGTGTGGGAGAAGCATCGAAATGAACTGTTTAATCTGCCCATCATTTGTGTTGAGAGATCAGCAGTGTTTGGATCAACAAAGTGTGACTATTTTGATAGTGGAAACTGTATTTATGGCTTATTTTTGTGCATTTAAAGTTCAACCGCCATTGATAGTTGTTAAAAGTTGTTAAACCTGTGCATATGAAACAAAAAAACGCTTTTTGTTATCGATTTATTGTGAAATAGCGGAAGCTGTACTTGCTTGCTCCCTTTCCTGTTGGGCGGTTGTGATCAGATAGAATCGATCCTATTTTTGCCGGATGGAGGAACGGCAGGCGGCGCATTGCGCCACACGGCCGCAGTAGTGGAACAGCACTGATTGACTACAACGGGACCGTTTTTGCTGCGGAGTTCGTGCCGGAGCGAGCGGAGATAGTGGAATTTTGGGGTAAGTCAATAAATAAGATGTGACCGATCTGTGAAATCAAAATATTAATTTCCACCTATTTTCAAAAATACCATAACAGCACAAAAACAGAGCATGTGCTGGTGATGTCTTACAAGGGGCAGGGTGGAGGTGGCCTCTTTGATCTCAGAGAGGAGGACGTGGCGATGGATGTTTCTCGGTGCGCTCTGGTACCTCTGTTTTCTCCTGCAACAAAGGAATGGACCTTGAGAGTCGTCGCTCTATGTGGAGAAGTTCTAGTTACAGCAAAGGTGTATAAAGTGGAGATTATACTTGTTTTCGCATTCTTCCACAAAGGAGTCTTTGGAGTCAACTCTACGCAGCACCTCCTTGACAGACTCCTCTAACCAGAGCATTATGGCTGCCTCCTTCCACAGAGCGTACGTTCTCCCTACGTACAGCGCTGTCAGTTCAGCCAGAGCCGGCGGCTGCCTGGAGACAAACGGGGGGAGGGGGTGAACTTTACACCGGTGCAGACAGAGAAAACATTACGAAACAACAAAAAAAGTGAAACAAATCTAAAACTACTAAAATAAGTCATGAAATTATTATCTGTTGTTTTATATTAGATTTGTTATGGTTATGCAGTGTAAAAAGCAAAATTACAGTGTGCTGAACATATTAACAGTTGAGGAAAAGGAGGCTCACCCTATCTGACTCTTTGGGCCAAAGAAGCAGTGGGAGGTGACGGTGGCATCTGGCTGCACCGTGCACAGATCCAGTAAAGGCATCAAGACTGAAGGAAGCACATTAAAAGATGAATAAGGTCCAGAATTAAAATACCTGTAAAGAAACAACTAACCACTGAGGGTCAGGTCTAACCTCCAGGGAACATAATAAGAGCACTCTGGAGCATCTGGTCAGCTAGTTTTTTCTGATTTTCAGCTTCTTTAGGATCCAAATCCTCCTGCTGGCTGAGGTGGAAACGACAAAGTGCACAGGAGAACGCAAAGTTCGGCAGCTGAGAGAGATTTCTGTGCTCCTGAAAAGTGACAAGAAATCATTTCTGCGTCAGATTAGAGGGGTAACAGTGAAACGGGACATTAACTGCTGCATGGCTTACCTCCCAGTCCTGATATAACTGAAGGAGAGACTTGTACTCTCTGGAGCGCAGCATTAGGAAATCAACCAGGAGGAGCATGCAAAGGGGGTCCAAGTCTGGATCCAAACTGTCTCACACACACACACACACACACACACACACACACACACACACACACACACACACACACGCACACACGCACACACACACACACACACAAAGAAAGTAAGAGTATATATATATATAAATATACGTCCAACGAGACGGATAACGCAAGCTTGTGATTGGTCAGGACACCACTGCCACCTCAAAGACAAAGAAAGCTGAAGATATCTAGCAGCAGACGCAGAGAAGCTTGAAGAATACCTCGTGAAAAAACTCTAAATATATTAACGTTTTATTCACCCGTGACTTGAGGAGTGAAAAGATACACAGCAAGCGTTTTATTCGTGGACGGAAACGATGGGAAAGGTGGGTTTAGAGGTGGCGAGTGCATGAAGAGGTGGTGGAGGAGGAGGGACAACATTGTATGTGTTAAAAAGGCTCTTAAAACACAAAAAACACAATATAAACACAATAATAAACACACTATCTTGGACCGGACACATGACAGGGTACCACAGAACAGTGCTATGCCCTGTTGTCCTGGCGGGGAATTGCTTTGCAACACTCCTCAGGAGATGGAGAAGTCCGAAGGTAAAATGTCTATCAGTGCAGGAGTGTCTCTCCCTTGTGGAGCTGATGGAAGATGTATAAATTAGGCTTTACAAGGCATTCATTCCTATAAGAAATCACTGCAAGTGTATTATCAAATGAGTGAACCACTCCTTTAAACCTTAAAATGCTCAGAAGCTGAAGTAATTGATGGCAGAAACGTGCTTCAAATCCTACATTTAACTTTCATAAGTCATCAAATTTTCTTAAATAAATAAAGAAGTCAATAAATCAGCAGATGTTCTTTCCTACATTTTTTCCTGCTAGCTAAACGACCTTTTCTGAAAGAATGTTGCACGATTCTTAAATTTTGATTTTATTCAGGTAAATGAAAGTAACTTTCTCTCTTCTAGGTCCTGTCCACACGTAGCCGGGGATCTGCCAAAACGTAGATATTTTTCTACGTTTTGGCCTGTCATCCACACGGAAACGGAGTTTTTTCACACAAAAACGGATCTTTTTTAAAACTCCGGCCAAAGTGAAGATCTGCGTTTTCTCCGTTTTGGGTGTCTGCGTGTGGACAGACAAAACCGGAGTTTTAAGGTCCGCAACGTCACTTTCTGCGACAAAAAAAATGCTGACATCACGTGTGTGACCTGTGTTTACACTAGCCGACAGCATGGATGCCTCAGAGCTGCGTTCGCTTTATCAATTGTCCAAGCGCTTTTTGCTTGTTTGTTTTTGCAAGCGGAATTACTGCTCCTTGCGGAAGACCACAGACGAAGGACGAGGTTAAGAACGGGGGAAGTACTGCCGCCTACAGGTCTGGCATGTCCTTAACAACGTATTTATCCGGGTGCGTGTGGATATATAAATGTCGATGGTGTGGACAGAGTTTTTTTTTAAACGAGGTGGTGTGGATGCAAGTTTTTGGAGGGGCGGATATTCGTTTAAAAAAACCGGCTACGTGTGGACTAGGCCCTAGTCCGTATGATCTTTTGCAACGCTCAAATCACAAAAACCTCATCAAGTTTCCAAAAGAATGACCAGAAGCCCGTGTCTGAACCTGAGACAGTAAAACAGGAATACGGTGGAGTTTAGAATGTATATTTCTGAGTTTTAACTTTTTGTGCTAAACGTTATACCTAAGGATCAGTTTGCAGTACTCCAGAGCGGTACGGGGGCATCCTCTCTTCTCCAGGAACACCATGTGCTTATAAAGAGCCAGATAAAATGCTCTGCAAAACAAGGATTATTAGACAGAGTGTAAGTTCAAAGCAATAATCCAGGAGTCAAACAGATGCTTAAAACAACAAAGTGAGACAACAAACCTGTTTTCAGGTCTCAGATAATCCAACCTGCTGGTACCTGACGTCAGGCTGAATAGAGGATGAAAAGCACACTCAAAGCTGTACAAAGCCCTTTCTGTAAAAACATAAATAACAACAATTTTACATTATTTATTAGTGCATAAAACTGAGGCTAATAAAATGTCAGAAACAATGGTTTTAACAGCCGATCAAGTCTTTGCATCCTAAAAATAGAAGAAGTGAAAAACGCTGCCTTATAGGAAAGTCTGGCTGACGGCACATAATTTAATCATCCAGGAGAAGACAGATGCTCTTTGTGAAATGCTCCCTCTGGTCCTCCACATGGACTATTTTAAACAGCCAGTTAAGGACAGCGCCTGTGATAATGAGTGTAGCATTGTGCTTTGTATGAACTCGGTCTTTTAACAGTGACTGGTTTGTTGGCTCAACCTCTGCAAAAAGCACACAGCTCAAATTAAAAAAATGTTTCCGTTATATGAACAAAAATAGCAATTATCAGTGGACTGGTCGAAAGTCATTCTGTAAAAATAATTTTAACTCTAGGGCAACATATCTGAACTTGATTTGATCTTAGCTCTCAGACGACCCTTGAGTGGAAAATGAAATTATGCAAGGATTAATTTGGTCTAGCAGGTATGTACAAAATAAAAACACATCTGTAATTAAAACCGGGTGGTTTGATATTTAAAATAAAATGAATGATGCAAACACCTTTTCCAAACTCTATGATAATAATAGAGTGTTTCATCATTGGTTTGTGACAAAAATATTTAGTCTTTAAACAGAAAAAATGGAATAAAAGACGTTTCTGTTCAGCAAGCTGAAACAGAAAAACACCAATTAGTAACTTTACCATACCATACCACTTTATTTATATAGCGCTTTCAACACGGCATTACAACCATACAAAGCGCTGCACAAAAAACAAGCAAGAAAACACAAGTTAAAATAGTCAGGTAAATGGAAAATGTAAAAAGGAGCAAAGAAATAAAACAACAGACTATTAACAGTAAAAAAAAATAAAACCAGAATATAAAAACACAAAATTAAAATTGAATTGTGTAGGAGGGACAATGGATGAGCTAAGGAGTTATGGAAATAGGGATCGAATGCGTAAGTGAAGTAGAGGGTCTTCAGACGAGATTTAAAGACGCCGATAGAGGAAGCTTGCCTAACCTGCAGTGGTAATGAGTTCCATAACATTGGGGCACAGACTGAAAAAGCCCTTTCCCCACGAGTCTTCAAACGTGCCTTAGGGACAGTTAAGAGGAGTTGATCTTCAGACCTAAGAGCTCGAGGAGGGTGGTAGTAATGAAGGAGATCACACAGATAGGGAGGAGCTTGACCGTTCAAGGATTTGAACGTGAGAAGTAAAATTTTATAATTGATCCTGAATTCAACAGGCAACCAGTGAAGCGTTTTAAGAATAGGTGAGATGTGGTGTCTTCTTTCAGCTCCAGTCAAGAACCTTGCTGCAGAATTCTGAACAAGCTGAAGCCTAGACAAAGCCGCCTCACTGATACCGTACAAACAGGAGTTTGAATAATCCAACCGAGAAGTGATGAATGCGTGAATCACAGATTGTAGAAGACGAACACTCAGGATGGACTTTAATTTGGAAATACGTCTAAGATGGTAAAAGCAGGACCTGACCGTACTATTGACCTGAGCATCCATCTTCAGAGCAGAATCTACTCTTATTCCAAGGTTGGAAACAACAGAAGTGACATTAGGCGACGGATAGTTGAGGTCTGGTTGCTGGGCTGCTCTAACACTAGTTGGACTAAAAACGATTACCTCTGTTTTGGAGTCGTTAGGATGTAGGAAGTTGTCAGCCAACCATTGCTTGACTTCGTGAAGACAATCGAACAGAGGTTTAGTGGAGTCTTGGGGTTTCAGTGAAAAATAAATTTGACAATCATCTGCATATAGATGGTAAGACACTGCATGCTGTTTGAGAACAGGATGTATGAACTTTCTTTTCATACATCCTGTTTTTAAACTAAGAACCTTTTGAACATAGATTAATTTATTGAAAATTATTATAAAAAAAGTTTAGTTCACTAGGATAAGTAGTGGGGCAGGACAGGAGACTCTGATCCTCACCGATGAGGTCCCTGGCCATCTCCTGATCCTCCTGGATTCGGCAGACGTCAGAAAGCTGAAGCAGGGAGTCGATATGGTAGGGGTTGAGCTGAAGCAGCGCCTGACATGGAGAAGATAGAAAAGATTATAAAACTGGATGAAGAAGATCTTTTTTTTACTCACCTATGGGTTTTAGTCCTAACAGTAAAGGCATTTTATTTTACATCACAGCTTTCGCTGTAGGTTCAGTGAAATCCTTATTTCACTTTGAATACAAGTGGGAAAAATGTTTGTTAAGCACATGTTCATTTTTTTCATTTAAGATAAAGTCACAAGTGCAATTAAATTACAACTATTTCCGACCGCTTATCCAAGATCGTGGGGGCAGAAGCCTAAACAGAGAAGCCCGGACTTCCTTCTCCCCAGACCACTTGGGCCAGCTCCTCCAAGGGAATTCCAAGGCATTCCCTGGCCAGCAGAGAGACATAGTCCCTCCTGCGCTTCCTGGGTTTTCCCTTAAGCCGGGCATACACTGTGCGACTTTTTCACTTTTTTGAGCCGATTTTCCAGTCGTGCGAGAATCCACGACATCGGGGTGAGTTTTGCGCCTAGCGGTCGTGTAGTGTACAGGGGGTTACGAGAGGCGATTAACACCACGTGACCAGCTGCCGATCAGCAGTCGTGAGGTCGCACGGACTTCTGGCGTGTTTAATATTTTGCTCGTCCCTCGTGAGGGTATCGCACTGTTGAAGCGGCGCTGCGAGCAGCTGCGACCCAAAATGTATCAGAACCGCTCACAGCGCATGCGCAATCCTGCAACAACGCCGCTCGCCCGCTATTTCCCCAATAACACACGCTGTTCGTTTTTGTTTCTACACGTTTTTTTTACTCACAAAGATTGTCAAGAAAGCGTGTTCGTCGTGTTCATGTCAAATTAAACTGATCACAAAACACAGATTTACTTTCTTTATTTCGTTTTCCTCATCCAACCCCCATATATCCCTGCGTGTTCTCCTGCAGCACTCCCGAAGGACAACAGGCAAGACAAGACAAAAAAGTCTGACGTGTTGAGTAAAAACTGCTATTTTTAGCATATTTTTTAGGGCCGACATGTTGCTACCAGACGTACAGTGTGAGCAGTCAGGTCGCATCCGAGAATTGGGTCGTACAGTGTGAGCGCCTGGCTCGTGAGATCTGCTCTGCGAGGAAGTCGTACAGTTTGAGCTGAAGCTGAGTGCTACGAGTGAAAAAGTCGCACAGTGTACGCCCGGCTTTAGGTCTCCCGGGAAACCTCACTAAGGAGGCGTCCAGGAGGCATCCTAACTAAATGCCCGAGCCACATCAACTGGCTCCTCTTGACGTGGAGGAGTAGCGGGTCTACTCTGAGCCCCTCCCAGATGACTGAGCTTCTCACCCTATCTCTAAGGGTTAGAATCCTCTAAGGGTCCTTATCCCAGACACCCTGTGGAGTGTCATTTTGGCTGCTTGTACTTTAGTAAATAGTTAGCACTTAGTCAAAATAAACAACCGACTCTTCAGACTTGATCAAAACACAATCCTGGCAAAAAATAAAAATAAAAAATTTAATTATATTTGAATTTATAAACTGAGAAAAAACAAACTTTAAAATGCACAGAAGTTAATCAGCGGTTTTTCTGCAGCATGCCTACTGCACCCAGACTGATGTAATAAATCTACCAACTAGATAATAACACACTTTTACGGTCTTATTTTAATAAAAACATTGTATATTTCCTCAATGCAACACAGATGGGCCGAGGTTTTGTAGGCTGTGTTAAGAGAAGTCTCACACTCACTCCCACACGTGACTGGATCTAGACACAAACATTTACCACGATGTTGTTGGGATCCATGGACTCAACAGCATCCAGGAACTTGAACTGCACTTGTTGGTAGTCCCGACTGTGCTCAAAGGTGAAACACTGAATCCCATTTTTGGACTCCAGTAAGGTCATTGAAACTCCTGAGAAGACATTAATCAGTGTTAAAAAAATTTTAAACACATTTCATCCACTCATAATAACTGATCGTCGGTTAAAATGTCAAATGAACCTGGCAGGTAATACACATGATCCATTATGTGACACCAGCTGTCCTCAAACATGCGATGTAACCTGGGACAAAGTTTTGGTTACAGTTAACTCTTCCAGTAAACAACGAAACATCTGTGGAGATGAGATCAGTCCGGCATACACCACACAATAAAGGATTCACCCAAAATTTCAACGTTTTATTCGTTTTGCACAAATAAGAAAAAATAAATTAAACAGTTGTGTGGAAAAAGTTACCAAGTGTCCAAAACACAGGCGTCTGTGAAAAGTTGGGCTCGATAACAACTCGAGTCGATGTTTGTGAGAAGAATGTTATGTCGCCATGGCGTGAAGAACCATCAGAGAGATAAAATAATGAATCAATGGAGACCTTCAATCTGTTTACAATGAGGCAGTCTTTGTGAGCACGCCATCGTGCAAAAAAAGAAGCTTTTGGGGCCTATTTAAAACATCTGAGGAAAAGGTTTAGCTGCAAAGTTATTTTAAAAAGTTTCACCAGCTCTCATCTTCTCTTTTTTGCTCATTTCTAAAGATGGACAGCAGCCATCTGAAGGGTAAAAGTAAGTCAGCTGACGGTCTTGCCTGGACTTAGGACGACAGAATATTAGACTCAAACCCGCCTCTTTCTGTCAAAGATAACCTGCTGTGTCCGGCTGATGCATGTTACCATACCAGTTAGCACAGCGGTTCCTTCCCTTGTTCTAAGCATTGACTGTGGTTCTCGGTTGACTTTACCAGAAAGGTGGTGGCGGGGTGCGGTTACTGTTCTCCATTTCAAGTGTAATTAGGAAAATAAACCATTTTTAATGCAAAGGTAAGAACATTACTCTTTTTCCCTTAACAAACGACTGAATGATGAAACCCACCAGGACGGCTGAACCGAGGCCAGCTGTCCTTCGGACTGGTCATCCAAGTACTCCTGTGGAAATGTCTGTTTCTTTGTCGAGGTCTAAAAGCAGAAAAATGAACATGAGGCTTAAATTAATATATTTAAATATGTGTTTTTAAAAAAAAGATTTCCTCTTTTTTTGTTTTTTTTTTACCTCTGATCCCCTAAAACAGCACGAGCTCCAAAGTATCTCTTCAGCTCAGTCTCTGGGTTGAGATTTCTAATAAAATAACATAAATTCACAATAACATTCCAATATGTCAAAAACACAACGTGTTATCTGTAGAGTAAATCGAATCAACTGATATGATTTAGACTGGGAAATTTTTATTGACTTAGAAAAGATTATCAACGCTGCACTGACAACAGAGTGCAGAACAAACCCTGAGCAAAGACTCATTTTGTTTGCTGCTCCTCTTTACTTCACATGTTGTAAAGCCCTGCAGTGATTTGCCTTTACATGTGAACCGAGTGCCACCGTGTGGTCGCCTTCAGAAGTTACAGACATTCAAAGGGGGATTTTCATGACTGATGTCATTTGACCAGGAAAATTCATGGAGAGATAAATAGCAGCAACACGACATTTTAAAAAGTCTCAGAAACTATGTTTTCTACTTTTAAACTCGGATGGGTTATAACAGCATTTTCTGAAATCCTAGAGTTTCACACTCAACGTTTCAATTGGAAGCTAATTCAGTAGGCAGGTGCAGGGGACCACTTTCATGTTTAGCCTGCATGAAAAACTCAGAATGACGATTATAATCAGAAAAAACTTAAAAATAAGGGATATTCCGATCACGTTTCTATGCTCCCAATCTGATTCAAGTCATTTGATTTTAGGAATCTGCCGACACAGAGTTCTCATTTGATACTTTAAAGATGCATTAAGAAAAAAGGAGAACACACTAGAGTTGTCCTTTTTAGTTTTGTTTAATCATTAATGTGTTTCTTTCTTTCTGTAGTTGTTATTTCTTTAGTTTATTTGCCATAAAACATCACTTGTTTAGGACGTACATTAATAAGAAAAAGTTTATATTACGAAGAAATGTAAAAGTAGCCTTGTCGCTCATATTTTAAATTGTTTACTCAGTGTGTGGCTGTTTTCAGCGACAGGGGTGCAACAGCAACGGCACGACGGTCAGCAGCAGTGTAACCTTTTTCTACAAAACACCCGTAGAGTTGCTGCCACTCAAGGAGACAGCAGAACCCGACGTTTGCAACCAGACACTCATCCAGTGTGGTAAATTTACTGCTATCTTGGCATTTTTGCTGTCCGGAGACTATTTCTTGGTTTCTTAATGTATCCTTTATTGTCGGCTGGTTTAGCCGAATTACTACAGCAAACTGAGCAGGGTCGGGTTTTTTTTTTTTTTTAGTTTTCCATCTCGCTAAATGCCCAGCTTGCACACATTACATGTATTTATTACACTCCCTTTGCTAATCGTTTAAAAAATGCATCCAAATTACAGGCATTTTCTCTCCCTTGAGGTGACAACTATGTTCTGTGTTAGCCAACTGCTACACGTCATGGTGAGTGAATTCCCGGACTACCTTAAATTGTGGGACTTTACATGTTGTTATCTGTGAAATAAAGAATACCGATGTAGAGGAACGTGTTGAATGTAAAACTAAGCCATTGTTTTTTCGTTTGCAAATCTCTATCTCAGAATAAATTAATAAAGTAATGTCCATCCATCCATTTTCATCCGCTTATCCGGAGTCGGGTCGCGGGGGCAGTAGCCTAAGGTGAGAGGCCCAGACTTCCCTCTCCCCAGCCACTTGGGCCAGCTCCTCCGGAGGAATCCCAAGGCGTTCCCTGGCCAGGTGAGAGACATAGTCCCTCCACCGTGTCCTGTGTTTACCTTTAGGTCTCCTCCCGGTTGGACGTGCCTGGAAAACCTCACCAGGGAGGCGTCCAGGAGGCATCCTGACCAGATGCCCGAGCCACCTCAACTGGCTCCTCTCGATGTGGAAGAGCAGCGGGTCTACTCCGAGCCCCTCCCGAATGACCGAGCTCTCGGAGCGGAGACCACTCTTTGGAGAAAACTCATTTTGGCCGCTTGTATCTGTGATCTCGTTTCGGTCACTACCCAAAACTCATGACCATAGGTGAGGGTAGGAATGTAGATCGACCGGTAAATCGAGAGCTTTGCCTTCTGACTCACCTCTCTTTTCACCACGACAGACCGGTACAACGCCCGCATCACTGCAGATGCAGCACCAATCTGCTTATCGATCTCACGCTCCAGTGACTCCAGAGAGTCACTAGTCAGCTAGTGGCTTGCCTAGGCATGCTAATGGCTAGCCTCTCCGATGCTAACACAAGCCTATCCATGCTAATGGTCCATCAAGGGGGTAGGAAATCCAGCTAGTGGCCAGCCTAGACACGCTAATAGCTAGCTTCTCCAATGATAACAGCAGCCCGTCCAAGCTAACGCTAGCCTATCCATGCTAATAGACAGCAGAGGGAGTGTCTGAACCAGTCAATGACCAGCCGAGGGCTGCTAGTCCCTAGCGTATCTAGTAAAAACGCCGGTAAAGGTGCTATTTCTCAGTAAGCAGTGCCAGCCTCTCAGTCACCGGTGCCAGCTTATCATTTATCAGATCAGTAGTTTGCTTCGGAATTTATATAGCCTCCTGCTGCTGGGCAGTAGTCTTAATTTTGGCCCCCATACCGCGCCATATTTATAAGCAAGTTTACATAAAGACTGAAGCTTCAAAGACACCATTACCTGTGTTCCACGAGTATGACAGATTTTTTGTTGCAGCCTCCATTTTCATCACTTTGTAGACTCAGACCATTGGACTGCTCCAGGTTCTCCAGCAATAAATCAATATTATCAGGTTCAATTCTCTAAAAAAAACAAACAAAAAAAACAATTCTACTGCTGTTTTTCTCCAATAGAAACATGAGGTTTAGTAAAATACTGATTAATTTATGTAAGATGGTGTTATAGATTACAGCAATAATAATTGGTAACAAATATTAACAACACAGAGTAGGTCTAAGTAAAAATAATGCAGCTGTCTTGTCGAGTGAGATAAAAAACTGTACTTTTCCATCTTCTGATGTCACTTTTTTCTTCTTTTTCTTCTTCTTTTTACCTCTGTCACCAGACTGTTAAAGAGAACCGAGACAGAACTGTTTTAGTCAGTCTGGAAGGTGATAAGGTATGCAGACATTCGGAGGTGGACCAGAGGTGCTCGCAGCCTCGCCTCTGTCAGTGAGCTCCAGGGCAGCTGTGGATACATTGTAGCTCATCACCACCAGGGTGTGAATGTGTGCATGCATGGGTGAATGACTGATTGTGTTGTAAAGTGCCTGGGGGGGGGGGGGTCCTAGGACACTAGAAGGAGCTATTGCAAAACGGGCCATTTATCATTCCTTTTGTTACGTCTTTACCTTAGCGGATACTCCCTCTTGGCTTTGAGCTAGCCTCTCAATTCCTCTGTTGTTGTCACTCTTTGCTTTCTCGCTTTTTTCTGCTCTTCCTGGTTTTTCTGCCTCGTCATCAGGTGGGATTTTCTCCACCTCATCAGCGTCACATATCTAGTTAATTAAAAAAAAAAGTTTACAGGGTAAAGAGGTGACTGAAGTAATAAACAAGTGTAACATCACAATAGAAATTATCTCATTCTGATTTGTATCTTAAAATAATATTTTCCCTTTTTAAATAAAACGTTTTGCATATGTTACCAGCATGTAAAAAAGAAGACTGACATGCAATAAAAACAGTAAATAAAATGGAAATATAACTTCATATAAGCCTTAGAACATTAGATATAAAATTTATCTTTACTAAATTATTCTACAAAATTTAAAAAAGCATAACATTCAGTAATGAAAACACAGATCAGGAAATATTCAGAAAAAGCTCCACTTGTGTAGAATTTTGTCATTGAAAATAAGCATTCTGTTATTAACCCTATACTCTGTTATTAACCCTATACCTCTGCAGAACTTTCTAATGATGTCTGTCAGAGGAAAAAACATGAAGGAACTATTATGAAAATTCAGGCTCAATAAAGTGATAATATGGGAATAAGAGTAATTTTTTCTAACTGAGAACTGGAAAATAAGGTTGAATTAACAGCTGTGCAAACTGTGTAAATATGTGAATAAAGAGTTGTTCCTGTTTCTAATTCACTGGGTATAATTAAATGTGTCTGTAAACTGTTTTTTGTGTTGTGTTACAACTGTAATCATCCATTTAACTTAATAGCTCCTAAGAAAAGTGGGTAAATTATTTTAGAAAAATGTGGTTTTAAAGGTTCCATATGAGGCTATTTTAAACATCTGAGAGCAAAAGTAGGCACAGCGTATGATTAAAAATTACCATTGGATGTCATTTATTTTAAATACGAGGTTTTTTTCCACCCATCAGACTGAATTTATACCCAGAAATAAAACTCCTCTTTCAGTGAAACTTTGCCAACACCCACTCTGACAGAATGTGCCTACAACTGCAGAGGTTAACGCGTCCAGCCCAGCACTCTAACCACTGGACTGCCAAATCTGTTAGATGACACCAGCAGCTAGACACATATCCTGTGCTGGCCAGGGGGAGACAGGTTTCAGACCAGAGACTAAACTTCCTGGAGAGGAGCAGGGCCTTATGACGAGGTTATCTAACAAGATTTTCAAGGTAAAACTCAAAATTTGCAGCTGAATCAGGAAAATGCATGAATGCCGCCAAAAATGTGTGTGTATTTTATTTCTTGTTATATTTTTTATGAGAAAATAATACCACATGGTAAAAAGCTCCAAAAGTGGATTTTCCATGATATGGCCCCTTTAATTCTGAGACAACTTTATAACTTAAAAAGCTAGAATGTCTCTGATTCTGGAGTTTCTTGTAGGACAACGCTGTCAGTGGTTTTCACTTGGTTAGCTAACCAGCCAACAACTTACAGCTAGCATCTGAGTAAACAAGCTACACAGAGCTGATGTAAACAGGAGAAAAGCACCCGTCACTGTTATGGACAGTTTCTGAAATATCACTATCTTACCAGCTCAAAGATGTTACTTGTGTTTTTCTGAACCTTGTTTTTCTTCGCTTTTCGACTGTTGTTATTAATGTTAGAAGTGGAAACATTAGCCGACTCGTGTGGCACTTCCTCGGTTTCGACTTCAGCCTGCTCCTCCGGGCTCTCTCCCAGATCCCCCAGGTCCAAGGCCTCCTGACCCCGCTGCTTCCCTCTGAGCCTCCGCAGAGCCCGGGTTGACATTCTGAACTGTTTAAAACTCACCCTAAATTCAGTAGTTTGATTAAAATCGTACCTTTGGTGACTGAAAGCCAACACTGAATGAGATTATAGAAAAAATGTCTGAATTTTCTTCTTCGTGTACTGTTGTTTCTTCTTCTTTTGAAAAATTACCTCCTAGACCTTCTACACTGCCCCCTGAAGGCTAAAATAAATAGTACCAAAATAAATGGTATGCTGCAGCTGTTGACTCCGATTTTGTAATTAGTGGGTATTCTTCTTTGTTTTTTATATTACCAATAAAATGGGAAAACTCTCGTGCACAAATGTGAAATATTCCACATTTTTCTATTCTATACTTTATTTTGCTATTTTAGACAGACAGAGAAACACAAATACCTTTTAATAAACAGATTATATATATATATATATATATATATATATATATATATATATATATATATATATATAGTGTGCATGTTCATATATGAATATGAATATGCACACCACCATGATGAAAACTATAATGCTTGTTCAGTACATGCATTTTAAGGTAACTATGGTCAAATATTGAAGACAATCAAATTATAAACTAAAAATGTAAACATAACACATAAACAAAGACCATGTAAATAAAAGAAGTGATGCCAAATCATCAAAACAACATATGCCAATTACAAAACAGGCAAAACCATAAGGACATGCTTTCAGTTAAAGACCAAAACTGTGTTTGGAACATGTAGTATAGATATGTTTGCCTACAAACATTCTGATAAAATAGCTTTTAAAACATGCATACGTTTGAATGACTGATATAAGAAATAAGTCATATTGTCTTGTGTTTGTGGACAGATTTATTCTGAATGAAATCTACTTTATAAACTACTTTGTTCCACCAAACTTTTACTTTAACAGTCTTACACAACACTTCCTGCTCACCAACTGTCATCAAAATATTGTATGTGACTAGTTCCTTGTGCTTAGAATAACAGTTGGGGAAAACACAGGAAAATGAACTCAGACTGTATAAAATGTTATACGTGTTGCAAACTACTTACAATTCTTGTATTTTAGTGCTAGGTCTCATACCACCCCAGGTTGATTAAGGAAGCACCTGTTATTTCCCAACAGGCTGTAATTGCTTGACTAATCAGCTGTGACTACAAAACCCAGAAACAAATAACTTTAAGACTCAAGAAATGGAGATTGAGCTGCTGAACCTGTTTGACTTGAAGACATATAAATACATACATTTTTTCCCTCAAAGGAAACTTATGAAAACAAAGCCAAGGAGAAGAAAACAGGCCCGAGAGGAGAAAGGGAAATTCTGAGTTACTGAAATACTGTTTTTGCCAAAGGGGGAAGTTGCAAATGTCGCTTCTTTAACAATTTCAAAAAGGGGAAAATAATATCACTAACCTCCAGAAGATGATTCAAAGAAAGCAGATGATTTATTTACAATGCAACTATGATTACTACAACCCTAGCTAGCAACACGTATTTTTAAATGTTAGTAGCAGCTGGATGCAGCCAAAAATAAATGTATGCATTTATTCTGATACAACTGAACAGTGATTCAGTGTTTTCAAGGGAAGCGCAAACATACAGATCAAGTACATGTTAAGTTGTAAGATGCATGAATGATCTTAAAAACTTACTTGACTGGGAAAAATACAGAAACAGAGTTTAACATTCACATTTACCATAATGTCAAAATACAAAGAAAACTCAGAATTTGTTCATTTTACCTTTTGACATTTTGCGTAATGGAATTTTTTCTTCCACAAAAGAGAGAAAAAATAACTTTTTTTTCTGAAAAAAATGTAACATTTTGCTCATTAACTGGCTCCGTTCAAAAGACTTCAGAAAAACTGTTCATGTATGGCCACTGAATCTGGTGGGACCGGTTTGTTGGACATAAATGATGGAGCTGCTGAGCGGCTCGCTAATCGTCAGTAACAGAGGAAGGGTTGTCGTATGCTGCTCCCTCCAGGTCCTTGGCTTGTTTCCTGCGAGTTTCTGGTGGAGGTCTTGGCGGTGGATTCTGGGGAGGATTCTTGATACTTTCAGCAACTGGCTTTCGCACATCCTTACGAGGAAGAATGGGCTCCCAGTGCTCACCTCGGATCGCTGCCTGGAAGACAAGAAAGTGTCTGTAATGGGTGGATGTTATCCATCCTGTTTAATGAGCCCCTTGTATGCAAAGTTGTTTAATGCTCACATTTGTGTGCCAATGTGAGATAAACAAAGCCAGATATGTTATTTTTCTTTAAAGTAGATGATGAGGAATTCAGGCACACCCCTGACTGGTAGCGTTTCAAAACTACAGGGACATGTCTCAACTGAGGAACAAGTGCGACACATTCTCTTCCTCGTTCACCACTTCCTTTCTCGATGCTTATCAAAGTTCACGGTAATTAAAAAGCTTAACGGGAAAAATAAATCCTCGTCAAGCCTCCAACTTACTGCAAGGTAGATGAGGCTGGCGATGCCGAGGCAGACACACCCGAGCACAGTTGCTAGCATAAACCCTCCAGGTACACAGATTCTTAAAAATACAATGGAGATGATGGAGTGTAAGTCAAACAGCCATGATGTTCTAAGGGTTTTGTTCAAGAGACTGGCGAGGAATGTTGTCTAGCCAAAGGAAGATGGTTAAGATAACAAAGTCAATCAAGCAAATTGTTTAGGCTGAGTTCACACTTACGCAGCGTGCAGGAACGCTCTAACATAGTAGTTCCTCGTTAGTGGTCCGAAGGCTTTGACACACACTGTGAAGCAGTATTGGCCCCTGATAGAACACAATAATCGTAATAATGTGCAGTAAAGACAGAACTTCACAAACACATATTTGCAGAAAAAAAACAACAACATTGCTTACGATCTTTCCACACTTGTCCCTTTGGCCCGCTTGCTTCTGGGATACTCAAGAAGACACACAAACACTCCGGCGGCACTTGTTACTGGTTAAGGATGCTACTTCCACCATTTTACAGATTTTAGCAAAAAATGCCAAATGGGCCATCAGTGTGATTAAAAAACCATTCAAATGATCACGATCAGCCTTTCTTATAAATGAACCTTTAATCACTCTGTTTTTTTATTCAGTAAGAAGTTAAAATCACATGAAAGAAGTTTATGCAGAATTTTGGTAGAAATGAGTTTCATGAGTGAATAATAAGTTTTAACAGGACGTCTAAAAATGAGATTAAGTGAATGTTTCCATCAACGAAAAAAACTTAGTTTTGGACAGTCTAAATTGAACAATAGCCCTTAACTGGTGTGGTGTAATCTGAAAAAGTTTCTATGAAAGGTTCTAAGAAAAGAAAAAAAGTACAGTGTTCTTATATGCCGTAAACGTTCTTGTAAGTTTGATGTTTCAGCGAAAGGAGGATGTGGTGTAATCTGTTTGAGTGTAACTGGGTTTTATGGTGAAGGGGGAGAGAGGGGAAGTGATTCAATAAAAGTCGGAGTTTGGGTGCTCGACAAGGTGTCACTGGAATCCTTGATAAAAACACGACAACTGGGATAAAGAAGTACTCTTGCATTTATCATAAGGAAACACCAGCTGTAGAAACAAGAGTTGTACAAAAATCTAATTTTTTAAATATTTGTAACCACGACAGCAACAATATACAGGAAAGTGTTTAATAAATTAAAAATAAATGAATATTTTATACATATTTGCCCATCGTGTTAAGTGTTAGCTGCTGTTTCGTGTCATTTTAGACCTAATTGTGCACTCAGCTATTGGTTAAACTATTATAACTATGATACTACACTAATAAATATAATTTGATTTACCCCACCAAAGCAGCTTTTGCTAATCAAATCTATTAAGCCTGATAGGTAATTACACAGCTTTAACTTCCCAATAGCAGCAGAATAAATGAAATAAAAACAGTGCTATTTAAAGACTCGCCTGAACAGGTTTGGTTTATTTCATTATAAAGGATACACCGCATAAGCAGCAAACTCCCAGCCTCTGAACTGCCCTGCAACCCCCACTATTCCTCCAGCAAGAAGAACTGAAAGAAGGAAACAGGAAGGTGAAAATCTAACAATATACCTTTTGTCACTCCATGCAATGAGACAAGCCCATGTGCAACTGGACAACGATTTACAACAAATCGTTTTACAGGAAAGCAAAGATTTATTTTGTAAATTAAAAAACTGCTGTTTTAAATAAATTATTAAAATAAAAGAAAACGTGAAAATAAACTTTTTTCTTCTTCTTCACTTCAGACGAAGTTATTAAAATACTCACTGAGTCCCGAAGCCAGAGCCTGCTCATTGGCCCACATGGCCCACTCTATCTTCCCCATCGTGTCCACCTGCGAGCAGAGCTGTTATCTCTACAAGGACGAAATGTGTTTACGTGAGGAGCTGAACAGATGCTGGGAGGAGGCTGGCCTCTCGTTTCAGTCGTCATTTCCGATAAATAGTACAGGAGTGTCGAGAGGAGGGGTTAATTTTATCCAACTTCCCGGACAGGTGCGACGAAAGGCCGAAAAAAAAATACGGACGTACTTGAACGCAGCACATTGCACTCTGTCAGTGTGGGTTTTGTTCTTTTAAACAAATACATTGTATCGTTTTTGTTTTCAATGATTTTACTTTTAGCGTAGTATTTTTACCTGTTGTTAAATTTGTCATTCCCATCGTTTTCTACACCTGTTTTTTTCCACAGTAGGATCTCCAGGGGGAAGGAGGTGGGGGAGACACCCTGGACAGGTCACCAGCGATGGTTTTTCAGCCATCACTGGGACACACAGAACCAGCCACACAATGATCCACATCTAGGAACAATTAATGGCTGTCAATTAAACTGACATGCACTCCACACAGAAAGGCTTCAACTGGGATTCGAACCTGTGACCTACTTGCAGAAATGTACCAGTGTTGTCACCCTCATACCGCCCCACCTCCTTGAACAATACTCAAATAAAAAAAAGCAGTGTTGCAAACACATTACAGTAGCAACAGCAATAAAAAATAAGACAACCTGATAACATTCAGACTAAAATACATTTTACTGACGTTTCATTAACAAACCTGATGCAACAAAGATTGCACTTTGGACAGGCTCGGTCCAAGGCATATGCAAACTATGATACAAACTAAGCGACTTCTTTGGTCCCCCACATCACCAGGGGGCCCCCAAGAGCATCAAGATGACACAAGTAAAAATG
Source organism: Nothobranchius furzeri (assembly GCF_043380555.1). Lineage (NCBI taxonomy): Eukaryota > Metazoa > Chordata > Actinopteri > Cyprinodontiformes > Nothobranchiidae > Nothobranchius > Nothobranchius furzeri. The sequence goes on from NC_091749.1 coordinate 57,600,508, forward strand.
TTTTAATAAATTTAAATACCAACTAAATAATATTCCACATGAAAAAATAATACACAATGTATCTGTATTATTTTCTGTTGTGTCATTTGGTTTTATTTTGTAGTGCAGCACTCTTTACAAATTTTAAGAACAAAAGATAGTAAACCTAAAATTTTTACTGTGAATTCAGTGTTTGTCTGCCGATGTTTCTATAGCTGAATTAATATACCACACTTAAATAACAATCTTCATTTAAAAAGGCTAATTAGAGCATTTTTGGTGGTTTTCTGCTCTGATAAACTTAAAATCAATATACACAATAACACAGGTTTGATGTAAGCCAGTTACAAAATATGCTAATAATAGTGGGCATGTTATAATGGTGCAGCTTGGGAATGATGAATCATCTAGTGTAGACTTGTTGGTGTGGAGGGTCCCCAAGAGAAACCAGTTTAGGGCCCCACAAAGGCTTGGGCCGGCCTGACTTTGATCTAAAAGACTGATTTGTTACATTTTTAGATTCAATAATAAGGTTCCATCACTGCTCGTGAACTTGTTTCCTCAGGAGTCTCACAAAGCTTTCTTAGGGAATCCATCAGGTGAGAGCAGGTGCTGAGAGGAATCCTCGATGATACAAGGACCTGGTCCAGCCTGAAAAGAATCACAAGATAAGATAAAGTCATTAGATCAGTCATTCTCTGTTGGTTACATATTGATTTCTGAGTATCTGTGAACCTTTGTACTGATGATGTAGTTTATCCCATTTGGTGTGGGCTCCAGACCAATGGCCTCTTTCAGCTCCTCAGAGATAGCAGCACCTTTGACTGGAAGACCTTTAATAAAGCTGAAGATAAACAGACGTGTGAAAGCTCTCTTCTACCACTTAACATTCAGCAGTTCCTTGGAAAGTTTGCCTTTTAGACTTTTATTGTGAATTTTCCCACATGGATCCAGCTATTTATCAAATTCCCTGATCAGATGACAAGAACTACCTGTTGTTCACCAGAAACGGTGCAAATAATCTTTGGTTTCACCCGACCAATAATAAATATATTATTCTCAGCAAAGCCCTGCAAAGTGAAAAATGTGCAGCTCCTTTCTGGCTCTTTAATAAAATGTTGAGTTAGGTCCTACCAGCTTGCGTGGGGTGAAGATATCTGATTGTTTAAGTTGTTAATTTTAACTAGAGGCCGGCCGATGTGTTCTTTTTAAGGCAGATACCGACACCGAGTTTTAAAGAATTTTGTTGCCAATGGCCAATATCTAAAGCCGATTATTAAGGCTGTTATTTACACGTTTTAGCAGCACATTGGTTGTGAAAGACAACTGAACTCTCACTGTGTGCAATATAAATGAAATAAGTCAATAAATTTAATATTTATTGAACTTCAAATATAAAACAAACTCAAAACATTAAAAAAACGGTGTTGGAGGTCTTTTAGGCCTTTTCTTCAGTCTTGTAATGGTAGCAGTTGGCCACATAGGTGTCTGATTTTTTTTAATCTGCTTTTTAAAATAACTTTGGCCGATGGCTGATACAGAAAAATTTGAATATATCAGCCGGCCTCTAATTTTAATCAAATGGGTCTAGTTTAATTCTAATTTGCACAGATATGTGTTTGAGCCACAGAAAAAAATCTGAGCATGATAAACATGGATCCTGGCCGCTTTCCTGGACAAAACTGGTCTTTCGGTATCGCTCAGTCTTACCTAAACAATCTCATCTTATTGGACTGAGGTCATGACTTTTTTCCTGGCATGAACAGTCTATAAAAACAGGCTCACATTCTTCGAATCATTGACCATATAATTCAATTTAGTAATATTCTTTAGTTCAAATGAGAAAAAACTTGAGCTGAATGCATTCTGAATCCACTCTTAACGATAGGTATGGCAAACTAATTAGTTTCATGGGGAAAAAATCTGAAAAAGAAGACTAACAAACAAGTTTCTGGATTTAGCGTACTCTTCTCCGTTCGTGTCTGGGGGGAAGAAATGTTGAACCACCCGGACAAACTCTGGAACGTGCTGCTGTAAGGTGAAGATCACCGCGTTGGGCCCGGCATCAAAACTGTAGGCCACCTATCAGAAAGAAAACAGAGTGTGGCAGTCATCTCAAGAGATGAACTTTCTTGTTCCTCATTCTAAAAAAAACTACCTCAGAAGGTTTCACATCTTTGTTATAAAATCTGAGAAATTCAGCTGCAGGGATGTGTATTTTTGAAATTCTGGCGATACGATACATATCACAATACAGGGGAGACGATACGATATATCACAATACAGGGGAGACGATACGATATATCACGATATATTGCAATACATTCAGTCAGATGTTACAAGCAATTTTTTAAACCAAATTTATTGTAAGAATGTTCAATAAACAGTCCAAACTGATACGTAACATGTTTAACATGAGGTATCTGAACCATGATGGAGGCATTTACATTTCATTGGTGGAAACAAAACCCGTTGCCAACTAGCAGGTGACGATTAAATTGCACAAAACGAAAAGAAAATACACAAAAGTTTGCATGTAAATTCTTTCAAAAATTAGATACACGGCTTTTGAATATCGATGTAATAATCACAGGAAAAAATATCACGATATATTGCCATATCGATATTTCTGATACACGGCTTTTGAATATCGATATAATATTGCTGGAAAAAATATCACGATATATTGCCATATCGACATTTTCTTACATCCCTACTCAGCTGCAAGAAATTAGGCAAATTAGTGTTGAGAAAAAAAAACTATTAATGATGATGAGAAAGTTTAGAAAGTCAAAGAATTTATGAGTTTATTGAGATAATTTAAAAATTCTAATGTTTCACTGACCTGAGTAAGATTCTAATTTTTAAGACTTTTTCAAAAACATTTTTGATTTATTTTCTTGCTTTCATTGATCCATATTGGGATTTTCCCCCTCATTTGCATGCATATCAAAGTCTTAATCCATCAATAAACATTTTTGCTGTCGCTGCAGAATAGTGTAGAACTGCTCACCCTGCTCTCCCTGTAATGTCCGTTATAACGATGCACCAAGTGGATGATCTGTTGTGAAACACTGTTGAGGTAGAAGATAGGAGGGTATGTGTCCAGGCATGTGGCGTGAAACTGGTTGCTGTCCTTCATGGTGATCTCAGCAAATGCAGCGAAGTCCCTTTTTTGCACTGCTTTGATCATCTTGTCCATTCGATGAGGGACGACAGACTCTGCTCGGTGCTGCACACAAACACAAGAAGGGTGTGCAAACTGCCGTCTAGATTTCTTGAAATCCAGCTAAGAGATTAATTACATTACCTTTAATAGAACACTTGTTTGCACACTGGTTTGCATCCCAGAGGTGCTGCCTATCGGCTTCCTCTTGGCACTGGCCTTTGGAAAAGTGCATCAAATAAATGATAAAATTCAACATTTGTCTTTTAAGCACAGGTAAAAACAGTTTCTCTGTATGCACAAACACACCAAAACAACATTCTCTCACTGCTGGTTTTATCCACATTTAGTTTGACCCACCACTAGTACCAGGATCCTGAGCTCAGGCCAGTGACTCTCTGGCTCCACCTGCTGGGCAATGCTGTCCTTCCCATCGTCTCTGTTTCCCATGATCCACTGAACAAATCCACCATACATGCTTCTGCAAGCACTGCCTGAGCCTTGCCGAGCAATCCCTGACAAATCTCCTTCTACACCAAACGCCTGAGCCAAACTATAAACTACAACCAAAGAGAAAATGATTAAAACAGCAAAAGTAACACGTATCTGATCTAAAATAAATAGCACATTAGATGGATAAATGAACATTTTTTTCACCTAAATAAAATAACACTAAAAACCATCTCCCCATTTAAGCACGGGCTGGAAAAGATAACATATTATTATTTTCTTCCTCACCGAGACAAGCAAATCCAGCAGCTGAAGAGGCGAGTCCTGCAGCAGTTGGGAAGTTATTAACGGAGCAAATATGGACTTTGTGAGACAACCCCGTTGATTCAGTGGAATCAGGTTCTCCATCGTTGCGTCTCTTCCGTGCTAATCGTCTAACTGAATAGAAAATAAATAAAAACAGAAAAATGTGATTGTGGAGTCTTTTTTATTTTACTTGCAATTTCTGTCCTGGTAATCTTTTTTTTTTAAGATGGAGGAAAAACAAAATTGATACAACTCACTCTCTCTCAGACAGGATTGTAGTCTTGGATGTGTTATGTCCTCTTCTTTCCCATTAAGCCACATTCTATCCACCTTAAACGACGTGCTGATTGCAACGGTTGTGGTTGTTTTCAGCTGCACGGATAAAGTCATAAACGCAGGTCTATAACAAACTAGGAAGTAAAATGTCACATTTGATTGTAAATCGTGCGAATGCACATCCAAATCATAATCCCAAACATTAAGGTCATTGTTTATCACGTTATCTCATATTTTTAAAAGCATGTCTGTTGTTTGTATGCAGCTTTTGTATAAACATGACACATACATCGACAGTAGGTTATAGCTTTAAGATGTTAGTAATACTACAGAGGCTATTAATAATTTCTAAGCAATTATGCTGTAAAGAAAGACTCTTATATGAAAAGATCAAGCAGCAGGAATGTACAACAACAGCATAAAGAATCAGAAGCAGAACATGCTGAAGAAAGATGCTTCATTTACAGACCTGATCTTGATGTAGCGTGACGCTCAGTGATGAGCTGATGGGTAGAATTAAATCTTCATCCCGCTTCCCCCCTGAAAAACCAACATGACCTAGTGTTAAGCAGCGTTATTAGACTGTTACACAAAAATAATGAAAACACACTTGAAAATATGTCATTTATCTAATGGACAACACAGAAGTCGGCTTTAAACACAACCTAAAATAAATAGCACTACGTTTTTAGACCAAACAGAACACCTAAGCTAACGTAAACACAAATCGTGACGATACTTACAGTATTTAACGACAGCAATATTCACAGGAGCGGTGCATGTGACTATATGCGGTCTGCTCGTGGTTTCTTCGGGCATTATTCTGTTTTTAAACTAAGACCGTGGCGCTAAACCCAAAACTTTAAACTCTTCTTACCAATGTCCTTCATGTGTCTAGCAGTTTGTCTGAGAAGCTAAGTCAGCCTCAGTCTGATTGGCTCGAGATGAACATGTGGTTATTACACGACCAATCAGAAGCGAGCTTGTTCGACGCAAAAAGATGACGAGCCAATAAAAACTATCTGACCATGCTCGTGCCTTAGTGGGGCAATGACAAGCACCAACCCACCTGACTTATTACAATAAATATAATGAAAATATTTATTTAAAAAAATCCTATTATTGAAAGTGTAAAGAAAATAATTCTGAAAGGCAAAAAATAAAAAATTATATATATATATATATATATATATATATATATACATGCACACACACTCAACAAGCAAACATTGTTTTTGTTGCACTTACAATAATTTGATTTTGTTCATTATTAAATTAAAATATGATGCATGATAAAACAAAAATAAGCACACAAAACAGTAATTTGAGGAAATTATGATATAGGAATTGGTGGCGTGGTGACGATTCAGGTATATATTGCAGACTTTTAAGCTTTTTATTGGAAGGACTTTAACATATCCTTGTTCAAAATGTTTGCTAAATTACTCAACATGTGGTTCAGTCCCCCTATACCAACAGACTTTTTACTGGATTCCATTATAAATAATACAATAAATTAGAATTATTGTCATAAAAAAAAGTAAATCCCTATAATGTCCTTTTTTAGGAAAATGACACATTTGGCTCTTTGTGTACTCTTGAGTAAAAAAGAAAAACTAACTAAGTTTTCAGGATGCAAGTACTCTAACTACACTGAACACATGCTACGTTGCATAAAATCTCACACGAACCACGATCACAAATAATTAACAAATGATGTGCCAATAAAGCAAAATTTTGAGTTTAAGGCTTTTTATTTAAATTTTTATGTAAACTTTGCAAATATATGTCAGCAACAAGAACATTACTAAGAACTTAATGAGTGCTACTGTTGCAATGGCTCTGTAAAAAAACACGGGTTGAATTTGCAGAATATTCTAGATAAAATTAATCTGCAGCAGTATGTTTTGCATTTTGTGTTACATTTTTCATGTTTGAAAAACTAACTACAACCGTATTGACAAAAGGAAAGTAACATGAAAGGACTGGAGGAGTCACACAGTGCCAGCAGTTATCATTGGTACAACACAAGTCGCAAAGATCTGCAGTAGCTTGAAGAAAAAAAAATCCAAATTGCAAACCTTCTTGTACACTGTGTGCTTTCTAAAAACCACCAGACACCAACATATTAAGCAAATGTCCTTGTTCTTCTGTCTTGGTGTGTTCATTCCAAACATGATGTAGAAGTTAATGTGGCATCCCAGGAATTTCATAAGAAAACGCAAGTCAGAGTCCAGCACGCAAAACCAGAACTTTTGGCTCATTCCAGGGCTTCTGTTTGAAGTTAGAAATCATCTTCATCATCTGAATCCATCACCCTCCGTCTGTTGAACTGTCAGCCAGACACAAAGGAGATGCGATAAACAAAATGGACAACAGACTGCAAATAAATCACCGGGACACTTTGTGGAACTTACTGTAACAGTGGTCTTCTTCTCCGTTTGATGACTGACTTTTTCTAGGATCTCGATTAAGCCCGACTCTGAAATCTGACAGAGAAATCTGAGTTAACTGTTTGCAAGTGAAAAGAAAAAAAAATCTCAATAACACACAAGCCTCTTTATTTCACCTTTCCTCCCAACTGTCCAAAACGAGCCATCTGAATAAGATAGTTTTCAACTGCTTTGGCCTTGTCTGGTTTCACTAATGCAAGATTGCTCACTGAAACAAAACAAAGTAGAAGAGCATCCTTCACATCTCAGGGGAAAACTTGGTAAAATAATACAGAAGCAAATCATAAAAACTGAGCGTACTTACACCTTGCACGTGCTGACTGGTCTAGGACTTGTGCCAATATTGAGTTCCTCATTTCTGTTTCTCTGTTAAATAAATAAAAAAGAGAAAATAAAGATTATTCCACAGAATAAATAAAAAAACACACTTTCACCTAAATATCAAGCTAGCACAGCACCTGTTTGGTGCAGAACAGCTTTTAATTTAATGCATTGATGTTCTGTTTAGGAGTGAATTTTTAGTACTGAAATGTATTCAAGTAATGAAATGTACAATTCAGTCTTTTTCTAATTATAAAACTAACCTTTGTTTGGCTTCCTCTCCTTGTTGGTTATTTGAAGCATCCTGTAAGAAGTTTAGACATCAGAATCACATATAGAATATGTTTTACTGAACAAAGAGTATGGTGTTTGACCATATTTTGCTTGTTTATAGTTGTTTTTGTTTATAGTGCAGCCAGCTGTCTTGCTAAAGACAATAATTAAATAAATTAATTAATTAATGCACAATCAATAAAAACAACTCTTAGAGCTATTTTTAATAACAATGACAACTGGATAAGTTTGATTCGATTGAATGAAATCATTGGTCATACTTTTTTTGAGAACCCGATTTGCTGAAGTTGCTTTTTCTAAAATGTCTTCATCCCCCAAAATCAAATACCTCTATGAACTTCTATTTTACCATAAACTATTCTCTTTTCTACTGTGAGCTGCACTGTTGTGCTTTTATAAGAATAACAATACCTTTATTAGTCCCTCAGTGGGGAAATTGCAATATTGCAATGGCTCAGGTACAGCAGGATAGCAGCAGTAGCACACAACATATCGCACAAGAGTACATAATAAGTTAAGATAATTATTGCACATGGTAATGAGAATAGTAGTTATAATGCACGTTTTGAAAAGATTATATTTGCAGTGGAAGGTGTATGGCTTCTATTAGCAGTGACTATTATAGAGTCTAACAGCAGCAGGGAGGAAAGATCTGCGGTATCTCTCCTTCGTTCAGCGAGGGTGGATCAGTCTGTTGCTGAAGCTGCTCTCCAGAGCAGACGAGGCATCCTGCAGGGGGTGTGACTCATGGTCCAGGATGGATCAGAGTTTTGCCAGCACCCTCTTGTCCCCCACCTCTCGTATTGAGTCTAGAGGACAGCCCAGGACAGAGCTGGACTTCTTTATCAGCCTGGTCAGCTTCTTTCTCTCCCTCTCTGTAATGCTGCTGCTCCAACACACCATACCATACAGGATTGCTGATGCCACCACAGAGTCGTAGAAGGTCTTCAGGAGTGTCCCCGTCACCCCGAAAGACCGTAATCTCTTCAGGAGGTGGAGCCTGTTCTGGCCCTTCCTGTACAGTGCGTCTGTGTTTTGAGACCAGACCAGTTTGTTGTTCAGGTGAACACCCTGGTATTTGTAGAAGTCCACTCTCTCGATGTCCGTTCACCGGATGTTCACCAGTGAGGGGACAGCAGGTCGGCGTCTGCGAGGATCCACCACCATCTCCTTTGTTTTCCCTGCATTGATCAGGAGGTGGTTTTGCTGGCACCGGTCGACGAAGTCCTGCGTCAGTCCTCTGTACTCCACATCGTCGTCCTCGATGATCAGTCCGACAATCGCAGAGTCGTCTAAGAACTTCTGCAGGACACAGCTGTCTGTGTTGTGTCTGAAGTCAGAGGTGTAGAGGGTGAAGAGAAATGGAGCCAGGATAGTCCCCTGGGGCACACCCACACTGCAGGTCAGCAGGTCAGACACACAGTCCCAGGCTCTCATTTATAATTTCAATAGTATGCATAACTACTTCTGAAAAAGACCAATGTTTGTTTGTGCCATTTTTGAAGAAAAATAGCATAAAGTTTCTGCATTTGGGACAGGTAAATCCACTCTGTTTATGATAGAACATGTACATTTATTTAAGGTAATCTACAAATGACAAGCACACAAGTTAAACCACTGAGTTTAAAAATAAACTAGTTAGAGAAAACACTAGTCGGGCTCCTACAGAAGTTATGATGTGGAAACAGAGTTCAAGCATTGAAAGTGAACAAAGAGTGCAGCTGAGGGTGAAAAGGAAGTACAGTGTAGGTGCTGGTCTAGAAGATGATGCTCGCTGTAAAGGTCTTCACTTACTGTTAGGTCATAAATGTTGACATGGGGAAAAATCTTGTATGATTAAATTGTATGTATTTTCTAGCACCAAAATAGATCTTAAAACAATCTCCACGAATATAATTAATATATAAATAATATATATAATTAATAATAATAACAACAATTAGAATAAAGTGATTAGTCTCCTACTTGATGTTAGGGAATCATGAATGAAAATCCGAATAAACTAGACTGTTTGAAGGGTTATCCCAGCAGCTCACTGTGGACTTCTCATCATATTGAAAGAAGTGCTATTTTTAAATCCTGAAAACCGTTTCCAGAACCTGAGGGGTGTGCCATTAGCACTAAGCTAGCAAGTTTGTCATTCTCTCATTTTTACCTAGCTAAAAAAGACTTCGGTGTTTTATTTAGACGCTTAATTCTAATGTGTTATTAAGCCTTTTATAGCCAAAGTACAGATTTACAAACTGGGTTTATGTATTTTGGGTCATCTACAGAAACCAGCGTGTTGAATCCACCATCTCCTTAAAAGGCGGCCGCAAACACTTTAAAGAAGCTCTTGATGAGTCCTTACCCCCTGCTTTGCCTGTAGTTCCGCCATTCTTTGCCGCCTTATCGCTTCCAGTTCTTCGTCTGCCATTGTTTTTTACAGTAACGTGGATGTAAATCTCGCTAGAAAACCGTTCTGGAACACACTGGAGTTCAAGCAGAGACAAGGCCTCTAATAGCACAGGCAAAAGTAATCAACAACGAAAGAAACGATCAAACAAACTTCCAGGGGAGAGTAACAGAGCACAAAACCTGGATCAGCGAACGAACGTTTTTGTTGTTGTTGTTTGCCAGTGCACGATAAAAAATTCATCCAATTGAGCATGGTATTTTACAGAGCCTAATCTTTTGAGATTTTTTTTTAGAAAATGAGACATAACACATTCAAAGAACTTTAAAATACAAATATGTATTTTTATTTCTCTTTTCATATACACAGCCTGTTTGAACCATAGCAACAGAGTTAGTTTCAATACAGTTTAAATCGCAGTGTTTGTGTATGATGTGTTTCACACTGTAGGTACATTAAATCCATCCCAAATACACATAGCCATTAAGAGATGAGCTTTTAATTTCATGATCATGATATTTTGAAGTACTTTCTCCAGTTATTGTACTACATGATACATTTTTTAGTCTATATTTTACTTAGAGATATGAGAACTCATCACAGCAGTTCTGAGAAGTGAAGAATGTTTTTGAATGAGAGTTGGAATGTCCAGTCTTTTTAAAATGATTACTCACTGAATTTCTGCGTCTTGGATAAAGAAGAATCTACATCAACGTCAGTTTGATGAGCATTTTAAGTCCAATATTTATCATATTATAGTTAAATTTATGAAATATGACATTTACGAGTAGAAAACACTGAAGACAGCTGCCAGTTATTCTTGCAACACAGCCACATGGTATTTATGGCCATCTATGTTGAAGCTTGCTCCAAACAAGGTCATGTGACAGGAGGGTCTCCTCACACACTTGATCTTTAGCTTCCTCTGTATGTGCTGTAGGAGAAGCGACTCACAAGCAAGGGGACATGGTATTTTTGGTCTGCGTCAGTTATAGTGAAAGCAATCTGAAGAAAACAGAGAAAAACATAACACAAATCTGTTATCATCAGGCTTCACTGAGAGTTTCTAGCTAAAAAAAATTACAAGGCAGATTAAATTAACAGTGGAGGTTAGAATTAGAACATTTCCTCACCTCTACATAAGGGTAAAATGAACTCTCTCCCATACCTGCCCAATACCGAGCAGTTTCAAAATGCATTTTGTACTCGCCAGGTATAAATTGCTGTTTTGTGATGAGTCCTGGGCATCGTCCATCATCATTAGTGGTACTGGTGAGACAATATATTCGATGAAGATTCTGGTAGTGAAATCATTTCTCATGGTGATGCACTTTGGTGGTTGTTACCCTGTGTTTATCAGTTGCCAGACTTTAGTTACAGAGTCTTGTTGATAAAGTTTTATGGTCATGTTTGACCCTGGAACTCCTGCTGCAGTGTTCAGCACGTGTGTGGTCAGAGGACTGGGCGAGCCTGCCATAGTTGTGATCTACACAGCAAGAAATACAGTTTCCATTCATCAGCTGCACTTAATTGTCTTGTATATCAAAATGTGAAAGCAAGCCATTTGGTTAGTTCACACAGTGCTAATCTGTATCACTTATTGTTTTATTGCTGACTTCATCACACGATTATGTGTGCATTTGGGATTTAAAGGTTTAAATGTTACATGAAGTTTTATTTGAAGGGTTTATGAGTTTTCTTAAGGGTTTTCCCACTGAATAAGCAGTGAAACTCAGCCATTTAAAAAGCTTTCACTTTGATTAAGCCAGATGAAATGATGTTTAAATGAAAACACTGAATTCCTTTTTTAATTCTTACTTTCCTTTATAATTCTTTAAATAGTGTTAAACTGAACGTATTTATTTTGATTTAGGAAAAAAGTCTTGAAAGAAAACGGCCAATATAGCTAAAAATTTGACATAATTTAAACAAAGTCTTTGTTTGTATTATTTTAGCTAATAAAAACTCTCTGCTTACCTTGTTTTTAGACAAAATATGTCCCTCCAGCTGCTGCAGCCTGAATGCGCTCATGTTCACTTATAAACGAAATCTAAACTAGGTCAGCAGCTTTTACTGTGAAATGTAATTTTATGGGTTATCAAACAGAATCAGATTTGTACTCACATTACGCCTGTGAAGTTCTGCATGTACGTCTTTTGGTGCCTTCCAGTGCACACACACACATATCTCTTTTGTCAACAGCAAAGCCAGTTGTGTAAGAAGTGATTTTGCCTGTTTTTTTAATGAGCACTTTGGACTTTAGGGACGAGTGATCCGGGTTTTGTAAATTCTTGCCTGAGAGTGTTTGACTGTGCAGCATGACTGTGTTTTTTTTTATCTCTGCTGGATTTTTCTTGGTATTTGTAGGTATTCTAGCTTTATTCAAATGTCAAAGATGTCAGATCTTGTAACCTGTGTATGCTCCATCTTTATCTGACCCAGCTGTTCAGGTCATCTTTAAATATGGGATCTGTAGATATAAAAATAAAATGTGAACATCGTGTCTTTTTATAGTCTGACAGAAAGCATCCGGGCTTCCCTCTGTGAACATGGTTTGCTGACCAACCTAAACCACAATGAAGCTCCCTTCTTTAGGCAGCTTTTCTGTTTGTTTACACTCCAACTGATTAAAATGGGGGATTTTCCACCTAAAGCATGTGGAGGTCCTTTTGTTCTCCTGGTGGACTTATTATCGCCGCCGTAAGGATGTGTATTTTTTTTACTCTCATTTATTTCTTGGGAGAAACGACTCTCCAGAGAAGCAGCTGCTGCAGGAGAGGCTGCAGCTGCAAATGCTACTTTTATTCAGACTTTTACAAATTTATTCTAATTTGGTGTCGGTGTAAAGAACTGTCAATTTGGTGAATTATTTGTTGAATATTAACCATTTGTGCTGCTAAGCTTTAACCACAGAGGCAAAGGTATGTTTTTGAAAAATGCAGCAGTCTGGGATCACGTCCATCAAATACACCAACACAGCATGGATTTTACTGGGGAACATCTCTTTGGGATCACGGAAGACTTTTACTAAAACCATCTGAGAAAGACGTTTGGGTTTACAGACACGAGGCCACAGCAGGAGGCTGAATTTGTGTAATCATGAAGATAATCACCAACATTCTTCCTTTTATGTGGCATGAACCCAATAGTACGCCGCCTAAACCATATCTGTGTTCAACATAATCCACTTTAATAAATTATTCTAAGCTGTCACCTTTCATTTCCTTTCTCTGTTCAGCCTTTCACAATAAAAACACCACAAGGCTTTATTTTATTCTGGATATGAAAAATACTTTTACTACCGTGACAATGAGCATTTTCACTTGGCTTGTCGTAACAGTGCAAACCAAAACATGTAACATCAGAATTATACAATTATTTATAACAGGGTTATTTTCTTTTAAAAAAAATCAACACATGAGAAGTCCTAAAGGAAAATTATATTCAGAGAGATAACAATTACAGTAAAATTATACAATAATAAACAATATTACACACTGACCTGGGCTCTTTGCACATTTGAAGGTGCCAAATATGTAGAGGAAGAGAGCTGTAATGTTTTTTCTAGCATATGGGACTCTTCAGAAATGGAGTAATTTATCTGGTTTTATTTACTGAGAGTGGAAAAGTGAACATGTTCCTTCTTGAATGACAAACAAGATAAAGTTTGAACTCTTAGAAGCAAACAAACCATAAATGTTTTTAATTGATTAAAAAAAACTCACTTGGGGTTTGTTAAATTACTTTGACATAGACAAAGTAGATTCTAAATTCATGTACGTACACAACTCTAGTTAGTTATTAATAAACAGCTCTGAACAGCAAATGCACTTTAGATTCTGCCATCCATCCATAAGCTGAGAGGCCCAGACTTCCCTCCATCCAGCCACTTGAGCCAGCTCTTCCGGGGGAGTCCCAAGGTGTTTCCTGGCAAGCTGAGAGACATAGTCCCTCCAGCGTGTCCTGGGTCTTCCCTAGGTCTCCTCTCGGTTGGACGTGCCCAGAAAACCTCACCAGGGAGGCATCTTAACCAGATGCTTGAGCCACCTCAACTGGCTTCTCTTGATGTGGAGGAGCAGCAAGTCTACTCCTAGCCCCTCCCGGATGACCGAGCTTCTCATCCTATCTCCGAGGGAGAGCCCACACATCCTGCAGACCAAACTAATTTCTGCCGCTTGTATCCATGATCTCATTCTTTTGGTCACTACATAAAGCTCGTGAGTATAGGTGAGGGAACGTAGATCGACCAGTAAATTGAGAGCTTTGCCTTCCGGCTCAGCTCTCTCTACACAGACTGGTACAACGCCCACATCACTGCAGACACAGCACCAATCCGCCTATCGAGCTTGTGCTCCATCGTTCCGTCACTTGTGAACAAGAACCCAAGATACTTAAACTTCTCCACTTTAAGCGGGACCTCCTCCCTGACCTAGAGAAGGCATTCTACCCTTTTCTGATTCAAGATTAGAATCTGCCCATTCAGGAAAAAAATAAGTCTTCATGATGGTGCTTTAGAGTTTTCCATCAAGTTACTTTTATCAGGATTCATAAAAGGCCAATTTTTTATGCATTGTTCAGTATATAAAGCAGAATTCATAATGGTAATAATTACTATCTCAGTGTAGGATCGATTAAAAGACGGCATGTGAAAAATGTAATATTAGTGGGAAGAATTTAAAGATGTTTACAAAAGACCTTTTATTATTTATCTAATTTCCTCTGATATCCTGATTATATAAGCAGGCAAGATGGTAACACACACACACACACACACACACACACACACACACACACACACACACACACACACACACACACACACACACACACACGAGTGTTGAGAGCATGTGATAACAGAAAATAAACCGAGGAATGTGAGTTCATCACAGCTGACCTTGTCGGTGCAACGCCCAGCATTAATATTCCAAATCAAATGCTTTTCTAAACTCCGTTTGTTGATTCTTTGGAAGAAACATTTGAAGCGGCGTGTTTACGGTTCAGTGCTTGAATATGTTTGTTTGTTATCTGACAGAAACTTGATAAACAGGTAAGATGACTGTGTTTCTGATTAAATCAGACCTGATTTCCATAATCCTGCAACATTTTGGGCCATTGCTGCTCAAGCGGATCCATTCTTAGAGTAAAATTCATAACATACCTCCTGCTTTAATCTATCGTACAGATATGAACTCCTAAGTTTTCTCTTCAGAAACCTAAAAGAGGATGTATCCGATCTAAATTCTCACAATAAAGCTGCTAGGATACAATAAAACTCATTGTTTCGTTTGATATGCGGCACGTGTTGAGCCTCTGCGGGTTTGTGTTCTCTTCCTCCATGTTTGGCACTTGATCCACGTCTCCCACATCGTCTCATGTTCCTCCTTCATATTTCCTCCTCGGGGTCAGAGCTGTGACTGCTCATCTGTGACAGACAAACAGGCAGGCAGTCAGAGACACGAAGCGCTGAGAGGAAAACAAAGACGAGTTTTATTAACTGCCAGCTCAGGATGACTAAGTGAATTTTTCATTCTGTGAGTGTATAACTTGATTTCACAGCTGCACTGACTTTTTTCAAGTGCTTCAGCTTACAAGATTGAAGTCATCTTTATGCAGGTTTTTATTTTAAGCCAAGAAAATTAGAGAATTTTAAATGCTGCACTTTATATTCTGAAGCAAAATGTAGTATGACTATTTTAAGCACAAATGACCAGAAGACCATCTGATGTTCTTGTAATTTTGAACATTCCAGGAGGAGATCATAACGCACCTTCAGGTCAGGACTCTCCCGGTGGATCCGATGGCGAGAAGTGGGCGGAGAGAGGGATGGGAGGGAATGCTCAGGACTGCTGGCCAACAAAGCATACGATGAGCCGAGTGGACTGTCCTCTCTCAGGGGAGAGTCTGGAACAGAGACACAAACAGGTGTGGCGTTAGCATCTGTGCAGCGATGTGAAGACCATAAACATCGTGCTTACTACACACTGGATGATGGGCAGACCACATGAGTGGATGTGACAGGATGAAGGGCAGATATGGAGGGCAAGAACATTAGGATCAGAGGGAATTAAGGGGATACATTAATGCAATGATGAGAGCTATCAATGGCTCCAGAAGCAGGGAGTGGACCACACGCACTGGTGAGTCTCAAACTGCACACCTCTGTGTGTCCAGTCAGATGTTCTGGTCAGTTCAATCTGGTTAAGTGGGGGAGTAGAGGGAGGTGGAGTGTACAGTCGGTAAAGACGGCTCTCCCTTGCCCTGCCTCCAACATGCCTCCATCTAAATAGGATAGATTATCCAGAGTTATCTCTGTAGTTATGCTGCTATAGGCTTAGACTGCTGGAGGATACACTGACCACTTTCCACACTCTACTACTATCTTCTACAATCTGCTCTTTAACTGTATTATTTCCTGCTATTACAGCTGTTAACTTTATTTTCTCTCTAAGTGTTTTTCTCCCCAGAAGAAGCTACAACGATGTTCTGCTGAGCTGTGGTGGCCTCATGGAGGGGGCCATCGTGTAGCGCACCGCTGCTAACCATTCTCCCTCTCCTGATAATAACTTTTTGCTTTCCTTGATGTTGGATGTGCTACTGCTAGTTTACCCGTTTAATTATAGATCCACTAGGATAAATACAATAAAGTTTATCTCACCAAATAGAATATTTACTAAGGCATCACAATATAACTATAGACACATTACTTTGTCTGTGTGTGTGTGTGTGTGTGTGTGTGTGTGTGTGTGTGTGTGTGTGTGCGCGTGCGCCTGCTCTGTCTTCTCGATCCCCAGTGAGTCGTGGAAGATGGCTGCTTATACTGAGCCAGGATTCTCTGGAGGTTTCTTCCTGTTAAAAGGGAGTTTTCCTCTCCACTGTTGCTTTATGCTTGCTTAGTATGAGGATTGCTGTATAGTCACTGACTAAGGCTTGATGCAATTTGCTGGGTTCCTTATATAGGAAACATTATTTCTGATTGGCTTAATGAACTGACCTGTATTGGAATGTTTATTATGTGAAGTGCCTTGAGACGACTCTTGACGTGATTTGGCGCTATATAAATAAACTTGAATTGAATTCAATGTTATGATGGGAACTTCAAGGTGAAAGCGCTCTCTTTAATCAAGAAAATGTTAATGAATCCATAGGTGATTGGCTCTTAGGTTGGATTTCACCAGTTGTGTGGTGTTTATTGTATTTTAGTTTATAATTGGCTTAATTAAAGCTGCAGTTATATCCAACAGGGTAACAAGGTTTTGGTAACAAGGTTTTATCACCAGAGCTCTAATGATGCAACTACAGAAAAAATGTCCACAAGAGGGCAGCAAAATCTCTCCCCCTGTAGAGTTTATTGCAATCATCTGAATTCTTCTTGGAATGTAATATGTTACATATTTGGTGCAAAACTCTTTCTGCAGGAACATGCTTCTTCAGTGAAGCACAAGTGACTCCATCCTTTGTATCACATTTCGTCTTTGGACTCGGTTTTCTGCAGCAAACTAAATAAATTTGATTGTGAGTGGAGCAGCAAACCAAGCAGAAACCTGGAGGTATCGCGGTGCTTTGGATTGAAAACGATTGTGATGCGCTGATAGATTATCTATCATTTGATCACCAAGCAGTGTGCCTCCACTGTCTCCCTGAATGAACGTCTCACCTTTGTCGTCATTCCTCTGTGTGTCCATCCTGTCAAGAGTGTCAAGCAGCCCATCGATCTGTGTCTTTATCAGAGTCAGCTCCTTTTTAATCACCTGCAACTCCTCCAAACCCACTGTAAAGAGAGAGGGGATGGAAATGACCGAGGAAGCTACTGAACCTGAAATACCTGCTGGCAGGGCTTCGAGTGTAGCCGATATGTGGGGTGGAAAAACGACTCCCAGTGAGAACTTTATTTAGAGGAAGAGCTAAACGCTTTGCAGGCACACACACACGCACGCACGCACGCACGCACGCACACACACCGTTTTTAGTGGTTTCTGCTTCACCCCACCTGCTTTAAATCAATAGGTGACTATCGGGCACAACACGAGGACATGCTGAAGAAATCATCCAACCGTGGAATCAAAGAAAGCATACCTCCATTTGATATCGTTGGTATAGTTTTTACTTCCACCAGAGCTTCAAATTTGTAAAACAAGGGACTTTTCTTTTTTTTAACAGATAACGGATTTCCACAAAATAAAACCCATCTTCTTGGAAGCTGGGGCTGTTTTTCATTTGATTTCTGTTTTTGTCTAATCAAAGATTTAGTTAGCTTTATACCTTACATAAACTACAAGTGTGTCAGGAAAAGTGTGTCATTGCTTTCACAGGGTATCTGTAGGATTAAAGGAGCCCAATTTAAGACTTTTTAAGACATTTTTTAAGGCCACTTTGACCAAATTTAAGCTATTTTTTAAATTAAATTTAAGCTATAATTTCCAGCTATTTTCTGGAACCGGTGCTAACCACGTCGTGAACGTGGGATTAACCATCCAGTTACCATTAATGTTGCACTTCCCCATGGCGCAAACTCCCACTAGCATGCTCATCTAACAATAGCCCCCTTTCACAACCAACCAAATGTGTACGGTTCCGCTTACGCCAATATCGTACACAGAACATGCTGAACTAACTAGAAATTCATGAAAATTTTATAGAAATAAAATAATCTTGTTTATTGGGCCTTTGGTAATTTAAGACCTTTGGAAACTATTTAAGGATTATTTGTCATTTTTAAGGATTTTTAAGGCCTTAAATTTGGAAAAGCAAATTTAAGACTTTTTAAGACTTTTTAAGGACCTGCAGATACCCTGTTTCAGAAAACATTGAAAACACTCATTTATGCAACTTCAATCAACAGAGAAAACACACTGCAGCTCCAAAATGAATGAAGAGAATCAGCTCTAACATGAAGAATTTAACAGCAACTAAACTAGAATATCTTCTCTAGTTAAAAATACATTTTAACTACAGCAGCTCACGCAAAATTTATCAAATTAAACATTAAGACCAGGAGGGCAATCATGTATTATACCAAGATTTTGGATGAAAACAGTAGAAACCTGCAGCATAGAGTAATAAACACAACAGATGATATTTTACATAATGTTCTGAGCCTTAAGTGCAATCTAAGTAGCAGCCCTTTATCGTTACTCACACTTGGCTGTGCTTGAAGTGGACTGGGCTCTGGATCTTTTAGAGTAGGTTCTGTCTCGACTGCGTCGGTGCCCACTAGAGTAGGCGGACAAACGGGATCTCTTGGCTGGACTTTGTCCCAGAGGTGGAGGAGAGATGGATGCTGGCACTCGCTGGTAGTCATATGCCCTGCAAATTAGGCAGACACTCGTTTAGAAACAACAGTATAGCGGCCCTGACTGTGTCTTAGTTGTACTTTTAAGGGAAGTTTTCTGTGTTTTTATTAATTAATTAATTTTATTTTTGGCCCAGCGGAGATGGCAGAATAGGGTGAAAATAAGATGATTATTCTGGGAAAAAAAAACTGAGCTATCCAAAGTCTTCATATAAAGTTTAAGGCTTTAAAAGTTTCAGCTTAAGATAACAAATTGTAAAGTTTAGAATCCCAATCAGTCAATAAACTTGTGTTCAAATGAAAAAAACTGATACACAAAAACATCTAATCATTAAAAACTGATCAGTAATAATCTTTATTTAGAGTCTATTTTAGGACATCCTCAGGAAAACATCAAAACAGAAGTTAAACCAACAGATTTGGATATCAGGGAAAACATCAGGTATCAGGTAAACATACATTTTTTCTGACCAATTGTCTCTTGATACCTGGTATTTTCTCCCAGGTAACTTCCCACATGATATTGATGCTTTTTCTTCTGACTGATTTCTTTTTTTACTGATAACAAACAATTTTTGGTTTTGACAGTTTTCTTTCCGATACCTGAGTTTGTTTTTTTATTTTTACTCATTCCATCCATCGTCGTCCGCTTATCAGAGCTCATTTTAGATTATTTTTTGTAAAATTTTTAAAACTACTTTGCTCGACAACTCTTTTCCCCTCTACTGATACTGATACGAGGAGTGGTTCACGTGTATAATAAATATATTTGCAGAGGTGTCTAGTAGTCATTCTCGGGTGGAAAAAACATACCGGTGCACTAAAAGTTGTCCACATCCCACCTGAGCCTCAGATGGCAGGATTTGGAGTCTTATTTCCTGATATTTGGACATCTCGCCCCGGACTGGATAACAGCAACACGATTCTACCACCACGGACTTGCAACGTTGATATTTTGATATCATCTCCACAAATAACACAAGCCTGGAGGAGCTTCTGCTGTGTGGTGAAGTCGCTAATGCTAACGGTTTACTTCTACTAGCCGAGATGTCCCCTGCTATTTCCTGGACTGTAAAACAACAGCCTTCAGAAATAGTCATTAAAAAAAAGGTTTTCAGTGCTCCACACCTTTAATGATTTTTTGGTTTGTCGACTTTTCACCTGATACCTGATGTTGTTTTTTTATGCTGCCTTATAATGTTTTAAACCTGATGCCTTTTCATCTGACAGCTTTATCATTAAAAGTCTGACTTCTGAGGCCATTTGGTCAAAAGTCTGAGGATGTACTCATGAAACCTAAGAACATCCTAAAATTGACATCTCACATTTAGTTGGAGTTTGTTTCATTTTCTAACCTTTTCAAAGAATATTTTTGTAAAAATATTTTTTTTATGAGCATGTTAAAGTGAAATACTGAAATGTTGTTTTTCCTTATTTCATTCAGTAATAAATAAATAAATAAATAAAATACCTACTCTTTACACCTCAAATAAAACATGCCGGCACTTTCGTTTGAAATTTTGAATTACTTTTGTACAAGTCAAAGAAGCAGAGAAATTCAAAATGAAATAGAAAAAGGCAATAAACTCTTTATGTAAAAACGCACATCTTTATTCATTACTTCTTTGTTTTTTATTTTCTAGACGAGTGAAACTGTTTCGCTAGTCTCGCCCCTGCCTCTTCCCTATGGACTGCTCCACGTCTCTATCTGTCACTGAACGTAATTGGTTCTGTCAGGGCCAATCAATAGCTCCCCGCCAGGCTGGTAGTGCTGGAGATGAGGGAGGGGGTGTATCACAGTCAAGCTCTGTAGTGGTTACAGAAATGACGCTTTGTGGCTGGCTGTTTCTGCAGAAATAGAAATATAGTTGGGATAAAAAATAAAAAAAAGAATAAAAAGAGAGTCCTTGACACTCACTGACCCACTGACCAGGACAAACACAAGATCAAAACCAATAATCACTAAAAACAACCGTAGATTAGATTCATGCACACACTGCCTTCATCGAACACACAGATGACAATGCCAGATGTTGATGAGGTGTATTTGTTTTATTAGGACACCACAAGCGTGTGAGCTTAGAGGATTTGGGTGTTGCCCGTGCAGCGAAACAGCGACCAAAGACTTATAGGAGTTTAAAGTCGTTTAGAGCAGTTTGCAGAGGCAGATACACAATGTGATGTTACACCGACTTTGAAGTGTCATCTGAGAGAATGGAAGCTCAGACAATGAGAGATGGCGGACGAGTGAGGATTACAGAAAAAAAGTGTGTGAATGTGGGAGTGTTTGTCTCTGAGGATTAGACCCCACAAGAAAAGCAGCTTAGTCAGCTAGAGCTGTTATCTGTGGGCTGAAAGACACTTTATGGTTGTGTTCTAACAAGAGGACGGTGGACAAAATACACTCATTTCTCTCTTCTCCATGTACTGACATCAAAACGCACCAATGCAGGCACGCATACGCGCACACACACACACACGCACACGCACACGCACACGCACACACACACACACACGCACACACACACGCACACGCACACACACACACACACACACACACACACACACACACACACACACACACACACACACACACACACACACACACACACACACAACACACACACACACACACACACACACACACACACACACACACACACACACACACACACACACACACACACACACACACAGCTGTCAGTAGCATTAGCCAGCAGTATGGAGAACAATCATGGAACTGTGTTACAAACAAATTGAAAATCAGTGGTGAGTGTTACCCACCAAATAAAAACTGAAAAATGCACAGCAAGGAAAACCAAATCAAAGCTACTAAAATAAAACACAAAATATGACAGAAAATTATCAGAGCATCTGGGCATCGATGTTTGCAAGAAAGTTGATGAAAAATGATGAACAAAAAATGATGTGTGTGTGTGTGTGTGTGAGCATTATGAATGTGTTGTTTTGTGCCGTGTGGTCGTCTTCTGTTATTCAGATGTGCTGAGAGCAGCGGTTAGGAGTGTGGTGGTGAGGGGTGTGTGTGTGAGGGGGTCCCTCAGCAATTTCAAATGATAATACAGAAGCCACAAAGCTCAGCTTGCTACCTTGTACACCTGACTGCTGAGCTCACAGCGCACGCAGGCACACACACACACACAGACGCGTGTGGCCACACACACACACACACACACACACACGCACGCATGCACGCACGCACACTCACACACATAACTAACTGCTGAGCTAAGAGTTTTGTCCCAAAACAATAAACCTGATTTCAGTGTGTTTTTGTCTGTCTGTTATCAACCTGTTCAGGCAGCAAGAATGTGTGTGTAGCGGTGAGCTGTCAGGAGACACAAAAAACGTGTTTTGTGACTTGTTGATTCTTTGAACCCACTGTTTTGTTCTTTTTAAAACCTTATGACCAGTAATCTTGCTCTAATTCAATTATTTTATTTCATTCTGTTCTGTTATTCAAAGAAAATTGCTTTCTATAATCATGCATGCAAGAAGAAATTAGATACTAGTGTTGTGTCTATGCCTAGTTTTAAATGATAAATGACCTACACTTGTATCGCGCCTTCAGAGTCAGAGGCCTCCAAAATGCTTTACTCGATTATAAATAATCAGATAGTGCTTTTGTGGGTTTTGAAGCCATGTTCATGAACACAGCTGACAGCAGGATTACGTCTGATTATATGAAAATGTACATTTTTTGAGTGAAAGCAGCAATTTCTTGTATAAACACTATAGAATCCACTTAATCTTATTCCTTCAGCTTCCTGTGACAAACTGTGGTAAGGTGCGTGAGTTTCCCAACAGTACCTGTCATAGTAGTCCTCCTGATAGCTGTCGTAGTCCAGGTCAAGCTCGGATCTGTAAGGGAAATGGAAGGAAGGAAGAAAGAAAACAATATTTTATATAACGCCTCTCAAGATAAAAATCACGAGATGCTTCACAAAAACAAACAAAAAATATTTTAAATATAAAAATTTTTAAAAAACGATTAACAATGTTTTAAAAATGTGAGGAAAGGCAGAGAGAAAATGAATAGGAACAAGGGAAATCAGAGGGAGGCTGAGAAATAACAGCTAAATGTTACTAAAGTGCTTAAAATGTACAAGTTATTGGTGTGGGTTAGAAGAAACAACAGGGACGAATTCTGTGTTCATGATCTGCAAGGGCACAGAAAAAAACACTAGATTTGTCTGCCGTAGCATCCGGTTTGAAAATCAATTTAAAACTGCATGAAGCATCATCGTTGGTTCAATCTCAGGTGTCGGCACCAGTTTGCTGGTCTTTAACCCGTGATCTGGTCTGCAGCTGGCTGCAGCTTGGTTGGAACCAGTCTGGTCCAAACCTTCCTGGTTCTTTCCTAGCGGGGGACAGATGCTCTGAGCTTTTGAACTATTTCAACTATGGCAACTCATTTTAACTTTAACATAGCAATGCTTCAATAAAAAATGAGGCAGCGATTCAATTTGACCTTGGTTTATTTATAAAAAGCAGAGGAAAAAGTACAAGCACAAAAACAGGACCCAGACCTCTTCAGATGATCTCTAAAAAGGTGCCGAGGCATCTTTGTCCTCTTATCTGTGTGGATAACAATTCTTATGCTACATAAACAAAATAGGAAAATCATGGCTGTAACTGTGGCTAGTCTGATTGTGGAATGAGATCAAAGCAATTCCAGCCAGTTTTAACCAGCTTCCTAAAGTCAGATAGAAACCTGGAGCAAAGTGAGCCGGGTCAGATATCACACAAACATTCCAACATGATTGAAACCCAAAGAATAAGAAGTAGGTGAATGATGCTATAGTTGTGGCACACTGATTCACCAGGAGAGAATGGTGGAGAGATGAGTGAAAGTAAGCCACAGAGAGATCCTATTCTGGTGTGTCAGACCTCACCACCCCTCCAAATCCCTCAAACAAGCCTCTAATAATCCCTCCATGTGGCGCGCAGCCCCTCTTTTCCATTTCTGAATCGCTCCCTTTATCAGTTTTTCATTTCTTCCCACGACTGAACTTTGAATAGAAAATTTACTTTACTTAAATTTAATCTATTCATCATACTACTCTGAAATCTCTCTCTCTCTCTCTTTATTTATTTTTTTTTACTATTTCTAAAGTCACCTCTCCAGTTATTCACTAAGGAGAGGCTCTCCTTAGTGAATAACTAGCTGAAATGACACAATATAAGAAGAATGTGGTCACTATTTTAGGGGTGAAAATTGATGAAGCCGTTAGATTTGACGCACAAATAAACACGGTTGTTCGAGCATCTTTTTCAATCTGAAACGGTTGTCCAAGATAAAGCCTCTCCTGTCCAGAGTACATCTGAAAACAGTATCGACTACTGCAAAGCCTTGTATGCTGGACTGAGTCAAGCTACTACTGCACGACTCCAGCTACTCCAAAACTCTGCTGTGAGATTTGTGACTGGGACCAGAAGGAGAGACCACATCACGCCGTCTCTGCACAGGCTCCTGGTGTTTTACTGGGCAAGATCCTCCTCCATGTGTTCACGGTGCTGCAGGGCAGTGCTCCCCCATATCTTGCTGAACTGTTGCAGCGGCGTGTCCCTGCTCGGGTCCTTTGCTCTGCTGAGCTGGAGTGGCTGGAAGTCCCTCGCTCTAAACTCAGATCAAGGGGGGACCGGGCCTTCTCAGCGATGACCCCTACACTCTGGAATGAGCTTCCTCCGGCAGTGAAACAAGCTCCTTCTCTAAGGGAGTTCGTCTCGCCTGAAAACTCACCGTTATCTACTAGCTTTCCCCCATCATCGTTGACCCTGGCTTTTGTATTTTTACCTTTTGCACTTTATAGCTTTTAATTACTTTTACTTGTACTTTTCTATTTATTTATTTATTTATTTATTTAGTCAGTTTTACTCTTTCATGTACTATGTTGTTTTAATCCTTGTTTTTATGTGCTGTTCAGCACCTTGGGCCTCCGATAAGGTGGTGGCAGGTGCTGACATACATTTCCACATTTGACCCATCCCGTGGGGAGCGATGAGCTGCAGCTGTGGCTGTGCTTGGGAACAATTTGATGGATTAAGCCCCCAATCCAACACCTTAGTGTCAAGCAGGGAGTCATCGGGTCCCATTTTCAAGGTCGTTGGTATGACCCGACCGGGATTTGAACACTAATCTCCCAGTCCCAGGGCGGACAGTCATACCACCAGGCCACTGTTTAAAGAACAATTATTGATATTTGGGACATGAATTTTGGGCAGGACATTTGTGAAGCGACTCTGGCTCTCAGAATGTTTCTCTATCAGTCTCAGGAGTTGGACGAGTCTCCTGGACGTCGTCAGCTTCTCTCTAATAATCAAATAATTTAGAACCAATCCCATTAACACACATGAATGTGTGCACATGATCACAGCAAAATAAAGAGCCTAACAGCCTGAGTCTTAGCTGAAGAGTTATTTAGGATCAAACCGTAATCACATTTCCTCCAGCGCTGCTCTCATGGACCCTTCTGTCTCATGCCAGCTGGTTTTCTAAGCTCAGGGGACAGGAAACCTCCAAATAATTTATGACAAGTGCTAGTTTCTGAGCAACACACTTATCAGGAGTGCAAACCATAATTTCAATCTAATCTCAAAACTGCTTCCAAATATTCTACTTAAAAGTAAGAGGCTGTTTTAGCACATTTTATCAAATCACTTGAATAAAATCAAGAAGGCATTTGTGGTGAATCTGTCTTTATGCTGCACCAATAAAACTCGTTCAGCAGCAACTCCTTAACTTCTCAGCCAAATAGACCTTTTATTATTTTATTAAATCACATTTAAGATTTTATTAGTTTGTATTTAACCTAAAGGAGAAGCATGTTGGATTTACTACCACCTACTGACAAAGTTAGACGTTACAACCAGCTGTGATTTCAGCTGCTAATGAAATTACAAATTATTAGATTGTGTAGGAATTATTAGGTTACTAAATGCAAACCTCAGTTTGGAGTTTAATTGGTGTCAAACAACTCCTATGTTTTTCTTCTCTTGTCTTCTCTCCCAACAACTGGGTCAGGAACAATCACAATCTTTTTAGTTTAAATTTTATTTTTTATTTGCAGTTTGCAGTTAAATAAGTTCCTGCTCACTCTCAAAAATACCAAAAATTCTGAGTAAATCATGACAAAAACTATTTAAATGAACTTTCTAACGTTATTCTTATATTAAACTGGGGTTACTAAATAAATCATCACATTGTAAATTATATATGAGTCATAAATTTGCACAAAAACAATAATCAACGTCTCTCAATGCCTGTTAGAAAGAATGCTGTCGCAAAAGCAAAACTTTGCAAGAAATTTAAGCACAGAGGAGATTATTACTGTTATTTAAAATTCGGAATAAATATAATTAATATCAAAATTTGATCACTAAAACATTTAAACGTTACTTTTTCCAAGATCACTAAATACATTTTTTAAATGTGCAAAGGAAAGTTTTTAAGAATCTTTAGAAAAATATGCAAATATCAAAACTTTAGTAAGAATTCAAAATAGATCTTTTTTTTCTAAGACACAATTTAAACAAATTATGCGAAATTCATGCGGATACTTTAAAAATTCAAGTAACCCATAACGCATTGGTGTTTTTCCAGGAATTATGTGGAAACCAGACAGAGTAAAACCTGATTATTAATTTGTGAGATTAACAGATTGTTGTTAAATAACAGTGACTGATCACTAAACGGCGCAACAGAGGGATCATGCAGTTACATCCTTCACCGTGTAAACAGAGGATTAATACAGGAAATCAACCCTGATACAGATGTATGTTGAATAACAAACATTTCATTGTTCGTGATATAATGACTGCTGGGTCATTAAAATGTCGCTGTGGTGCTGTAATGACTTGCCGTCAGTGCTTTTGCGTGATTTAGTGAAGATAAATCTGCGACAGGTAAGTATGGCCCATTTAAACTGCAATTACATGCAAAGAGAGGCGCCGGAGAGACCAGAAGAGAGCACAGCAGATGGACAGCGGGGTTACT
The DNA here is from genome assembly GCF_043380555.1 of Nothobranchius furzeri. Classification (NCBI taxonomy): domain Eukaryota; kingdom Metazoa; phylum Chordata; class Actinopteri; order Cyprinodontiformes; family Nothobranchiidae; genus Nothobranchius; species Nothobranchius furzeri. The sequence goes on from NC_091749.1 coordinate 57,627,451, forward strand.
AAAGGCTAATTAATTTCTTTTCATAATTTCTCAAGTGCCAGAGCAATCCATTAGACGTGCCTGGCCATAAATCATCTCGGGCTCAGCGTGTCTTTGTGTGTGTTTTGTGCTCACTGACAAAAGGAGAGTTGCTTTTGTAAAAAATAATTTAAAAAAAAGGCATCCCAGAGATTTCCTCCAAACCATCCACCAAAAGGCTGGAAAACATCAGCATTTCACAGATTCCGTGCATAAAAAACCTAAACAGCAACAAACTTGGGATAAAGTATTGGTATGTTGTTTGACTCTTTTAGAAACCTGACAGACGCCGCTATTTAAATTTCAGACAGGAAATCAACAAACCAATTTTCCGTTTTTGTTTTCTTGTTGTTGGCCATGACTCCTTCGGTGAACAATCAGTCCTCCTTTGGTATTAGACTTCTATGCAATCAGAACCCCGAAAATACTTATTTATTTTGAAAGTTTGACAGCTAAAATGAAAGATTGAGAACTTATTGTACAAATGAGTGAAGATTTCAGTTGCCTGAGCTAAATATAGACCGCTCACAGTAACAAAACAGATCATTGGCTGAAAATGAGAACAGATAGAGAAAAGGAGAAGACATGTTTGGGTTCCACGTATGACAAAACCTTTAAAAGCTCTCTTAAAAACTCTTCATTTTGTGCATTTCTACTACAAATGCATCATGATCTTGGATTTATATTTGCATTAATAATTAGGTTTAATGATTACCTTTCAGTGATTGAACTGAGTAGAATTAGATGAATGTTTAGAGGGAGAAGTCTTTAAAGTTCTTGAACTGAGTAATTTTTAACACTTGACAGATTACTCTAGTATTCAGTCAGGAGGAATTTGTGCCCCTGGGTGGGGGTGGGGGGTTTGGTGCCTATCTCCAGCTGTCTCCGGTCCTGCAGGCGGGGTACACCCTGGACAGGGGCATCGCAGGGCAACACAGAGAGACACAGGACAAACAACCAAGCACACACACACACACACACACACACACACACACACACACACACACACACACACACACACACACACACACACACACACACACACACACACACACACACACACACACACACATTCCAGATCTGAACAACATTTTCTCCTTTAAATTATTATCTCTACAACATGAACACTCAACATATCTCTGTTTTGTGTGTATTAATATTTTGTTGGTGAATCATTCAAACATCCTCCATATGTGTTGAACTTTTGACCCTCCTGGATTTCCTCTTTCTTGGAAGTTGTTTTTATTAGATTTTAGCTTTGCTTCCTACTCCATAAGCAAACATACTTAATTAGGATGAAAATCTAGATTAATGTCACACCCACAGTGCCTTGGAATTAATTGCAAAGTTTAGTGGAAAGTTTGCAGAACAGCTTCTTCATCATAATCTGATCTCACATTAAGATATCTGTCCAAAAGATTAAACACTAAAGCACGTCCTTCTATGATTACAAAAGCAATATTTGCACACTTCTTAGCCGCAATAAAGTGTTCTGCAGCTTTGGGAATATTTAATATTCTGCAAGCATATAATGAGCCAACAGGATGATACAGTGAGGGAGATTATGAAGGATTGGAAGAGAAATAATGCAGTGCAGTTGGTTTCAAGTGAGGATTTGACTGAGTACCAGCAGAGATTGTAAGCCCCTTTTTATTCCCTCTGCGCTCCTTTTCCTGTTTTCGTCCAAACACGACTCCCGCAGCTCCTAACCATTTATGGCTTTATGGAAACTGGTCCGAAAAGGGTGTTATGTTGTGTGAGTAATAGCAAAGAAAATGCACCATGATTAAACAACATGCAAGCTAAAGTAAAATGGGCCCAACTTTGGCCAAACTTTCTCATTACTCAAAAGCTGCAGCAAACTGCTGATGAAGTTGACGAGTCATTATCATGCAGCGTGTGACATGCTACTTGACCAAGGGTGTGTCCGAATCCACGGGAAGGATGCTTGTAAGAGTGCGGTGACGTCACAGCGCAGCGACGAGTACTGTCCGAATTCCAAGAATACTCATACTCACGTCCTCAAACGCGTCCTCGCTCTGCCCACATTTCGAGGGCGGGTCTGTTGTATCCTCACAGAACAAGGCTATCCCAGCATGCTGTGGGCGCCGGCTGTGGATTTTCAACAGGCAGAGAAAATGGGGAGAGCTACGAAGTTTTAAACGTAAGAAACCTTAAAAGCTTAACGCGGTTCAGTTTATAGACATTTTTCGTTTGTATATTTGTTTTTTAAACTACATTTTAGGCAGAAATCAGTATCGCGGGTCCCAGTTATTCCTGTGTGTGTGTGTAGCGAATTAAACTTGTCATTTATTTTAAGGACAACGGAGAAAAGAAGCATTTTTATTAAGCTTAGAGGTGAAGAGTGAAGCTGTTTACACACACAACCACAGAAGTTTTTCTGTGAAAAGTAGTTTTACATTCGGGGATTTACACAGTTTTAATGAAGTAAAACGTTTGTGTGAAGAATATAATTTTTATCTTCTCATGTGGATGAATGTAAAAATGTGTTTATTGCCTTTTTGTCACCTGTGTCTCTGATTTTCTCTGTAGGACTGCAGGTGTCCAGGATCAGGAGAGGCTTTACCTGTTGGTCATCCTGGGAGAGGCCTTCTACTGTCATCATGTTAATGTTATAACTTTCTGGTCATTGATTTTATCACCAGTTTTATTATTACAGATGTTTTTTGAACATGTTACATGAACAGAAAATGAAAAGATGGTAAGGAGACAAGATTATTTATAATAGGTTAAACTTATTTACAGATCAAAACCAGTATGGACCAGTTTTGTACGGTTAAAGCAGGATTAACCTGAGTGACTCTTCCTGGATCATTTATTTAAACTGAGTGAGCAGGAAGTCTTTAACAGTGCAGCTGGATCTGCTGCAGGAGGATCCAGACGTGGATGGAGGGCTGGAGCAGACCCTTGGCTGGACGTTTCTGGTCAGAGGAACATCATACAGGACGGTCTGCAGAGAGCTTTGGGATGCTTCCTCTCACTGTCCACTCCATCGTCCATCTACAGGGACTGCTGGGCTGGCTCAGACGACGGCTGTTACATCTCTGTGAATGACTTGCCGTTTAACAATAGTGATGGTCTGCAGGTACCTCCTCTAGGACAGAGCACCACTGACCTCCTCCACACACATCTTCCTCAGGCTCATCCTCCAGACCCACAACTTCACCAGCACCGATGCAGATGTGCAGCATAGTGCATGCTGACCTGTAATAGATTAAATAAGAGTTTGTTTTTTTTATAGAAAAATGTAAAACAAAACATAACCTGCAGTACACTGGTTCTGTTCAGTTTAAACAAAAGCAGCAGGGAATAAATAAAAACTACAGAGAATTTACATTTTTAAGACAGATCTAATCATTATTAGGCTTAAGTTGAATAAATAAATGCACACTGAAAACACTTCAATACTCTTTATTAAAAAGCCTGTTTTTTAAAGCATTTTACCCCCATTTGATGCAAAATTAGTTCTAAGGTCCAATTTACATTAGAAAACATCCTACTGCATTCAACATTTATAATGCATTTGGTTTATATTAATTACCTACATGATAATACTCTGTAGTAATGTGTTGTGTACGTTTAACAAGTTCATTCTGTAGCTTAAAACATACATGAAACCATCTAAAGTTAACATGTAAGTCCTGAAAGCTTCTAGAATAAACAAAGTTACTTTACCTGAAAACGGTTGTGAACAAACGCTGCTGATGGACGTGAAGCTGCTGTAGCTCCTTAATATTCCTGCTCGATTTTTGTTAGCTTTAGCATTTTTCCTTTGCGTGCAGCTGCCGCCACAGCTGTGACGGGACCTACGGGCCACCGTAGAGGTGAAGGCTAGACTGTCCGAATTCAGCAAGAGCACCCGCTGACTTCCGGTTTTAGCGGTCTTCAAGGACCCGGTCTTGCTAGACCGGCGAGGACCCGTACTCATAAGCATCCTTCCTGTGGATTCGGACACACCCCAAGTTTGTCAAAATGCAGAAAACTGAAGCATCGTCTGTGTGTAGCCTGCTTACAGAGGAAGGTTCTCATACTGCAAACCTCAAAAAATATCAGAGAAGTTCAATGGACTTTAAGGAATATGGAAGGATTCATCAAGGGTGCCATTTAGAGAGTCCCTCTGGGAAGCTACAGCTTTGCAATTGCAATTATAAACTTCAACCAATGAATGCGAGTTTTCCTTGGAAATGTGATTCTGCCCACAACATTTTAAGCTAATTTGAATTTAGCCTCCTGTTGCTTTCATTTACTTACAAGATGGAGTCCAACATCGGGGCGACGGTGGCACAGGAGTTAAGTGCTCACCCAGTAATCGGAAGGTTGCAGGTTCGAGCCCCGCTCAGTCTGTCGTTGTGTCCTTGGGCAAGACACTTAACCCACGTTGCCTGCTGGCGGTGGTCGGAGGGACCGGTGGCGCCAGTGCTCGGCAGCCTCGCCTCTGTCAGTGCGCCCCAGGGCAGCTGTAGCTACATCGTAGCTCATCCCCACCAGTGTGTGAATGTGTGTGTGAATGGGTGAATGACTGTTTGTGTTGTAATGCGCCTTGAGGGGTTCCAGGACTCTAGAAGGCGCTATATCAAATACAGGCCATTTACCATTTATCAGATGACCATATTGGCCATCACATATTACCACTAACTGTACATTATGGTGCATTCGCATTAATGGCATGGGCTAGGTGGGGTTATTGCATTTACATTGACAGATCATTTGCTGCTGTGGCCCCCAGACTCTGGAACTCTCTCCCCCTGTGTCACGGCTGCCAGCCTGAAGAGGGGAAAAAGCAGCCAGGATCACCCAGCTCTGGTGATTGACTGGACACCGCCCCTCCTCCTCCTCTCTTCCAGGCTGCTGAGGAGCACAGCTGAACTGAATCCTCCTGATGAGCCACACCTGGGATAAAAAGGCTGTGCCTTCAGCAGTCTGGGAGGCAGCAGTGCAGGGGTTCTGCTGTCCTCCAGGTCTTGTTTCGTTTAACCCCGTCGTTGTGATGAGTTTTAACTTATAGTTTTAACTCTGAGTGATCCACATGGATCTTTTGTGCATGTCACCTAGTGTTGACTGTGTTTTAAGGTTAACTCTGATTTAGTTTTTAGACTTTTATCAACGTCATTGTGTTTTAAAACACCTTCAGTTTAGGTAAAACTTTTAATAAAGTTTTAACCAGGTGTTTTATATAGTTGATAATTTGTCTTTTAACTGTTAACCTTATAGTGAATTTCTCGTTTTGCATTATTTTAATAATGCTCGCCGTCTGTTTGCTCTTGTTTTTAGAACCTTTTATCACAATTAAACCCATTTTAAACGCCACTGTCGTATTTCTTATGTTACCCCCTCCTTCACATTTTAACATCTCCTGTCGGGGACGTAACATAAATGGGGGCTCGTCCGGGATGTTTATTTTAAACAGCAGACCATGAAGGAATGTACAATCCCTGGTGGTGGTATTTTAATGGTGTTTTATTTGTTTCAAGGTTTTAAACAGATGGCTTTGTGGATGACTGGCGGGTGCTTCTGGAGGCCTAGCTCCCGCTGGAGGATCCACTGCTGGATGGGCTCTCAGAGTCCACGAGCCTGATCCAGCCAAGCAGGATGAGAGGAGGATAAAAGACGTGGATCCAGAGATGACCCCCACAGGCAGGCTCAGGTGTTGCACCTAGCGGGTTAGCGTTGGTGGTTTACTCCACCATCTCGGGAGCACCCCAGGAAGGGCAGGGGCTAAACCCCCTCCCTTTGCTGGTCAGAATGTGCAACAGCACATGTGCTTAATCTGCCCGCCTGCGAAGTGCATGAAGAGTAGGGATTTTAGATAGCCTGTTTTATTTTATCGGGGGTCTCTCTTGTTTTGATGTGATCCTAGCTGTTAAAGAAAAAGTTTTAAAAGTTACTATTGTGTCCTTTACTAACTTATATCCTTTTTCTTTTGTTTATGTGTGGGGGTGTCACGGCTGCCAGCCTGAAGAGGGGAAAAAGCAGCCAGGATCACCCAGCTCTGGTGATTGACTGGACACCGCCCCTCCTCCTCCTCTCTTCCAGGCTGCTGAGGAGCACAGCTGAACTGAATCCTCCTGATGAGCCACACCTGGGATAAAAAGGCTGTGCCTTCAGCAGTCTGGGAGGCAGCAGTGCAGGGGTTCTGCTGTCATCCAGGTCTTGTTTCGTTTAACCCCGTCGTTGTGATGAGTTTTAACTTGTAGTTTTAACTCTGAGTGATCCACATGGATCTTTTGTGCATGTCACCTAGTGTTGACTGTGTTTTAAGGTTAACTCTGATTTAGTTTTTAGACTTTTATCAACGTCATTGTGTTTTAAAACACCTTCAATTTAGGTAAAACTTTTAATAAAGTTTTAACCAGGTGTTATATACAGGTGCTGGCCAGTAAATTAGAATATCATCAAAAGGTTGAAAATATTTCAGTAATTCCATTCAAAACGTGAAACTTGTACATTATATTCATGCAATGCACACAGACCAATGTATTTCCAATGTTCATTACATTTAAATTTGATATTCATAAGTGACAACTAATGAAAACTCCAAATTTGGTATCTCAGAAAATTAGAATATTCTAAAGGCCAATGAAAAAATGTTTTTTTCTCTAATGTTGGCCAACTGAAAAGAATGAACATGAAAAGAATGTGCATGTATAGCACTCAATACTTAGTCGGGGCTCCTTTTGCCTCAATAACTGCAGTAATGCGGCGTGGCATGGACTCGATCAGTCTGTGGCACTGCTCAGGTGTTATGAGAGCCCAGGTTGCTCTGATAGTCGTCTTCAGCTCCTCTGCATTGTTGGGTCTAGCGTATTGCATCCTCCGCTTCACAATACCCCATAGATTTTCTATGGGGTTAAGGTCAGGCGAGTTTGCTGGCCAATCAAGGACAGGGATACCATGGTCCTTGAACCAGGTGCTGGTGGTTTTGGCACTGTGTGCAGGTGCCAAGTCCTGTTGAAAGGTGAAGTCTGCATCCCCATAAAGTTGGTCAGCAGCAGGAAGCATGAAGTGCTCTAAAACTTCCTGGTAGACGGCTGCATTGACCCTGGACCTCAGGAAACAGAGTGGGCCAACACCGGCAGATGACATGGCACCCCACACCATCACTGACGGTGGAAACTTTACACTGGACCTCATGCAACGTGGATTATGTGCTTCTCCGCTCTTCCTCCAGACTCTGGGTCCTTGATTTCCAAAGGAAATGCAGAACTTGCTTTCATCAGAAAACATAACTTTGGACCACTCAGCATCAGTCCAGTCCTTTTTGTCCTTGGCCCAGGCGAGACGCTTCTTGCGCTGTTTCTTGTTCAAGAGTGGCTTGACACACGGAATGCGACACCTGAATCCCATGTCTTTCATGAGTCTCCTCGTGGTGGTTCTTGAAGCGCTGACTCCAGCTGCAGTCCACTCTTTGTGGATCTCCCCCACATTTTTGAATGGGTTTGTCGTCACAATTCTCTGCAGGGTGCGGTTATCCCTAGAGCTTGTACACTTTTTTCTACCACATTTTTTCCGTCCCTTCGCCTGTCTGTTAATGTGCTTGGACACAGAGCTCTGCGAACAGCCAGCTTCTTTAGCAATCACCTTTTGTGTCTTGCCCTCCTTGTGCAAGGTGTCAATGATTGTCTTTTGGACAGCTGTTAAGTCAGAAGTCTTCCCCATGATTGTGGTGCCTTCAAAACAAGACTGAGGGACCTTTTAAAGGCCTTTGCAGGTGTTTTGAGTAAATCAGCTGATTAGAGTGGCAGCAGGTGTCTTCTATATTCAGCCTTTTCAGAATATTCTAATTTTTTGAGATACCAAATTTGGAGTTTTCATTAGTTGTCACTTATGAATATCAAATTTAAATGTAATGAACATTGGAAATACATTGGTCTGTGTGCATTGCATGAATATAATGTACAAGTTTCACGTTTTGAATGGAATTACTGAAATATTTTCAACCTTTTGATGATATTCTAATTTACTGGCCAGCACCTGTAGTTGATAATTTGTCTTTTAACTGTTAACCTTATAGTGAATTTCTCGTTTTGCATTATTTTAATAATGCTCGCCGTCTGTTTGCTCTTGTTTTTAGAACCTTTTATCACAATTAAACCCATTTTAAACGCCACTGTTGTATTTCTTATGTTACCCCCTCCTTCACATTTTAACATCTCCTGTCGGGGACGTAACACCCTGAGCCTGAGATCAGTGGACTCCTTTAAAAAGCAGCTCAAAACTCACCTGTTCAAGCTGGTTTTGGTGTGACCTTCATCACTCTCTCCTCGTTCTGCTCTCCCCACCTATTCCACCTTCCTCAGGATCCACTGATTTCCCTCTTTCCTATTCACTCTCTCTTGCTTTACATTTTTTAATCACAATTATCTATTTTTTGTTCATTAAAACTACTTTTAATAATTTTCAAAATTCTTTTTTATATTTTTAAATTTTTTGTTTTTGTGAAGCACCTCGTGATTTTTATCTCGAGAGGCGCTATAGAAATGATATCTTCTTCTTCTTCTTCTACATTTGCATTGTTCATGCATAATTCTTCTATCCTGTTTCCACTGAACTGACCATATATGGACTGATTGGCCAGCTGATGATATGCCACTCTCACACCAGCTACTGGTGGGAGCCTCTGGTTAGTGCCAATATAATCAGCCAGCTGTGGGTTCCCACATGTGTGATTCATTAGTAATCTGGATTCAGTGGGGTAAACATCTTCTCTAAGTGTAGCTCAGACCGGTCCAAGCTGCAGCGGCAGCTCAAAGACCCACCGTCTGCTGTGGGTGCTTTTGGATGGGAGCGGAGACCATGGTTGCACTGCAGCTCAGGGAGAAGAGTAGGAAGCAAAAGCAGCACTGCTCACGTCCGCTTTTGTTTACTAAGTTTTGGCGCTTATTAATCTCCGTATACGGCTGTGTAAACACAACCTGGTCCCCACCTAGCCCAGGCCGAGCTGACCAAAGTGTCCTCTTGGGAGAAAAATGGAACTGAAGCTGAAATGATGAAGAAAAGTTCAAATGCATATGTTCTGTTCTTTATTATTATTGCAACTGATAGTTATGGGTGGATTTTTAATGAAACATAACAGATCTTAATGTGAGGTGTAGTTTTTACTCCGTCTACATCTCAAAGACCTTCCTTCTTTCATTCACAATAAGTCTTAAACACACGAGTATTTTACAACATTCAAAGCTCATGAAAAATACCTTTTGTCTCCAGTAAAGCACATGCTGGGAAATTAGAGATCCACATTAATTCTACAGTGTAAGAGCTAAAATAATTGATTTATATGGAAATCTACCAGTTGAGGTGGCTCGGGCATCTGGTTAGGATGCCTCCCTGGTGAGGTCCAACAGGGAGGAGATCCAAAGGAAGATGTAGGACACACTGGAGGGACTATGTTGTAGCTGGCCAGGGAACGCCTTTGGATTCAAGAGAATGGATGAATGGATGAAATCTACTAAAGTCACCACAGTTCATTCACACCAGTGTTGTTTTATTTTTCCAATCCCTTTTCAATCCCTGAAAACTAATACTTTTTTTAATCCTTTTTCTTGAATACAGTCCTGTCCCAAAGTGACCGTCCCATTATAAGAAGATTGTTTAGGGTGAATTAATGGTCCCACTGGCTCTAAACAAAAATATCTATATAAAATACATTTAAGGTTGTTCTTGCTAAGTTTAGTTTTAGTTTAGAGAAATCACAGCTATAAAATGCTGCAACCTTGACTACAGCATTCTGAAAAATCCGACCTTTATGCTGCAACAATCACGATTAGCAAACAATGTTAAGATCTGCCACCAGCACCTCCACCCTGCCTTCTAAAAATTCAGTCTGCTGTTCAGAATAATTTAAAAAAGGGCAGAAAGGCAGCTGCTGCATACAGTTCAAGTAATGTAAGATAAACACACAGCAAATATTGACTTCACTTTGAATTTTCTCCTGTTTGATCACTTTGCATTTTGTAAACTGACAAAATAAACATTTGAAAATAAATGTTAAACTGCACCAGACTTAAAGGTTATGTATACTGCTGTGTGTGCAATGCACAATGCAGCAAACTAATAAAAAAACACAATAAAATCCAGATTTACTCAGAGAGAGATAGTTAAAAATGAGATAAAGCACATAAACACTGTGCAGGGGGATTTTTTTAATGGAATGCAAAGAAATGATTATATAAAACGAGTTTATAGACTTACAATTAGAGGAGAGACAGAAAGAGTGAGAGAAGGATTTTGAGCACGATCAAGACGAGAGCAGAGAGGCTTTGATGGGGGAGGAGAGGAAGATGAAGGGAGTGCTGGTAGCTGTTCGCCCTCTCAGACTCTCTAAGGACGAACTCAGAGCTAATCTACTCCCTCTTTCCCTTTCATTTAATCACTGTCGCTGCTTGTCTCTGTTCCACACACATTCACTGTTTATTCCTCTAGTTTTTTTTTTTTTTTTGTAAAATGCCTCAAAGGTTTTTTAGACACAAATTCAGACACACAATCTTGTAAAGAACCAAATGTGCACACGGACATCGCTGTTCAGCTGGGAATTTCTATTTGATGTTAGTGTTGAGAAGCCATAATGCAAGGAGCCATAAGAGAAAAGAAGCTTCTGAAAAGTATTTGAAGAAACTGAGGAGTAAATGAAGAGGGACAAGAGATGAATGAAATGAAAAGGTGAGCTGATGAGCAAACAGGAAACCAAAAGAACAACAAGGGGAGATCAAAGACAAACAAAGACACAGGAAAGGAATAAATTCAGAATAAATCAAAACTCCAAACCAAATAAAAAACCTCAAAATAATTAATTCATTACATAAAAGGTTTTTATACAAGTAATAATAGAAAACCACCGAAACTAGCAATGAACACATCTAAATCCCCTCAAGGACAAAATGACATTAAACTCTGAAACCATGACAGAAAAAGCTATCATGATGTGGTTTTTCATTGTTGCTGAGATTATAAGAATACTTCTCCTAAAACCAAATGAAACCAGTTCTAATTAAAATGAATTTTCTTTGAATTTATGACAAAAGCTGACAATGTATGCTTCTTTTATCTAAGTTCATGCAAAGTTTTTGAATATGTGTTATTTTTTGTTATAATTTGTTCTTTAAGCCATCTACCTCAACATGTGACTGTTAACATTTAAATGATGTTGACTTTATTTTTCACTTTATAGCTTAGACTTGTCTTGTTACCATGTTAGATTTATACTTTTAAATTTGCACCTTAAACTGGCTGTGTGTGTGACAAGTGTGCATGGGTGTATGTGTGTGTGTGAGTGAGTGAGTGAGTGAGTGAGAGAGAGAGAGAGAGAGAGAGAGAGAGAGAGAGAGAGAGAGAGAGAGAGAGAGAGAGAGAGAGAGAGAGAGCGTGTGGGTAACTGATGATGGATGGATGGATGGATGGAGTGCAAAGTCCATTTCCTTGTACAACTGCAATGACAATAAGAAACCGACAAAAACAAATTCTGCAAGTAAAAACTGTATTACAGTTGAACTAGAACCTGTTAGTTTCCCTTTGCATTTTCCACAATCTGCCTTTTAATTGTCATTGCAGTTAAAATGTGGCCAAATCTTAGTGCCTCTCTTGCAATGACTCATTTCCCCGCTGTTTGTTTTTCCTTTCTCCACGCACACACCTTTAGCTGGTTTGTAGCAGCTTGGGGGCAGCTAGTCTGTTCACTCACTCTGACTCCTCCAAGAGGGAGCCGACACCTACTGGTCAAATCAATGTTTCGTTCTCCACCGACAAATCACTACATGAAACTGTCAGGGACTGCAGATGCAGACTAATCTGAATTAGAGATTTACCAAAAAATTGGCTGGAAATGAATCAGACAATATTTAGCAGCTTAATCAATAATCAGCGCCATTTGAAATTCTTGCTTTTTTCTTTAGTCTTCCTGGTCGCTCACTCTAACTAAAGGCTAACGTATGCTAATAAAGACAAATCTTCTATGTAGACAATTTTCAAGTTTATCAGACTTTTGAAAAAAAAAGTTTTGGTTTTTGAGATAAATCTGTATAAACAGATCAGCGCTGCACAAAAATCGGTATCAGCCCTTAAAACCAAAATCTGTGCATCAGTGGCACACTGTGTATGATTAAACCTACCTTATTTTTTCAGATGTTTATTTACATACCTAAACATGAGTTGAATTCAGACATGAGCACCAGAGCTCCAGAGCAAAATGTTTCTGTCTTTGTACCAAAGAAATGATGCATTTAATCCACCGCGTGCGTGGAATTATGGTTCAACATTATTCATTCGGTCTGGCAGATTGCACCAATAGGGTTAAATTACACTCATCCTCTATCTAGTGAACAGCTAACACTCCTTTAGGTCTTATTGCACCATCACTATCAAAATGAGGAGCAGAGGAGCAGTTACATTGATGGAGAGGAGCTGGGGAGCAATGCATCAATAAGGCATCAAGCACGCACACACACACACACACACACACACACACACACACACACACACACACACACACACACACACACACACACACACACACACACACAAGGGAAGATGGAGCAAAATAGACAGCACATCTTAGACAGCAGATTAGCAGATCAGGCGCTACAGGAATAAAAAGTTATTGCTACTTTTTCAGAAATCCAAACCAAAAGTGAACAGAATGGATGGGATAAGAATAACAGATGCACGAGGGATTTATTTAGGTGACAACTGAGAGGAACGAGTCTGTTTCTCCTCCAGCTGTTTGGGTGGAGACTCTTCTGATGGATGTGATGAGTCTGAAGTATCAGTTGCAACATGAAGGACGAGTGGAATGAATAATGATTCAGATCAGTCAGTCTGGAGTGTCGAGTAAAATTAGATCTCTTGGAACTTTTGTGGGTGTGTTCAGCATCATTAGCAATGAGTGGAGATGAAAAAGGGAAATAATTTCATGACTTTGGAAGCAGAAACAAATCCTAAAGACAGGTGAAGAAAATAAAAATGCTAGCGAACTGGAAACAACTGTTTATAGGAGATAGGAAAGCTGGAATTTGCTCATAATTATGCCGTGCGCCTCTTGTGACGTAGCCACAATTGAAGCTTCTTGAAAAAGTATCAACTGTGCCATTTCAGTGTGATTTTGTAATTTCATGTCCTGTTGTGATGTCGGACAACTGATTCCTTTAAATGTCCTCTTCATGAAACACAATTTGTGAAATGTTCCCATCTAATTTTTTATTTCTTTGCAAAAAGGGAGTTCAGATCTGCTTGCATGTGACTCTGCATTTGCCACTTCTCCTCTCAGAAGGCTCTGTCTGAGTTGGTTTTGGTGTCTTGTGTTAGAAGTTGAAGATCTGGCTGGAAGAGGTCTCAGATCTCTGAGCCAGTGAGCAGCATTACACCAAGAGGCGGAAGGTGGATTTGAAAGTGCTAAGGGAAATCTGTCTGCACCCTTGGAGAGCGTGAGGGGCATGAGATGTTAACAGTGTCTCTAACAGGGTCCCTGTCAGAATCAAGTTAAAGCTGTGAGTTAAAAAGGTTACGGGGGCTGCTGAGAGTCATTAATTCTCCCAGCCTTTCCAATCCTTACAAGTCCCCACATCATTTTCATGTCCTGAAATGTGCTCTTGTCCTGAAATTACTGAAGTATTAAAAGCTAAAAGTCATTTTGGCTCAGCGTGAAGGGCAACGCAGCGCAGTCACACAGAGCTAAAATTAACTCAGATGCTCTCAGCTAAAAGCAAAGTAACAAAGACAAAAGGACTGGAGCAAAACTCAAAGATGAGACAAGGTAGCTGTGCCTTGTTAGACTTTGCTGTGAAGCCACGGAGGAAATAAAGGTATTAGGAATTGGGGGGGGGGGGGGGTGGGGGCAGAGAGTACAAACAGAAAGCTGCCATTCAGACATCCTCTCACAGGAGCCATTTTTGGTTTTTAACTTTGATCGACAGTACTGACATTTGCTGAGTCAACTTCAGACTGCAGTCCGTAATCCTCCCAGGGCAAAACTTTGACTTCAGCTAACATCTGCCACACTCTGCAAACATCTGTCTGTGTATCCCCCTCGTTCTTGTTAAGACCGAGACAGACGGAGACATTAGGAGAGACAGAAAGACAGTGGACAACTGTATAGCGTTAAAACTGCTTGGAGAAAAACGTGGAGGTGGATAAAAGGAGATGTGAGAAAAGTTTTTAGGAGATTCAAGAATGATCCATACAAATGTGAGAGAGACACCAAAATCTGTGTTTGTGTTTGAGGATGTACTTTCTGTGGCAGTTGAAAAAGGCCAAGCTGCCGGCCCAGATGATGGTGCAGTTTTACACGGCCATCATTGAGTCCATCCTCACCTCCTCCATCGCTGTGTGGTACGCTGGAGCCACAGTGAGGGACAAACATAGACTGCAGCACATTGTGCGCTCTGCTGAGAAGGTGATTGGCTGCAGCCTTCCATCTCTCCAGGACCTGTACGTCTCCAGAACTCGGGGGCATGCAGGTCGGATAGCAGCTGACCCTTCTCAACCGGGTCACAGACTTTTTGAGCCACTCCCCTCAGGCAGGTGGTTACGGTCCATCCGGACCAGAACCTCCCGCCATAAGAACAGCTTCTTTCCATCTGTCGACTTGTGAATAGATTATAAACACACAACCAAGCTCGTCTTCTGTACTCGACACAATGTCACGTTATCGGCCATGTTACCATTACCTGCCATTTTTTATAGCTGAACGTTTTATGCTAGTTTTATTATATTTTATTCTATTTTTAATCTTATTATTCATGTTATATGTAGCACATTAGTACCGAAGCAAGTTCCTAGTTTGTGAATTGTTTGTTCACTGACAATGGCAATAAACCTATTCTGATTCTGATTCTTATTCTGATTAAAGACGTGTTTATGTGTGAAAGATACAAATATGTACTAATCTCGTTCAGCTCATTTGTTTTCTCTTTTCTTGGTCTTTAACCCTCCCACTGTCCTAATGGGTGACCCCGCGAGGAAAGTTGACCATTGAGCGGAACTGATGGTTTATCCCTTGAGATCCATGTGGCAGGGGTGAGGTGGTGCTCACTCCTCACCCCTGCCACATGGACCCATGAGATAAACCATCAACCCTGCTCAACGGTCAACTTTCCTCACGGGGTCACACCCATTAGGACAGTGAGAGGGTTAAAGATTTATTTTAGTCTATTCTCAGCCACAAAATTGGGATATGGGTTTCTTCTGTATCTACCCAGATCTAATGGATGATTATGCACAAGTATGAGTTTTAGTAAAAGCCAGTGAATGGTAAATGGCCTGTTTTTAGGGTTCTGTAACCCCAAGGCCCTTCACAACACAAGCAGTCATTTACCCATTCACACACACATGCTGGTTGGTGATGGGCTACGATGTAGCCACAGCTGCTCTGGGGAGCCAAACAGTTGCCACCAGTCCCTCCGACCACCCCCAGCAGGCAAGGAGGGTCTTGTTCAAGGACACAACAGCAGCCTTCTCTGGTCGGAACCGGAATCAAACCTGCAGCCTTCGGATTACTGGACAACTGCTCTACCTCCTACTGTCCCAGTGGAGTTTTGTAGTCATTTTCATCTAAAAAAAATTAAAAAGCAGACTCACTGAGAAACCATTTTTACTTGTTATTTCAGAAAATGATCAGTCACTCTGAATTTAAAGGTATGCTATACAACTTTTTCATACTTTTAAGTATTTTTTTCTTGAGCCAGTGTGAGATAAAACGAACCTTTAGAATAGAAAAGAATAGAATTCAACTTTATTGTCATTGCACATGTCACAAGTACAAAGCAATGAGATGCAGTTTGCATCCATCTAGAAGTGCCTAAAGAATATAGATATATACAGTCCATGGTTTTACAGTTTAAATGAAGGAACAGTCAACTGCTTGTTATTTTTGGCTCCTTGAAGGGTTAATGAAATATCACTCAGACCCCCCGTGGCTAGAATACCACACTTGCAACTTCAGAGTGTCGGTCTGGTCCCTGTTGGACTTAGTAAAGTGAAGCTGACATGCCAGCATTGGAGTCTGCACATTTTCTGCATGTTTTAGATCGTGAACACCTCGGTTTTATTTGATTTAGTGATAAATTACACCTGTAGAAACTAATTAAGGCTGAGGAGACACTTCAGCTGTTAGATTAAGATGTTAAAAAGACAAACGTACAGTGAGGAGATAAAAGCAAAGTCAAAACTGCCTACAGTCTCTCTTTAACATGCATGCTGAAAGTGAAAATAACTTTCTACCCCTATTTCCTGCTTTAGAAATACACAATAGATGGTGAAACTCTAGGATTTGAAAATCCTGACAGATCTATGTCACACTCTCACTTAACATTCATGGACTCACCCATCTTGTCTCGTGACGGTGAAGGCTGTTTTTGGTTTGGCGTCCAGGAAAGAGCAGAACTTGTCCCGACTAGTAGAAGCTAAATGTTAGCATTAGCAGCTCTACCACACAGCAGAACTCCTTCAGGCTTGTGTTATTTGTGGAAATAAAACATCAACGTTGCAGTGCGAACAGTCAGTGGTGGAGTCGTGCTGTTAGCCAGTCAGAGACAAGATGTTCAAATATCAGGAAATAAGAATCCAAATTTTGATGTTTTCAGCTACTTTCTCCCCCAGTTGGCTTCTACATCCTCAAACAGGTGCACCAGAGCTTTCTCCCCCAGAGTACACCTTACAAGGCCCTACTAGAGACCACTGCAAATATATTAAAATGAGTAAAGTTGCCTTCTAAATAAAAGAAGAAATAAGATTATAAAAGACAAATAATTTGTATTTTACATAAAAGGTATCATTTTAACCCTTTGCCTGAAGAGTAAATTACACAGTAGAGAACAATATAATCCCCATAAATTATTTAGGCAGCAAAACACAAAACAAAGTAAAAAATAAATACATCTATAGGATATGGAGAAGTTGTTGTTGCAGTATAAAATTATTACCAAAATATTAATATTACCAAACATCATTTTTAAACTCTTTTTAAAAATTGTGGAAGACCATGGTCTTGAGTCAGAAAAGGGTAGAATGCCTTCTCTGAGTTAGCCATGAGGTCCTACTCCAAGGGGAGGAGTGTCTGGGTCTTGTTCATGTGTGAGGGTAAGATGGAGCGCGATTGGATTGGTGCTGCGTTTGCAGTGATGCGGGCGTTGTACTGATCTGTCATAGAGAAGAGAGGGCTGAGCCGGAAAGTGAAGCTCTTGATTTACTGGTTGATCTACGATCCTACCCTCACCTAAGGTCACGAGCTTTGGGTAGTGATAGAAAGAATGAGATCACGGGTACAAGTGGCTGAAAAGAGTTCTCGCCGCAGGGTGTGTGAGCTCTCCCTTACAGATAGGGTGAGAAGCTCAGTCATCCAGGAGGGGCTCAGAGTAGACCCGCTGCTCCTACACATCAAGATGAGCCAGTTGAGGTGGCTCAGACATCTAGTCAGGATGCTTCCTGGATGCCTGGTGAGGTTTTTCTGGCATGTTCAACCTGGAGAAGACCTAAAGGAAGACCCAGGACATGCCAGAGGGACTATGTCTTTCACCTCGCCACGGAACGCCTTGGGATTCCCCCGGAGGTAGGGTTGGGCATCGTTTGATTTTGAACGATTCCGATTCCAATTTCAATGCCTCGTTTCGATTCCGGTTCCTATCGATTCCCGATTCCGATTCTTTCAAGACATGACATGCTTTACATGAGCCAGCTAACCACAGGTGCTACTTGATGAAATAATCCTTACTTCAACATAAATTTTAATTCTATGAACAACAACATCACCTTCATTTAGACAAAAACATGTTTTGGAGAAAGAAAAAAAAAAGAAAAGGACTTGCAGCACAACCAGTGTGTTTGTTTCTGACCACAACCAAAGTCTGGAAGAAGCCTCTGGGATGAGAGGCTAAATGTCCCCAACGTATCCAGAAACGGCCAGCTGTTTTCAGCTAAAACTCTCAGGATGATCATGTCCAGGATGACTGAGAACTACACCTCCACGCTGCAGCAGCATTCAGTCAGAACAGAAACTTAAATGTAGCTGCTGTCAGTAACAATCTAACAGATTTTAAACATTAAAACTCTCAACAGAAATGGTTCAGAAAGGAAATTAAAATGTTCACAACTTTGTGTGTGATTTATTATTATTATTATTATTTATTGTGGCAGAAGCTGGTGTGGTCCACTACAGAGAAGCTGCTCTAGCATGATGACTTTAATTATTCTACAGGTTAGTGTTCAACCTTCTGACGCTCGCTCACACGCACACACACACACACACACACACACACACACACACACACACAAGTGTTGGTGAGCGGCTGCGTCTGACTGCTGACGATCCGTGTGTGTGTTTATTTCTGCAGTGAGAAAAACTCACCTCACACCGTCCAGAGTTTGTTCTTTAAAGCTTCACTTAAATCCAGCTTGTTGACGTATTTTAGCAAGTTTCCTTTACATTTAAAGTTTACATTACGGAGTAAAAGTTTGGCAGACGCGTTTGTTTATATTTGGCCGCTGCGTGCCGGGTGGGGGGAGGGGGGACTCGGTGCTGCACACACACAGCTGGTGTGGCCAGCTTTGAAAAGCGTTGATCACAATTTGCAGATCACGTTTATTTTTCACGGAGATCGACCGTGGATTTCTCTTCAGGTCGGCATTCTAGGAATCGAAACTAGGAATCAAAATAAAAATCTTAGAATGATTCCGGGAAAAGTTAACAGTTGGAACCGGCTCCAATCGATGCTCGATGCCCAACCCTACTCAGAGGAGCTAGCCCAAGTGGCTGGGGAGAGTCTGGGCCTCCCTGCTTAGGCTACTGCCCCCGCACCCCGACCCCGGATAAGGGGCTGAAAATGGATGAATATTTGTTTGCATTGTTTTGTTAGACCTCACATAAGCATTTTTCAAAAAGTGTTTATCTGCTTGAACCTTCTGAAACCTAAATCATAGCTTAAGGCCACACAAATTCACGTCAAGGGCCACAAATGGCCACAGGCCACACTTGTTTTGCGTCCCCGTTCTCTATGTGATGCTATGCTAGTTGCCTATAAATCAACGCGGTGAGTTTGTGAAAAATGCTGCAGGTCTGACAGTTGACAGTATTGATTGTGAACACTTTTTAAAACATTGATTAATTACTTTAATTTCTCCCAATATTTCATTTCTTTGTAATGGCTCATAAAACACCTCCACTGTTCTGTTATACATCAACAACTTTTTATTGACTTTTCAGAAAGCTAATTATTTTATGCCTTTTACAGCTATTGATATTGTGGTCAAAAGTGCAAGACTCGCGAGTGGGATATTTATCTTTTGTCTGTTTTATTATATTTCTAAAGTTATTTCTCTGCTGTAGTGATGGCCATCAGTACCCCTTGTCTTCACACTTCTACAATATAATCAAATTCTTTATTTTGCCATCCCCTTTCCCTCCTGCCAACCCCCCATTACCCCTCTGTGCTGACAGAGAAGTTTTCCTCTTCAAGCTGCTGAAAGGGCTCTCCTGCTGCCTCCCAAATGCTGACATAAACTCAAACACACCCCTCCTAACATCACCCCTTCCACAACGAGTCACTCGTTGCTGTTATTGCCCCCCCTCCTTGTCCGCTTTTGGTGACATTCAGCAGCTTTCTCTCACTAAAATAAACTGTTTTCAGTCCCCAGCTGGGTTCCATAAAGTCACTTTCAGCATCACTCTGGTGACCCAGGCAGCTATAAAAAGGTGAGACATGTTCTCCTCAGAAACATAAAAGCAAACACCAGACAGCGATAAAAGCTAGTTAGTTAGCGACAACTTTTCTATGTCAATGAGCCTAAGAAGTTGTGAAACACACTTTTGGTGGGAGAAAACTTAATTACATGAGTTTTTCCAAATCTCCAGAGATAGTACTGAAAGTCACTTTGGAGTGACTGTTTATAGTTGTTTTTTTCTTCTTTACTGAGCCTGGAGAGGCGAGTTGCTCCCTTAAGCTGACTGAGTGTCTAAATGCAAGCTGCTATTGATCGTCCTTCCTGGGGCCTTTCACGCAGCCTTGCTGAGGACACGTTAAATGTGTTATAAGTCTTTAAAAGCTCCAGGCCTCGATTTTCACCCGTCTAACTTAAAATATATTGACGTATAATGCTCTGACAAATTTAGGTACTTTCTCAGGGAGCCTGTAGGTGTGTGACGGTACCTGTGTTGTGTTTGTGTGTTTGAGTGTGTCTGCATCTGTGCACAGCACCCCAGCTCTGCACTGGAGAGCATGTGTCAGTGCAGGGCTGTGTTGGGTACACGCTGAGACATCGAATCTGTGTGTGAGAGAGAGCGTGTGTGTGTGTGTGTGTGTGTGTGTGTGTGTGTGTTCGTGAGTGCACAGGGAGCAAGCACAACCTCTCGTTGCCCCGGGGGCTCAGAGCCCATTTCCTGTTGTGCAGCGTGATAAGTTTCCCTGTCAGATCCTCCCAGCACCACTATATTTCTGATAAGCTCCACTGCTAGTTTTCCCGACCTCTGGCACAGAGATCAATTTGAGATTGATTCAGAATGCCCTGCTGGGCCGAGCTGGAAGATCAATTTAAGATGGATTGTTCACGCCAGGGGGCCAATGACACGCAGTGCAGTGCTCACTTTCTTTCTCTCCTTTGCTTTCTTCACCCTTTACACTGACTGCTGTTATTTCTACTCCATCTGCATTTTTCTCTCTTCGGCACTCGCTTTCTTCCTGTTGTTTCACACTTGTCCTCTGCCGCTATTATGTGTTACACAACCTATCTTTCACCTTTGTGTATCCTTTGCTCAATTTCCCACCTGGTTGCCTCACTTTTCTCCTCATAGCGTGAAGCAGGCACCAAGGATAGAGACGACTTCATTAGGAGAGGGACAAACCTACACAGAATGATAAGCCTGCAGGATGGGATTGCTACCTCATCTGAATTTGAAAGGCATGAATATCAAATCCACCAATGAAAACATTACATTTTTTTGTTTGTTAGATGTGTTCTGTGTGGTTTTGGCTTTCTTTTAGAATCCCCTAATGTCCGTTTAGTAGAACCAAAAGCAATTGTGCATTCATCTTTTTTACACCTTAATCTGAAAGTGGAAATGTCTCCCCAGCCTTCATTAGTGCCTACAGGAGCAGTTCGTCAGTAAATTAAATAAATCAGATGTGTTTACAATCTAAAACATGCAGGAAGCAGACTGCAGCGCCAGGTATGTAAACTCAGTTTTTTCTAAGTCCATTAGACTAGACCAGCACTCTGAAGTTGCAAGTGCCGTATTCTGGCCACAGAGGGTGGTGGGGGTCTGAGTGACTTTTCATTCACCCTGTAAAGGGTTATTTTATCACATACTGGCTCAAGAAAATGATTTTTAAAAAGTACCCTTTTAATGCTTGGAATTAGACTCAAACAGATAAATATTGCGTCACATGAGTAGTACTGAAAAAAATTGTAAAGATGTTTTATTTCGACACATCTAGTCATCTAATTGACAATACAACAAGACAAGACCTTAGTCATCGGATCGGGCAGAAGTGTGTCAGTCAGAATTTGATGATTTACACCTTACACAAGATCATGTTCATTTTACTGCCATCATGTCCACAGCTGCTAACAGCTCTAGCTCACCAACTTATCTCCGTGCAGCCAGCACGTCCTCCTATTCACCATCTGCTGTTTTCTGTTGTTTCCCATCGTCTCGGAGGCTTCGTCAGTGGCCCTGAAACCATCAGATGCACTTTCCCGCTGTCTCTGCTGGGAGTGACCTTTTCCTCAGCAGTACATCCACCTCAGACTGCATTGACCTTTACCTACAGTGCAGCCCCATCACCTCTCAGGAATGGAGTGCAAACAGCACATTGTCTGTGTATCCATGCAAAGAGAAAGCTGTCAAGGGACCGAGAGAGAGGCTGGACAGAGAAGTGAAAATGGCAGTTATGCTGTAAAATTGATGCTAAAGTGGAAGGGGGAGGAAACAGGGAGCCTTAGTGAACAGTTAGCTGGTCGTTTTTGTTTTGGGCCACAGCTTAAGTGAGAACTGCCACCATGTTGATACCTTTTTGTGTTTGTGGTCCCTCACTCAGTCTGCCAGTTATTTGTGCAGTTGTTCACACAAAATGAAAGAGAAATGGTTTTTGAGGAAAAAAAGCTTAAATATGCGTTTCTCTTTGTCTTGATGGGGCAGATTAAAGGACACAAAGGCAGACTGAAAAGAGACAAAAGCAAAATCTGAACCTAATAAAGGACGTGATATCATTTAATTACCTTTACCTCTTGTTTTAAAGGTATAGAAAAGGTACCACCAGTCAGAGCTGGTGGCTTTATCCTAAAGGTACTCCGTAAACATTTTCCATTCAAATATTTTCCACTGCTTATTCAAGGTCAAGTATTACAGAACAGAGAGGGTGAAGATTAAATATAATCCTTCTGGTGAGTTCTGGAGCTGCGCTTGATCGCTGTGGGATTCTGCATGAAAAGACTCAAAAGGAAGACAACCAAACCACTTCAGCTGACTCGTTTTGATGTGGAGGAGCAGCGGCTCTACTCCAAGCTCCAGATGATGAAGCTCTTCACCTTTTCTCTGAGGCTGATCCTGGACGAGACAAAACTCATGTCGGCTGCTTGTGCTGCTTAAAAAGCCCAAGCCGACTCGTTTACACCATGAGTCGGTGATGCAGACTCAGATGTGGAGCTGCAGATTCTCGTCTCGTCGTCTTCCTTCTATCAGGGTCCGGGTCACGGGGGCAACATCCCAACAAGGGAGTTCCAGACCATCCTCTCCCCGGCCACCTCCACCAGCTCCTCCAGTAGGACCCCAAGGCGTTCCTGGGCCAGATTGGAGATGTACTTTCTCCAACGTATCCTGAGTCGACCAAGGGCCTCCTGCCGGCAGGACACGCCTGAAACACCTCCCTGGGGAGGCGTCTAGGAAGCATCCTAACAAGATGCCCAAACCACCTCAACTGACTTCTCTCGACATGGAGGAGCAGTAGCTCTACTCCGATTCTCTCCCGAATGTCCAAGCTCTTCACCCAACCCCTGAGGCTGAGCCCAGCCACCCCGCGGAGAAAACTAATTTCGGCCGCTTGTATCCGCGATCTTGTTCTTTGGGTCATTCCCCAAAGCTCATGATGACCATAGGTGAGTACTGGGCGGTAGATCGACTGGTAAATCGAGGGCCTTGCTTTCCAGCTCAGATTCTTTCTGCATGATTTATATTTTTTCTAGACGCTGCATGCGGATCGTCAGGAAGTTGTAAACATGACATAAGCCCGACAGGGAGTGAGACGCGTGCCAACAAGTAAAATCCAGTTTATTAAATAAAACAAAAACTGTCTGCTTCTTTTGTTATTAGTAAAAGGGATATCAGTTCACTGTGTAGGATAAATTGAGAAGACAAGTGAGGCTTTTGTGTACCAGCGCCTCTTTATGCACGTACAGTAGGTGTTATCACGTGAACTTGCGTGAACTGTCCAGAGACAATTCACAGTTGGTGTAAATGGCAGTGTGTCCGGAATCCACACAGATTCCCATCCACATCAATCCCACACTCGGTGTAAATGAGGCTTAACACAACGACAGCAGGCAGGTGAGATCATAAGTCCTGTTAGTCATCAACACACTGGTGAAATCACAGCTGCAGCGATGGCTGTGCTCGGGAACTATTTGGTGGTTTAATCCCCCGATCCAACCCCTTAAAGATAAGCATCAACCAGGGAGGAACTTGGTCCCATTTTTAAAGTCTTTGGTATAACTCGACCGGATTTGAACCCTGATCTCCCAGTCCCAGGACGGACACTCACACAGTACCACTAAACCACTGAGAAGGAAGAAGTATTTTGAGATTTTTTATCATACATTTCAGGATTAATTAGAGTGTTCCTTGCAAGTTTGTGCAGTTTAACTCTGGACTGAGAGAAAAGCAATATGTTCCAACAAAGAGCCAAAGAAACACTTTGCCTGCACATACAGAGATTCATCATAGAAGCAGTGAACTTCAGCTTTGCCTCTGTTTGCCCTTTGCCTTTTCTACCGCGTGCAGTAGATTTACAGATGTCAGCCAGCTGAGCCTCAGGCAGGATACTCAGCTAAATTTTGCCAGACCAAGTGTCAAATGTTGTTCGGAAACAAACGGAGCAGAAAAAGATTAAGTAAACACGAATGCTGTAAATTCTGAAGGTCACTTCACAACCTGACTACGAGCACTGTCACACTGTTCACGAAGTTCAGAATGTTGGTTTTTAATTTTAGTCACTTTCTGTGGAAATGCATTATCACTGAAGAAAACCAAAACATTATTCAAGTAAGTTAAATTATCTAACCACCAAACACTAAAAACACTCAAAGTATTTAATTTACAGAACAGATGGGCCTGCTGCATAGCTACAATTCTAAATCAGACTCTATGGCTGGCCTCTCTGAATGTTAAAACAGATGATAGATAATTAATAGTGAAGTCCGGAGAGAAAGCAGACAAAAATACCAGAGACCAGATGCTCATTACACTCTGCTTAATGGCCAGACCCCTCTCCTCCCTCTATGACTCCTCCATCCCCTCCGTTAGAGGCTAAAACAACAAAGCAGAAGTCAAAATGACTTTCCACACTGACTGCTTATTCTGGGAGAGGCTGTGAGCAAAAAATCAAGCTCTAGAATGAAAATTAGCCATACATTTTTCATCTTTAACAGCAATTGATTAACGAGGCAAACAGCACAAAAGACTTTGAGGCTTTTGTCTTCAAATCACATGTTAATTACACACATCTCTGGGTCTCCTGCATTGGCACCTGAGCCTCCCTGTTTGGGCCACACAGTACAGTGAGCTTTTGAAGTTGTGCAGCAGAGCACATAGAGGTTGCAGCAGCTGCTGCTGCAGCAGCCGCATCTGTGTCTGGGTCGAGAAAGGCTTCTCCGCTCAAATTCACAGCTGTGTCTCACTGAGCTAAAGGGGAGCTGTGACAGTCAGGAAACCACGATAAATGATAACAACACCCTGAGTTGTCAGGGTCAATCTGCAGAAGCTAATAGCCTGGAGGGAGACGTGTCAGGGGAGGAAGAGATGGAAAGAAGGTACGGTATCATGAAACATGAAATGTTGTAAACTGCATTTGGACACAGCATGAAAACTATTTAATTTATTTCAGCAACTGGGGTTAAGAATTTAATTTTGAGCAGGACAAACAGAGTTTCCATCACTTAAAACTGCTCAGAAATGTAGTTAACCTGCATGGAGGTAGATGAGCAGATTACACCGCTGCAGCGTCTCAGGCAGTAGTTTGAAAGTTTGTTGGCGAACTAATCCGGGCCACAGGCAGGAGTGTTAGTTGGCCCGTTCTGTGAGAACGGAGGGAGGAGGAAGCAGACAGAGCAGTCTGCTGCCAGACACACAGAGCAGGATGATTGGAGTCAGGACAGAGAGACCTTCAGTGGCTGTTGCAACACCATTTCCATTTGCGACTGTATGGCTGCTTTGCAGTTTCTGGGTCTGGGAAAAGACTTTGTACAGTAAATTGTCACATTTTAATATTTTTGTTTTATTTTCGTAGCTTAGGGTCTCGTAGGCCCTGAAGTCTGATAACGTAATCATATTTATTTTCAGATCAGCTTTACATCTCTAGATTCAAATTTATTGAAGTTAAATATTTTGTAGATGTTTCTTACAATGTGTCTATTTTTTTTAAATTTGATATTTCCTCTCTGTTTTATACTTTTTCATTACAATTTCCCTTTTTTTTACATGAAATAAACACTGTAAATTGACTTACATGGATTTCACAAATCCTGTATCTAAATTGGGATTTTGCTTTTAAGGTGTGGGAAACTAATTCAACCAATACATTTGCAGTGGTCTCTGCTAGGAATGAATGCCTTGCAAGCCATACTTGGGGCAAGAAATGCCCAGAACTGCTTGCATCAGCATCGAGAAGTTTGTTTCAGCAGAGAGTGGAACAACAAAGCGGGATTTGGAGTCTTATTTCCAGATATTTTGACACCTTGCCTCTGATCGGATAAAAGCAAAATGATTCTACCACTAAGGGTCTTGATATACTTGATGTTTAACCTCGCGTTGGCGCAGGCAGCAGGCTGCGTCTTTGTTCACTGCTGCGCTGCACTACACAGAGTACTGGGGTGTTCTACTAGTGGGTACACTAGAAAACTCTGGAAAGAGAGCCAGGTTTGTGGGTAGAACCAAAACAAACATGGCATCAATGAAAGAGCTCACTAACTGGTTAATTTTGAGATCACCACAGAAAAAAAGAGAGCAGCGGTATCTTAGATGGTGTGAAAGAAATAGTTCCTGAGTGTGGCTGTGTCTGCAGCTCACCACTCCCCCAAGGGGTGGGTCAAATGCAGAGTACACATTTCACACACCAGTGTGACAACTAAAAGGGCCCCAACTGGTGCAACAAGTTGCTTCTCATTTCTTAAACAACCATGTGGAAAGACACATCTGGTGGTCGTGGAATAGATGTTAGTCTGTTTGAGAAGGGTCAGGTCGTTGGCATGGCAGATGAAAAACATCTAAGGAGATTGCAGAAACAACTAAAACTGGGTTAAGAACTGTCCAACGCATTATGAAAAACTCGAAGGACAGTGAGTACCCATCGTCTTTGAGGAAAAAATGTGGCCGGAAAAAAATCCTAAACGATCGTGATCAGCAATAACTTATCTTCTCAGTGGCCTAGTCATAGCGTGTCTGCCTTGGCCCTGGGAGATCGGGGTTCAAATCTGATTGGGTCATACCAAAGTTGTTAAAAATGGTACCCAATGCCTAACTGCTTGACACTCAGCTTTAAGGGGTTGGATTGGGGGATTAAACCACCAAACAGTTCCCGAGCACAGCCACAGCTACAGCTCAGCGCTCCCCACGGGGATGGGTCACATGCAGAGATGTAATTTCACCCATCTGAGATGATGATTAATGGGACATTAACTTCAGATTAAACTTTTGGTGAAATCAAATCGAAGATAAACAACAGTAGAACTCAGGGCTATGTCTAATAGAGCATTTCCACATGCACAATGCAAAGGGAACTCAAGGGATTGCGACTAAACAGCTGTGAAGCCATAAGAAAACCACTAATCAGTGAGGCAAACCAGAAAAAAATGCTTCAATTTGCTAGGAAGCAGAACAATTGGACTCTGCAGAAATGGAAGACGGTCATGTGGTCTGATAAATCCAGATTAATCCTGTTCCAGAGTGATGGCACATCAGGGAAAGAAGAGAAGCAGATGAAGTGATGCACCCATCATGCCTAGTGCCTACTGAATTACCAGGTTGTTCCATCAATGGATGTTTTCTTCCCTGATGACACGGGCATATTCCAAGATGACAATGCCAGGATTCATCAGGCTCAAATAGTGAAAGAGTGGATCAGGGAGCACGAGGCATCATTTTCACACATCATGGACTAGCCATCGTCATCGGTCAGACTCTGCCATCATCAATGCAAGATCTTGGCAACAAATTAATGCAACACCGGATGGAAATATCTCTTGTGACATTGCAGAAGTTTATCTAAACAATGCCACAGCGAATGTGTGCTGTAATCAAAGCTAAAGGCGGTCCAACTCAATATTACAGTGTGACCTTTTTTGTTGGTGAGAACTTTTATTTCGGCTAGACGATGTACTCTAGAATAAGCTTCAGGCACAGTTTGATTATTAGAAAACTTCAGCACAGAATGAATTGCAGCAGTGATTATATCTGTTCAGCATGTCAGATTTGTCACCGTGAAGCGAGTTAAGACTTAGCTGCAAGCTCAAAGCCTCTCAGTGAAGCTGCAGGTTTTTTCAGACCAGCTTTGTTATCATTTCATCATCTCTGTAAAGAAACCTCAGGTGTTTTCCAGCAGCACTTAGTCACTCTGTGTGTGTGTGTGTGTGTGTGTGTGTGTGTGTGTGTGTGTGTGTGTGTGTGTGCGTGTGTGTGCGCACGAGCGCATGCATGTGTGTGTGTTATTGTATGACTAACCTCATTACTGCACTGATGCACACTGTTGAATAACAACATGGGGGATTGGGTGAATAATCTGAGGTTAAGGTCAAACAGGGAAGAGGAGGGAAAACATGCAGAGAGATGGATTATGGATATGCTGAATGAGAACAAGGGTATGCTGGGTAAAGATGCATTACCAATGATGTATGCGTAGCTTTAGCATACATGTTACTTGCTGTAAGGACTGGATTGTGACTTAAAAGAAAGTATGACATTGTGACTTAGGGATACGGGTAATTAGTACCAGGTTTAATACTTGTACTATGTGATGGGGATGACTCTCAGCTGCTTACATGCCAAATTTTTGTTCAATATCTGTTAAAGTGACTGAGTTTCAGTTGTTTTTGTGTTTGCTAACGTTAAATAGCTATGACGGCCATCTTTAAATGAGTTGGCTCCAAAACTGAATCAGCTGTAAAGATAAATCCAGTGATTTATGTCTGGGTGTCATCAAAATGTAGACATGAGATAACATTCCAAACAAATGAAAACACACACACACACACCCACACCCACACACACACACACACACACACACACACACACACACACACACACACACACACACACACACACACACACACACACACACACACACTTGTGGTGGAAGTTCAATAAAGAAGAAGAAGAAGAAGCATATGTTTCCACTTAACATAAGGATATAATAAATTACAATCCACTCTATCTTGATGCTGTTGTTCACATTTGATGAAGAAGTTCAGAGCCACAGTGCAGTAGCTGGTAAAAATGCTCCAGGAGTGGGACGGAGACAGGACTAATAAAGGCATAAATTAATGCAAACAAGCCCACACACTGTCATCTCTCCCACCGCCCTCCGCTGCCATCTGAGCACACGGCCAGCAGAGCTCCTCAGAGCTGCCAGCAATAAACAGTAATCAGCTCCAACCGCAAGTGTGCACTACATCAACACATAGATTAAAACATTGACTGATGCAGACTGCACCTCTGGATGAAAT
The DNA here is from genome assembly GCF_043380555.1 of Nothobranchius furzeri. Taxonomy (NCBI): domain Eukaryota; kingdom Metazoa; phylum Chordata; class Actinopteri; order Cyprinodontiformes; family Nothobranchiidae; genus Nothobranchius; species Nothobranchius furzeri. Next base: position 57,656,395 of record NC_091749.1, read on the forward strand.
CAATAGCAGCTTGAAGACACAGCAGGTATGATGCTAATAACAAATAATGTTTCATTTGTTGGAAAGCTGAGACACAACCGATGAGCTACAAATAAAAGGCTGCAGCAAAGAACCAAGCACGATTACCTGTGGATGTGTGTGGAGGGCAGATAGTGTCTGTGGGTGCTCTTAAGTATGTGGGTGGTAATGGGGGTTCATACTCACCCGTAAGTGGTGTTGCTGGCCCTCTTACTGGCTGCCCTGGAGCGGGTTGACTTCAGCTCTCTACTCATAGTCATGTCTGCATGAAAGAGCAACCAATTAACTTTGTGCTGATACAGTAAAGAGCAACAACACTCAACACAAGAGACGAGAAAACAAATAGCTATGAGAGATTTACACATTTTTAACTGTACACATTACCAATTATTAAAAATCACCTTGATTACAGTGTACACCATCACTTCGATAACTGTTGTGTGGTTTCAATTTAATCATAAAAGCAAGAAAAAGCTGAAAGTAGGAGGGAGGGAGGGAGGGAGGGAGAGAGAGAGAGAGAGAGAGTGTGTGTGTGTGTGTGTGTGTGTGTGTGTGTGTGTGTGTGTGTGTGTGTGTGTGTGTGTGTGTGTGTGTGTGTGTGTGTGTGTGTGTGTGTGTCCAGGCTGACATGGACAGATGGGTGGTGAATGGAGTGTGACTGGGCCAGCTGCACATACACTCACACAGCGTGACTGTCAAATGGCTGGGAGCTACAATTAATTAAGGATGGGTCTGAATGTGTGAAAGGAAATTCAGATGTGTGTATGCGCCTTTGCCTCCCACAGCAGAGATATTTTCCTGACAGTTTGTAGCCCTACAGTGCCCTGTTGGATAGCATCTCTGCAGCCAGCAGTGTCTCTGCTGGTGGGCAGCCTGCCCCCGCCGCAGACACCTTAACTGCTATTTGTCTGAACTGTGCACTCATGCAGACCCAGTGAACTATGAAAGCATGCAAAACAAAGAAGGCAGGATAGAAATAACAATATCACCAAATGCAAAAAAAACTTGAAAGGAGAGTGTCCTGACATTTTAGAGACACAGTTTGTGATTGCATTGATCAAAATCCACACTATAATTTCATAAAATAACAGCAAAACAAACAAGCACATTCATTTACTGACTTGTTATCCTGTAGAGAAGAATGAACGGTTTAGACTTTCAATTTTAATATAAAACAGACAAAATTCTTCACACAGGTTTGAAAAACAAAAGCAAAGTTCTATTTCTGATGCATTTGCTTTGCCGAGTGAAGGCAGCATGATTGACTGCATGATGAAGCCATTATACAGGACTAGAGACAAGGATGCTACTGAGCACAGTTGTCTCGCTCAACGGGAACAAAACCTCAGGAGGTAATCAGCGTGCCTTTTCGTAAACAGAATCCTACGTGCCATAATTAGCCATAGCAGATTTCACATACAAGCTACACACCCACACACACTGAAGTTGTGTTAGTAGCACTTTCCCTTCTGGATGCAGATTAAAAATAAATAAATAAATAAATAACACTAAATGGAGTTTCTCTTCTTTGTTGTACTCGTGAATTGTCAGCTACAGAGATGACACGAGGCACCGCACTGAGAAGAGCTGATATCTGTTTCATCTGATTGATAATTATCTGTAAAGCTCACACTGCTGTCAGTTACTGTGTTGGATCAGAGGATTAACACTGGTTTATGGTTGTTAGGAAACAAAACCGCCGAAAGACTGAGGCCATTCTAACAAAATGTGACATTCCTTGTCGCTGAGCCGCCGTGTCGACGAGGCGAATGAGAGATAATAATTAAAAAAGAAAGTCCTTGGCAATCATTTTTACATTATTCTACTTTTCAAATATTCATTTTTTCTCTGTTATTCAGGGCCGGATTATCATTGCAGGGGCCCCTGGGCACAATGTACCTAGGGCCCCACCCCCCACCCCATCTCCCCCAACATAACTGTCACCCAGTAGCACTTTTTAGACATTTCATAACATTGTCAATATTAAAAATCTCTTACTTATGTTGACACAAAAGCATTTACCTCTAGGTCAAAATAGTTTAATAACCTAATCACAAACAGTCATACCTGATGATTTTCCTGTTGTGCCTCACTCATAAGTCTTTCTTCCTCTGTCCTCTCTCTTTTCTCCTTTTTTCTGTCTCTCTCTTCCTCACAGTGCTCCTATCTTCTCTTCTGTCTGTACTAACAAAAATGTTGTCAATCTGTGGGACAGTGGGGGCAAGAGCCTGATGTAAAAGATATCCCACTGTCAAAGTACAACAGAAAGTACTGCAGGATTATTTAAAAGATTATACAGTTATTTAAAATTTTGCAAAGAAGAAATATCTGCATGGGGGGGGGGGGGGGGGGGGTTCGCTGGAGTTTTTGGCAAATAAAATTGCACCCACATTTTCTAAGTTAAACACATCTGATCTAACAAAGTAGTTTCTGCATCTTGCTTCAGCCCTCTCCCCCCTCCCCCTGCGCAGCGGCTGCAAACTCACTGATGCGCCTGCAGCCTCTCAGAGTTTCTGCTGCTCTAAACATTAAAATAATTATTTCATTTTCTGTTCCTCACTTCTGATCACCTTCAATGGTGTATGTTTGTTGCAACCACCAGGTACAAAAACGAACTTGTTTTTATTTGACTATTTTTCTGTCCTGTCTGTTTATTATCTTCCTGCATCTCCTCTCAATCCTAAAGAAAAAATGCTACCTGGGTTCATATATATTCACCTTATGAGTTACCTTTGAACTGCAGTTCTAAAAGATCGACCGACCGCAAAAACAGCGGAGTGCATGCTGCGCGCCGGCTGCACCAGCCACACCGGTGAGGTATGTCACCGGAGGACAAAACAGGTGATGCACTCCGCTCCACAGCAGTGAAACGCATCAGGCACAATTAAAAGACAGAAAACATAAAAGGAAATGAGCAGACATGAACGATCGCGTGTTAAATTTGTTTTTGAGGTGGCGACACCTAATTTGATAATGTTATTTTGGCCGTGCTCAGGACCAGGGGCGGCGTTAGGCCCGGCTACTTGGGCTCAAGCCCCGAATGTTTTATGAAAAGCCCCAGATCTAAAATGTGGAAGTAACATGCAGTACCAAAGTCCAACAGAGAGGGAGCAGCTGGCAGTAGTTTGTATACAGCCTGCCTGAGCCTCCACCACTGAAGAAGCCCTTCAGCAGCCGGCTTCTTCTACAGTCTCTGCCTGAAACGCAAATGTAAAGATGGACATAAGGGCGTTTTTTAGACCAAACGTACCGCGACAGAACCTCAGCTTTGATGAGACTGGTGTTGACTCAGGTTTGTGAATCTTATTTGAAAATATTTGTTGTGCTGCTGGTTTGCCTAAAGTTAGCTTACTATCAGGTAAAGTTGTTGGAGAAAGAAAGGGAATATTTACTATCATCTCACACTAAAAACTAACAGGAACAATACTCTGCCCTGAATATGCTTAATATGTAGCTTCAGATTAAAAATTATGTGGTACAAGAAAAATATATATGATGTTGACTAGTGCGTGTCACGTGTGTGTGTGTGTGTGCGCACGCACTTGCGCACGCACGCATGTGTTAAGCCCAGGATCTTCTTCAGTCCTAAATCCGCCCCTGCTCAGGACGCAGATGTCTGGAGCACGTCAAAGATCAGACCTTTGCATGATCAAGCTGGTTAAGGTTAGGATGGGGGTGAGGGGAAGGTTAAATTGCAAAAGGGTAAAGGTCACATTTCGGTCAAATATCAGTTTTACGGTGGGCGTCAGATACCCTCACGACGCGCAGGGGCTCGTCACCTGCTGTCTTTTCCGAGGACTGCATCTTGTTGGTCATTATCACGTGACAGCGATTAGTCTATGAAAGGCATAAAAAGTCACTACAGAGCAGGGAAGTCGACTAGTCGACTAGTTGATACAGCCCCTAGCGCAGAGCTCTGATCGTTGATGCGCTCCAGACATCTGCATCCTGAGCGCGGCCGCAGTAACATTCTCAAAGTGTCGCCACCTCAAAAACAAATTTAACACGCGATCGTTTATGTCGGCTCATATCCTTTCATGCTTTCTGTCTTTTATTTGTGCCTGATGCATTTCGCTGCTGTGGAGTGGAGGGCATCACCTGTTTTGTCCTCCGGTGATTTCACCTCACCGGTGCAGCCGGCGTGCGGTGCGCACTCCCGCTATTTTTGCGGTCAGTAGATCATATTTAAATGCAGTTCAAAGGTAGCTCATAAGGTGAAAAAATATGAAGCCAGGTGGCAGTTTTTCTTTAGGATTGAGAGGAGATGCAGGAAGATAATAAACAGAGACAGGACAGAAAAATAGTCAACTAAAAAACAAACTCCTTTTTGTACCTGGTGGTTGCAACAAACAGACACCATTGAAGGTAATCAGAAGTGAGGAACAGAAAATGAAATGATTATTTCAATGTTTAGATCAGCAGGAACTCTGAGAGGCTGCAGGCGCATCAGTGAGTTTGTGGCCGCTGCGCAGGGGGAGAGGGCTGAAGCAGCTGGGGAACAGTAAAGATGCAGAAACTACCGTTGTTAAAAGAAATGTGTGTTAAATTAGAAAATGTGGGCACAATTTTAATTACTTGTCAACTTGTTTCTCCAATGTTATACTGCACACAAAAAAAAGAGACAGCTGCTCGCTTGGGCTCCCTTGTGGCTGTGGGCCCCTGGGCCTGTGCCCAGTTTGCCCATATTATAATCTGGCCTTGCTGTTATTTCATGGTGGAATTTAAAAAATTCCTCACTAGCAATTGAATTTACTAATATTGAGTAACAAAGTGCAAGAAAAGTGAATAATTTCTGTTTCATTCATTGGATATTGAGAATTAGTGACTTAAAATTGAATCATTGAGTCAAAATTCACATTTTAGATCCACAAAGCAGCCAGTTTAGAACATATCTGAAGCCTGCATGTAAACCAGATATTAGTCTAATTTGTGTTTGTGAAATAAGAAAAAAGACACACAAAGGTCACTTATAATTAAATAGCTTTGCTGATTTATGGAGCCTCAACTTCTGCTGAAGTGCATAACCTATTTCATCAGGCTGAGATTGTTGATTCACAGACTGAATTAGAAAAAAATAGAATTCCGCTACCTAGAAATAAAATCACAAAGGCACTGCCGAGGAATTATTTTGCTTTCAAACCTTCGAGGGCTTTGCCGCCAGTCTCTCAGCTACATAACACCCCTTTGTGAAATGTCCTTGAATTCTCTACCAGACCTATATGATGCATAAACAATGAGTGAGATGTAAAACTGCAAACTGTTTCACTGCTGAAAACACGTTTTACAGCTTTTAAAAACAAAACAATTTTTCTGACACTTTAAAGTGATAGTGTATATTTTTCCTGGTGATAGGGGGCAGTAGATACCTAAATTGTTGCAAGCAAGCAGTACTTTTGTGTTGGAGTTAGACCTTACCAACAAATGACAAGCACATCAGGCTCCTTTTCATCAGTGGCAATGATTGAAAAGGTAAACGTGTAAAACAACGTTTATTAATTAATGGTGAAACTTTTATAACCATTTGTTACAAATCAGTAGTATATGTTTTGTCCTCAAGAGCTCATGTAGAAGGAAACATGGCATCTACTATGGTGTCGCCCAGAGACTTGGGGTGTTTCTCAATGTCAAGGCGAGGCCAGGCCAGGCACCTTGCTTATGAGGACTGTCCTTTCTTGGTCAAAGAAAACGGTTCAATGGAACAGACTTGCATCATGTGACCGCGGCTTCCACGGCGGTCATATAATGTCACGTGACACGGAAGATGACGTTATATTGAAACTTATACGTATAAAATATAAATGTATAACAAGCCTTTTAATTTTAAAACTGTGTATATATTTGTTAAATTAAATATATAAACGAGTTACTACCCGCTAGCCACCGAAGCTGCAACTACAAAGCAACTAACCAACCGTAGATTACTTCTTTGGATCTAAAATGAACATTTAAAATTTGCTGACTTACTTTTAAACTTGAAATTTACCCGCGAAGTAGCTGTCGGCTTCTGATTCGCCATCCTTTTGAAAATACCGTGGTGTATTTTATAAATTTTTAACCAAGGCTAGTGTAAGGTTATGAAGTTCATGGTTTTCAACTCCATACTGCTGCCCCCTGTGCACAATAACACCGTGTAGAAAAACCAAGGTCGGGTGTTCCTCAGACTGTTTACATTCCAGGAGAAGAGTCCGAAGGAGAAGAAGAAGCTTTACTTAATCAAAGTACTTTATTTGTGATTAAAATTATTAAGCAAAACAGATGTTGATCAATAATAATCAAGTGAATGATCTGTGAAATAAATATGTCATGAGTTATGTTTAATGAAAACAGGACTATTACACAGACAGACTGATTCTCATCTCCATAGAAACGCATGACACATTGTTCCAACCAATCAGAGCTTTCGGCTGCCGCAGGAGAATCTGGTGTTGACTTCAAGTGTCCAATCCACTTTACTCCAACTTATCAACAATTCAGAGATATAAAACAAGGCAACGCCATTTTGAGTCAGTTCCATTTTGACTTCAGTTCTATTCACCGTCATCCTAAAGAAAAGCGCAGCCTGGCCAGATGTGTTTTCTTCTTTAAACTAAGAACTGTGAAGCGGGAGATTTTCATCGTTTAACAACCAGACGACGTCCTTTCAAAATAAGAGCACCTGCTGACGCCGACGAACGGTACCGGGGTCGACCCTCCAGACGGGCTTTGAAACGTTGTGATCGCTGCACCGACAGCTCCAGCGTACATCCGAGGTCTCCAGACCTGGCATTTCCTGATCTACCTGGGAGAACCCCCACTGGGTACGTACACGGCAAAATAGCGGCTCATGTCATCACTTTATAAGCCTCGTGATATCTAGTCATAACAAAGACGACCAGATTCAGTGACGTCAGCCTAGAGAATCTGAACCACACACACACACACACACACACACACGCACCAACACAACATCCGAATCCATTCTCATCCATCACAGAGTTAGTCCTGGTAGATTGTTTAGAATTTATAATTCAGAAATTAAAGATTCTCAAACGATCCCATCTCTCTCTCTTTTATTGTCTCAAAGTCAATACAGAGTGTTTAATTAAACTCCCTGATGATAAAAACAGCCTATTCTTCTGTTTATAAAAAGTGATCTACTTACAGTGTATTAAAATACAACTTTAGATAGTTACATCACTTCAATTCCGTTACACTAGTATACAAGACACCTCCTGTGTATCCTCGCTCAGCTAGCTAAACAGCTAACAAACAGAGAACACACACCTCTGTAGAACATGAACATTGGAACACGCCTTGGCGGTTCCTGATGACGTTTCTCCTAGGCAGCCGGGGCAGGGCCAAGACATAAAAGTGAGCTTCCTTGGCATTGAGAAACACCCTTAGACCCGCTCCCATGTATTTTAGACCAGTTTTTTATGGTTATATGTTATGAAGCAGATGGATATTTCCAGGTAATAACAATAACATCTACACGTTGTCACTTTAACTCATTCATGTAAAGGGAAAAGGATCAAAATAGGACTTGTTGTCCTCTGGCAAGTTCTTTGTTTCACTCTTAAAGTGAATAAAATCACATATTTAGTCCATTTCTTTTTATTTTTGTATTAAATTCCATTTCTTGTTGATGTATTTTCACACACACACTTCATATGTTTGAGTTGATGACAGAAAAAATCGATGTATTTTTAATGTCTTTAGTTCTTCTCACTAAAGCTCTTAATAAACAAAGCAGTCATGACTGAGTCTCTGTCTCATGTAAATTAAACAGATTTACTGCCGAGTCTTTTAAGGCACATCTCTTAGTCTTATTGGAGTTTGCAACACAAAAGCGTTCAATTTTTAGATCTCTTGACGCCTGATTGAAAGAAAAACAGTTTTCAAACAAAGCATTCCATCGTGCGTTCTGTATTTCATGCAAAAATCAGCATGAACCAAATCATCAGTTTGTTTCATTTTTTTACATTCGTTTCATCTTGCAGAGGCTTTTCCTTAGTATTTGAAGATGAGAAGATGTTTCTGACTACAAATTTCATCTCATTTCCTGAATGATTTGTTAGCTTGCATCTTGCTGCGACCTCCTCTTTCCATCTCTGAACATTTCCTCTAACTTCAGCTCTTGCTTAGTGCCAAGCAGCAACTGTGATTCCTTAATTTTGACTGTCGTGGATGTGCAGTACAATGATAGCGCTGCTGTGACATTTATCTAAATGAAAATAAAAGCAGTGGGCTGGCAACACACGCTGTCAGTGAGCAGAAAGCAAATAAAAACTGGCTTTAATGTGTCCCTGAGTCGTCAGTGTCTCATGTTGGATTATGTCCTCACAAAATAACACGCAGGCAGCCAAACATCAGTTTCACAGTAAAGTCTGTCGTCCTGCACTGAAGTTGCCTAAAGCCTCACAAATAAGCATGCAGCTTTCTGAGATGACTGTGGCTTGTTGTGGGTAGATGTATCCTCTACGTCTGCACCACTGATAAAATACCCCCGTTGGAAACTGGTTTTAAAAGGAGACATTCATTTTCTAGCTAAAGAGCAAAGAAAATAAAATGCATGATTAATCTAATCACAGAGACAAAATATAACCTGTAGGTTTTTCAGTCTCCCAAACCTTTGTGTGGCAACCAGGTGCTGACCTTGGCAATATTAGAACAAGTTCAGTTTGTCTCAAACATCTTAATGCACCTCTGTGAAAATGATTTCAACTAGAGCTTTATGTTTCAGGGGGGTGCTTTTTAATGGGGATAAAAAAGGAGAATGCTAGAGATGAAAGAAGGATGAGGAGTTACAGGAGAAAGATGAGAAGAAGGCAGAAGCATATAGAGAAGATTGTCAGGGGAAACTAATAATAGGCACAGTGAAAAAAGCTCTGCCTTTAAGAAGCCGGGTGCAGCATGCAAATAACACACACATGCACACACACAAAAACATATTTTCTCATGCATACTCACATCTTGGACTGAAGAGGGTCATATCAGGGATGCACAACAGCCAAGAAACTGAGAGTGGGGGAGCAAACCAAAGGATTTCTCTTCTGCTTCTTCTCCTGTGACTCTGTGTTATGTCCTCTATCTCTTGCTGTGCGTGTGTGTTTTGTTTTGATTGTGTGAGTGTGTGTGTATCTGTCATCAAGCAACCGTTTGGACGACTGCTGTGATACTACTGAGTCAGTGACAAACCGGATAGAGGAGCTCCAGTGGGCTGTACCAAACGTTGTCATGAAGCAGGGGGGGAGAGTGGTACATGGGATGTTCCATTTGCAGCAACACTGGCAGGAGGTTCGTAGGAGTGTGCAGCTGGTTTTCCCCTCAGCAACAGGAGCTGGGCTGGAGCTGACTTCTTATGAACTCCAGCCATCGCAAAGAGAAAGCTGCTTTAGCATCATGAGTGCAGTGTGTGTGTGTGTGTGTGTGTGTGTGTGTGTGTGTGTGTGCGCGCGCGCGTGTGTGTGTGTGTGTGTGTGTGTGTGTGTGTGTGTGTGTGTGTGTGTGTGTGTGTGTGTGTGTGTGTGTGTGTGTGTGTGAAAACCTGGAAAAAAATGGCAATGCACTGGTTTTACTACATAATTAACACCGTGCACATCAAAAAGGACCTCGGTAAAGATCCATTTTCTTGACTCAAAACAAAAGAACCACCTTGTGTTTACCTCGACTACAGGGACTCACGAATGTGCGCAAAAACAGAATAATCAAAAACAAATGGTATTTGATATAATTCACACAGTCAAATTGTGCAGTCTGTTGAAACGTTTCCTGTTTCCTTTCCGTTTAAGTTGGAGAGCATTTGTTGAAGTGTTTAACCTTTCTTTCTCCGCAGGCGGAGCTTTAATGTAGGTTTAATTAGCTTTTTTAACAGGCTACGATGGCTGCAAGCCAAACTTTTAATCTTAGTCAACTCTAAAGTTATTATTGCCTCTTTTCACGCCACACTTAACCCAAACACAATTGCGTTAACCCTTAAGTGACTGAAGCAGCTGAATTAGCTAATGGATCGGATGCTGACTTTTATATGAAGTCATCAAGTGAGCCCTTCTCCGTAATGGTTCAGGTACCTAGAAAATGATTTCATCTTTATTTTTATTAAGATTCTGCTAACTCTGATCTTTTATTTTTCACTATAAGACCTTTATTATAAGCCAGAATTAGGTGAATAAATGATTAATATTATTTCAATATTCACATATTCTACAAACACATGAAACAAAAAGGAATTGATTGACAATGAAGCCAGACATTTATAAAGCTGATGAGTCTTAGAGAAATCATATAACGATCGAAAATAACCAACAATATTATCTAAGTATCCTGTAATTTGGAGTAGAATCCTGATTTATTTAATTTGGAATTATTTGCTTTTTTATTCACAGTCCTCTGAGTTGATGGTGATGAAGTTTTAACTGTTCAAGCGTCTATGCAACGGGAATGAGGGTCTACCAAAAATGTGCTATTGTTAAAATAAATGAATAAATAAATAAAAACTTTCTTCTGCGTATAGTGTGTGTTCACTGTGGGTTATGAGAGGAAGTGGAAAGTTAACAGCAGATAAGTAGGGTGAGTGAAGGAGGGAAACAGCAGTGGAGCAGAACAAGGCTTGATGCAGTCCAGCAGTCTGACTCGACCAAATGGAAGGCTGGAGAAGGTGCGGCTTGAGCAAAAAGAAACAGAGATGGGGGGGGGGGGGGGGTCCTACATTGATCAGAATGTCTGGTTTTTCATCTGAGCAGGGATCGAATTGTGGGGGGCTAGATATCTCTCAGGGAAAGATCTAGTTTCTACCTATATTACAATATTTATGGACTCTCAGCGTAGTGGGATTCTGTTGAGTGGAGAGGACGCAGAGCGCTGATCGTTGGTGCGCCCACTGCGTCCGGCGCATGGTACATTCTCAAGGTGGGGCAACAAAATATTATTATTAACACATGATCGTTCATATTTGTTTATATCCTCATTACTGACGCGCTCCGCTATTCGTGTGCGGCGGTGTTTCACCTCACCGACGCAGCATTGAAACGCGCACTATGCTTTGCGGTCAGGAGATCTCTTTGATCTGCTCAAAAGTAACCGATGAGGTGAAAAAATAAGAAGCCAAGAAACAGTTTTTCTGGAGAGTTTAGAGGAGATGCAGGAAGATGAGTGGCAGACAGACAGTACAGGAAAATAGTTAAATAAAAACAAGAAAACAAAGCAAAGTGCTTGAAAATAAAATTTATGTAGATTTATCTCCACTACATGTTTTATAAAACAATAAGCTAATATGTAATATTTATACATTTGATACAATTCAGATGATCTGAATCAGATCATCTTCAAAACTCAGTCACACTCCCAGGGCCGTTTCAATACATTTTGGGGGCCAAGGCAAAACGGCATAAAACTAATCGTTATCGAGGTTAAATCCTCAATATATCATGATATTGATTTTAGGCAATATCGCTCAGCCCTAGTGTGACGCCATTGGTAGGCACAGATCTCCTGTCCTCTTTTTTGGAAATGGAAATATAGTCACCCTACACTAACAGATCTTCTAACAAGTCTCTGATTAATTTTTTTATCGATAAGTAAAATTATATACCGTATCTGTACTTTATTTTGCTGGTTTAATGGGGAAAGCGCTGTACATTTAACATAAAGCTGCATGGTCAAAGATGGGTCAAAATATGACGTGTTGGTGAGGCTGGCTGGGTACCAAAATTCAAGCTAGGTAAGCTGTTTGAGACCAGCGAAGGTTTCCGGGCTCCGCTAGTCCACCGCGATCAAAGAGCCGCATGGTTGTCTCTGCAGAAAGGAGGATTACCAAGTTTAGCGTGTCTCTCCCTTCAGTAGCAGCAGCCCTGCAATCAGAGATCTGAAAATCTTCAACTCCAGCCTTCCGGAGACGGCTGAGCGAGGTGGGTGCCCAGCTTCTCCTGTCTCCCAGCTGTTAACAGCTGCTAGACGCCTTCGGCTGGCTGCTCTGTCTCCCGGGGCAGCAGAGCCACATGGCCGCCCAGCTTTGAACGTCTCCCGAGTGAGGCTGCAGCCCTCCTGGCTGCCTGTGGAGCTCTCTTAGGGAGACAACAGAAGCACCGCAGCTCTTTGTGTTGATGTATCCCATTTGAGTCGGTCAACTGTGCTTTTCTGGATAAAAGCACCAGAAAACCTCAGTTAGTTTTGGGTTAATTCTAGGTTTGCTCAGGCAGTTCGTAGCTATCCCTGTTGGCTCGAAGCCCAGTGTAACTTTGGGTTAGCTCTATGGCAGACCCTTTTACTGTTTGTAAACAATATGACGTCAGCGAGAATGCGCGCGCAGCTTGGCAACAGAGAATGGCGTTGTTTCAGGCTTTATCAAGCTACGCTGCGGGGTTATCACCGGCAAATCTTGAATGTTATTTTATTAAAGTCAATTTAACGGACGGCAACAGACTCCCGGATCCCTGTGGCATTACGGAATGGGTGTAGGTGCGTGGCCAGATAGCCAGTGGCCCGATATATATACCTTTTTAGTGGAGAGGCCCAGTAAGTACACATGTGAGAAGCTACGGGCATACAAATCGTTAGATGCATACAACTATGCTGTCTGTGGTCACGTACAGAAAGTAAAATATCACGACATAGACTCTGAGTTTTGCGTCTTGAAGGCAGAAGTCCTTCCTAGCCAAAGACAAGGACACAAGACTGCTATGTACGAGGCTTGGGTCATAGTAAACAAACCAGAGAACTACGTCTTCACAGCCAACTGTACCTGCATGGCAGGGTGAGTAAAGCATGGATTTCTTTTTTTAGCGTGCTCAGAGTACAATCGTGTTAATTTTAGAGAAATACAGTTTATACTAATATGCAGTGTAAATAAATGTAAATAAATAGACTGCTTAAAAGCAAACCAGCAAACGCAACTTACTTTATTTAATAGAACACACGTTAACCAGCTTTCTGGTGTAATCTTAGTACATAATTACCTTACCTGATATAAAATGGGCGCTACAAACTCGAGCATTTCGGATCGTGTTTTCAGTCCAGTTTTCATCAATCCTTTTGATGGCCTGCAGCCACAGACGCATCCGATTTTGTTGAAATGGATGTGCTCCCTTCGGAATTCTGTAAAGTTTCAGTCCACTGCTTGAAGAGAAGCGATTCTGGCATCCATACACGCAACAACCCGACATTTTTATGTGCTCAGAACTTCAAAACAAAGGGTTTAAAACGCTGTTTTAGTATCGAGTGTGAATGAGGACGCCTTCACTCTCGTTGCCAGGCTGCGTGCGCAACTATTGATGACGTAGGTAGTAAAAGGGTCTATCGCTACATTGGTTAGATTTATGGGTGTAAATCATTTGCTCCCACCATCACACAGCCCCACTCTCAGCTCCACCTCTTTTCCCATTTTTGGATTGTCTGGGCGTGATGAGACATGTAACACGGCAAAGATGGCAGCAATCAGAACCACCCACTTGGCTTAAAAAATGACAAACAGAAAGCTGTGGGTGTGTAGCCTGGCTTGCCAGACTCCTCCTCTGTTTAATTCTGCACAGAGAAAGGGTCTGGGAACTATCCTATTCAAATAACCCCACCCCCTGAGAATTCTAACCGAGCCAATCAGCGCTGAGTAGCGTACGTCACACACCATAATGCCAAGTTTGTCATAAACATGGCGACTGAAGCAGAGTTTGCTGCGGCTCTTTCCTTTGTTCCAAATGACTTGGACCCATCTTTAAAACAACAACAAGTAGAAGCGCAAAAAGCCTTTCCGCTAAAGAAAATGTTTGCGCTGTTGCTAGACGCCAATTTTGACTACAGCTAAAAAACTACAGTGTTGCGGACATCACACACAGCGATGCTCAGTTTTTCATATGCAACAAAGACAGCGGCGAAGTTTGCTGCGGCTCTTTCCTCTATCCTAAAAGACTTGAATGTCTTTAAAACCACAACAAGTAGAACTGCTTCAAGCATTTCTTTCAAACAAATAAAAGATGTTTGCGCCGCTGCTAGACGTCTTTTTTACTACAGCTAAAAAACGACAGCGTCGCACGGTACAATCAGCATTTCCGTCTTTTTTCTGTTAGGTTATTTTTGAGCTGCCTAGTCCACCCCCCCCAAGTGCCTCTCTGGCTGTGAGTTACCAGACTCTTTCTCTGTGCAGAATTAAACCGAGGATGAGTCTGGCAGGTCAGGCTAACGGGTGGGGTTGTCAGTGGTTTTTAACAGTCAACGGTTTAAACATGAGCAATACAGAAGCTGAACAAATGTTAGGAGGCTTAAAAATAGCTAAATACATGTGTACATTTATTGTGAGGCAGTGAGTTTTGTTAATATCCGCCATTATTTTTGAATTGAAACAATATTCACACTGTCATGAGCCGGGGTGAGTACTCCTCTCAACTTTCCACCTTGAGTTGCGTTTTGCAGGAGAGGGAGTGTTCCAGCTGCACCTGGTCTGCAATCAGCGGGTCTCCTACATAAGGTAGATGGAGAACACAGCTCGACGCCGGATGATTGCTACAGCTTGGTAGTTTCCAGCCTTTGTCGTGGTTATCTAGGAGTTTTTGAGACTCTAGTGTTTTTGTGAACTCTCGTGACTTTTGGTATTTTTGGCTACTCACCTCCAGGTTTTCTCGACACCTCAGGATAAAACACTTGTGCTCCATAGGATTTCCGAACCTCACTCTGACACGTTCTCCATTCAACCTGACCAACCCTCTCTCTTACTCACCTCATTCTCCCTCTCCTGGACTCCTCCACTTGCATTGTGAAATAGCCAAGGTCTAATCATGTAGGAATCTGTTTTTTTTATATTCACCTTCTTCCATGTCAAGCTGCGCCATTTTGTTTTTGTTTCTTTAACCTTGTATTTCTGAATTTTGCTCAGTTCTCTCTAACTTCTGACAGAAAAAAATTCTCATTTACAACTGCCAAGTGGGTGCTAAGTTTCTGACTTTTTTGCTGATAAAGTAGGATATTTTGGTTTCTATCTTTTGTACATAACAGCCTGCCTGCTGAGGTGTAAAATGATGCCATTAGAGCAGTGATAGTGAATCAAAACAGCAATTAGACAGCTAAATAAAGACCTGAGAATTTATTTTTGTGCCCCATGAAACCAAAGGGAACTGCAGCTTTGGGTGCATTCATCCAGATGGTCATCAAAAGGAGCGGTTATTCACTTTGTTTTTACAATGTAGTGTCATGACTGGGGGAAGGCGTTTAGCCCAAGACATGCAGAATCAGCACGGGAGTCAGAAGGTCAGAAATTAAAGTATTTTATTCACAAACGAGAACTAAAGGAGCACTGGAAAACCAGTGAGTAATGCCGTGGGCGATAAGTCCAAAGTTCTAGCTCAGCGATCCGTGGGGTGGTGGGGAGCAGAGGTGGATGAGAGTGGAGACCCAGCCGGGCGTGAGGTGAGGCAGCAGAGATGGGAAATCCAGGAGCTGAGGAGGAGGATGGGACGTAGAATGAAGATCCGTAGTTCTTTAGCTGAATAGTGAAGGTGTGGTGAAGATCCTAGGAGGGCAAACAGAACCGGGTTTCAGGAGCAAGTTCAAAATCGTAATCCAAATAACTGTCCAAGGTCCAAACTCCAAATAATCCAAAACACGCGAGAGCAAACTACTAGGAGCAAAGGAATACAAGTGGCAGGCGTTACCATAACTCAAGTAATCATCCGGCTTCGAGTGGTGTCTCCATCCTCCTTTTAAACCCGAGCTCCCAATGATTATCTCGGCACAGCTGGTGCCCCTCCGCTCCTCACCTGTGGAACACAGAACCCCAAAGGCAGTTAATTGAGGAGGAGGACTCACCTCGACCCGAGAACGATGACATGTAGAGATGAACTTCCAGTGTTAGTTGGCTGACCTCTAATCACAAATTTGTAGTTTTGGTCTCCCCATAGACGTAACTTTGACTGGGGACGCCAAGGACATGTTCCCACTAACGTTTGCAGTTGAAAGACTTGTCCCCGTCTTTTTAGCTGACAAGTTTGGTCCAACCATGCTAAACTTCTGCTGTGGTAATCTCTCCCAGGAACGATCTATTACGTAGTTCTTCTCTCTGCAGAAGTACCAGATTTGAATAAAGAGTGTCAATAATCAATATTTAAGCCCCTCTGTACTTGTTTCTGTCATGGTGTTTCCTGTTCTCTGCAACCTAAAACTATAGCCAATTCTTTGTTGTATATTGCATTTACTTAAGCCTGGTTTATGCTTCTCCGTCAGCTCCGCAAGGGACAGACACGCACGGAAGCGTTTTGCTTTCATACTTCTCCGTCTCCTGGAGAGTGTTGCAAAGCAATTGCCTGGCAGGACAACAGAGGGCATAGCGCTGTTCTGTGGTATCCTGTCATGTATCGGTCCAAGATCGTGTGTTTATATTGTGTTTTTTGTGTATATAAGAGACTTTTAACACGGACATATTTGTCTCTCATTCTCCTCCACCTCTTCATGTGCTCCCCACCTCTAAACCCACGTTTCCTGTCATTTCCGTCCACAAATAAAACGCTTGCTGCGCATCTTTTCACTCCTCCAGTCACGGGAGAATTAAATGTTAATATTTTTTAGTTTTTTCACGAGGTATTCTTCAAGCTTCTCCGTGTCTGCCGCTAGTTATCCTCGGCTCTCTTTTCAATGGCGGCGCTGTAAACAACAGCGGCGTCCTGACCAATCACAAGCTTGCGTAATCCATCTCGTTCGACGGATGTTTAAAAAAGTGGGCTCGACTCCGTACGTACTTGCGTGCCTGCCGGAGCCCTACGCAAGGACGGATAATGGCGTTGCGTGTCTCCGCACTGACGCAGACGGAGAAGCATAAATCAGGTTTTAGTAATACTCATATTTTTTTATTTCATTGATCAGTGTGAGTAAAAATAAAAACTGTAATTAATTTATTCAGTTTAGAAACTAATCACAACTTGCTAGCCCTTTAGCTAACCTAAGCTTTAGGTTAATATCAAACATGATAAAATGGGTCATTTGTTGTAAATTTTACTGTTTAGCAGGATATCAGTAGATTATTTATTTATTTTTCACTCTGACTTTTTTCTTTTATTAATCTGGATCACAGACAGCTCGGCTCTGGTGAATGAAGACGGAGGAAACCGAAACCTGACATGGGAAAGCTACGTATTTATAGCCCAGCTGTTAGGTGCTCATCTTTCAACCAGTGGTTTGGGATCAGTCCTGACTTTTTAACTTTTATTTATTGAGTAAAGCTCCAATTTAAAAAGTTGTAATAAAACATCTAACAAATTCATTTTTAGGCTATAAATAATTAATATTTGTCCCCAGCAATCTTCAAGTCATACTCATGTTCCTGTTTGTCGTCCTCCGAGCAATATTAAAAACAATTTGGCACCCTTGGGTCTCACTCATTTTCAAGTGTTCTTGGGCAAGACATTGAATCCTAAGAAGCTCCATCACAACTAGTGCGTGTGTGTAGATAAATGAAGCAATAACCCAATGTAATGACCAAGGAATAGCTTGATATTTTGTGTAAGTAACACAATTATACAATGCCAGGCTAGTTACACATTTTAAAGATGTTTAAATAGCTCTTGCAAGTTGTTATCAGCAGAAGTAGCTCAGGATGTAGAGCGGGGAGTCCAGTGATAGAAGGGTTGTAGGTTTGATCCCGGCTCCTGGCAGTGAATGCTGCTGTTGTTTCTTTGGGCAAGACACATAATTCACCTTGTCTGCT
This sequence comes from Nothobranchius furzeri, assembly GCF_043380555.1. Taxonomy (NCBI): domain Eukaryota; kingdom Metazoa; phylum Chordata; class Actinopteri; order Cyprinodontiformes; family Nothobranchiidae; genus Nothobranchius; species Nothobranchius furzeri. The sequence continues at coordinate 57,674,072 of NC_091749.1, forward strand.
AATGGTGGTCGGAGGGACTGGTGGCGCCTGTGCTCGGCATCCTCACCTCTGTCAGTGTACCCCGGGGCAGCTGTGGCTACACTGTAGCTCATCAACATCAGCGAGTGAATGTGTGTGTGAAAGGATGATTGACACACAGTGTAAGCATTTTGGAGTCCTCTGAAAGGTGCTATACATGTGTGAGCCATTTATCATTTATCATCTTTTACAAACAAATAAAACAGAGTTCTTTACTTGATTTCTCTTTTCTATTTCCCTGATCTTGATGCCTCCCTCTCCTGATTAGCTCCTTTGAGCGTTGACATCCATGCAGATGGAGAAGAGGACCCCTGTTTAATGAAAACCAGTGTTCAGCGAGGTATGGTTGGTTCTTGACATGATAATCTTCGTTTTAAATGCACCACAGCACTTGTTCGCCCCTACCACGGCACACAGCAGACAGCTCATACATTATTATTGAGTGCCTTTTCTCTTTCCTTCATCTTCTTTTTTCCTGCGTTACACCCACTGACTAGTTCTCACTGTTCCCTACTGCCCTGTCTAGCTCAAGTGTCTCAGTGTGAAAACCTCATTATGTTCTGCTGCTGGACCTGCAAACTCAATCAGACTGCAAACTGTGGCTTCACCCCTCCTTTCTACCAGAGCCGTCAGCAGCACGTTACTTACGGGATTAGATTTGAGCCAACAGGATCAAGAAAAACAATTTGGAGATCAAACAAATTTTAAGACATTGAGAGAAAAAAAATAGTTTCAAAAGAAAAACTTACGATCTGAATCAGATTCTTAAAATGATCATGAAAAACACTTTGGTGGTCAAACAAAAATTAAGAAATTGACAGAACAAAAACATTGACTAAAGGAAAAAATATGTTTCAAAAGTAAAACTTACGATCTGAATCAACTTCTTAAATTGAGTAACAAAGTATGTTTTCTTTACCTGTTTGCCTCTATGTGTTTTTGTTATCAGTTTCCTTAGTTTCATTCTCGCTGCTCAGAGCTTTGCTCTCACTACCAGATTTGCACTTACACTTTCTGGCTTTCTCCTTTACAATCCCTGAGTTTTTGGTTGCAATTCTGACACAACCCTTTTGGGTGGGTGGGACTTCTGAGAAGTCCTCTCCCATAGGACAGTGGTTTCTCTTGAGTGACAGTTCAGTGACCCAGAAGTGATGTAGCCTCCAAGACCTTTTTTCCCCACCCCGGTCAACAACATGAATTTTGAGCCCCAAACACGTTATTTCTGCTGTCTGTGGTGTCTGCTGAGGATCTAAAGTGAGTATTGATAATATATTTTATCTTTTCTTAGTTAATTTGTAAGTTAAGCCACTTTTTAAGTTGGTTTTAACCAGTGTTGGGAGTAACGCAGTTTAAATATAACGGCGTTACTAACGGCGTTCTTTTTTAGGCAACGGAATAATCTAATTAATTACTTTTCCCACTGTTGCAACACCATTACTGGGGAGGGAAGGTTGTGCGTTACCATGTGCTTGTCGAACGTTGAGCAACAGTGCGAGGCTTTCTGACCACCACACTTCAGCTGCAGCCAGGGAGAGAGAGGTGTCGGTAACGCACTTACAAACACGATGATGATTGGCCGGGTGGGCAGAGACCCTCAGTGTTCTCACTGTCTCTGCATGCTATAGACACAACAGAGCAGTGATGGGAATAACGCTGTTTAAAATAACCACGTTAATAAAAAAATACTTCCTTCTGTAACGAGCAAACTAATTAATTACCATCTTCTTTTAACAAAACGATTGTTTCTGTTACCGATAAGGAAATGCGTGCGTTAAGCAGCGTGGTGTGTTGAAGCTGTCATCAGCTGATCAGGAGCTAAAGAGGTAGATATTTTCATCCAAGCGCATCACGGCCCGTGAAAAACGAGGAAGACGTGATGAATATCTACGGCTGCAGACCCCCCTCAGATTCGCTGCTGCAGCAACAAATCTGCGGGGGTCTGCAGCTGTGCCCTTCTTAGCATGACAGCGGGACGTCCCAAAGGTCCGCTCACCTGTTCACCGCTCAGACGTCCTGGTCTTCTTCCTTCCTAGATCATCCAGCTGTAACCTGTTTCTGATCATGTCTTTAGTCCCGCTGTAACACTGATGCATCAGTCTCAAACGTCATGGAGCTCAGGTGTTATTAGAACTACCTGTGTGTGTTTACCACCCAGCTTCAGCTCTTCTGTGTTTGGGTCTGACCCAAGTTAGTAAATGTAAGTCCTCCATCAGGCTTGTGCCTGTTCTAGTGTCATTTTAAAGGATTTTATTTGTTTATTTAACCGTTACTAGATTTCCAGCAACAGAAATGCTACTAAAAACACACAATTATGTGAAGCTGGAAAAATTAGAATACTGTGCAAAATTACATTCATTTCTGTAATTTAACTAGACTGAGAGACCATTTAAAGGCTCGGGAACCTTTACAGGTGTTTCTATTTGCAATTTTAAATTTTAGCTAATTGGGGTCTTGTTAAATATCACACAGTGACATTTTAATAGTCTAGATAAGTGTAATGCTCCTGTTAGTAGTTCCTCCTGTTAAGTGCTTATTTATTTAAATTATTCAGGTTTATAAAAAACATTTGGACATACATTTTATTATGTTCCAGTCATTAGTCATTTATATTTCACTATTGTAGTAATTATTGCATGCTTTAATGAAAAAAGTAACTAAATAGTTATTTTTCTTGGTAATTAGTTACTTTTATAATCTTGTAACTCAGTTAGTAACTGAGTTACTTTTTTGACAAAGTAATCAGTAACTATAACTAATTACTTTTTTAAAGTTACGTTCCCAACACTAGCTAGCTGCTAAGCAAACCATTGTGCTAGCCTCAGGACAATGGTCTATTGCTCCAGAGAGACGTATTAAAAACTCTTCTTAACATATTCATTACTGGTTTCATGGAATTAATTATTGCAGTTTATGTTAATAAGTTAGCTAATTTTTCAGGAATCTGTGGAACATCAGAGACTTTGTGTCACGAACTCCTCCTCCTCCTAACCACCCCTTACAGACCTGACTGGCGGAGCACTACATTACCCAGCATTCCCATCACCGGCGTGGGTGGAGGACGTCATCATGCCGACTCTACTTACGGAAGTGCCGCCGCTGAGTTATCACTCAGTCATCGTCCATGCCAGACATTGACCCGAGTTCTCAAGCTCACCAGCCCTCAAACCAAGAAAGAGACATTTCCTCGCTGCCTGCTACCAGTAAGTCAGCTTCCTTGTTCAGTCGGAACCGCCGCTCAGCCTCAGCTCCTGCCGAGCGCTGCATTGCCGTTCCCAGATTAAAGCCGCGTGTTCTGTTTAACCCACCGCCAGCCACTCCGCGTCTGGGTCACACAGCCACGCTACAATTAACCTCCGTCAAACATCAGCTCAGCCAATTAGACCTGACAGGATAACTGAGTCTAAGGTTGACCCAGCGGAGTTCGCTCATCTACGTGCAGAAGTAGCTCAACTGCGCACCCTCGCCGATCGACAGACGGCAGAAATAACCCAGCTTCGTGCCGTAGTAGATCGCCAGGCATCCAAGCTCGAGTCTCTCACCGATCTAACCGTCCAGCTCTCTGCAGCCCTCCAACGACAAGCTTCGGCCGCCAGTGACAACATGGAGCCTCGCCTCAGTCTCCCAGACAGTGGGATATGATAATGACCCGCACTTGTATAGCGCCTCTCAGAGTAAGGACTCCAAAGCGCTTTACACTACAGTGTATCATTCATCCATTCACACACACATTCATAGACTGGTGGGGATGAGCTACGATGTAGCCACAGCTGCCCTGGGGCGCACTGACAGAGGCGATGGGACCAGGGGATCTCCAGAAGTCATGTTGGCCACCCTGGCCATGACATTCGAATGCCAGCCGGCACGCTACCCCACGTCCTGCTCTCGCATCGCCCTGCTGACCTCCCTACTGATGGGTCGGGCCGGTGAATGGGCCTTCTACAACCAGAAGTCTCCTGTCTGCAACAGTTATGAGACTTTCGTGAAGGAGATGACGAAGGCATTTGTTCATACCAGCAGCGAGGTCGCGGATGAGACCCAACTGCTCCAGCTCCGCCAGTGCCCACAGACGGTGGCCAACTACACCTCCCGCTTCCGGACCACGGCGGCTCGATTGACTTGGGATGACGCCGCCCTTAAGGCCGTTTACCTTGAGGGTTTGTCCCCCCGTACCTGTGAGGGCATGATCGGGCATGAGGCCCCAACCTCCCTGGAACTGGCAGTGGACCTGGCTCTCCAACTTGACCACTGTATCCTTAACTGACCTAGCTCCATGTAGGCTTCCGGCCACACCTACACCCCGAGGAATAGGCGCACCGTTACCAGGAAGGAAAATGCGCCTATTGTGGGGATTTGGGTCACCATCGTGCCACGTGCCCGAGACGACCGGGAAACGATCCTTCCGGGTCGGAGTAGGGGCTGTCCCGCTCGGAGTCTCCACACTTCCAGTCTCACATCGCACCACCCTCCTGGTTTCCCTCCACCTGGACCAAGGTCAGGTCCCGCTGGAAGCCCTTTTGGACACAGGCGCCGCAAAATGTTTCATTGACCAGGAACTGGCCACCCGGCTCAGGATACCCCTTACAACCCTAGACCGACCCATTCCTGTCACCTCAGTGGACGGCCGTCCGCTCCTGCCATATCCTCTCACCCACCGAACCCTGGACCTACGCATGACCATTGATCAGCACAGGGAGTCTCTGCACTTCCTGGTCATTTAGGCCCCGGCTACACCCCTCATCCTGGGTCACTCCTGGTTCTGCCGCCATGAGCCCCACATATCCTGGTCTACCAGTAAGGTTCTGGCTTGGGGCGCAGCCTGCCTTACCCACTGTAATTCCCCTGAACCCCAGACAAGATCAACTCCTCCCAAGGATGTGGATTTGACGCTCGTTCCTCCCCAATATCATGACCTCGCTCAAGTCTTTGCCAAAGAACCCACAACCAGATTACCCCCTCATCGGCCTTATGACCTGGAGATCAGGCTCCAGCCTGGAACCAGCCGGGGTCGTCTATTCTTACTCTCCCCGGCGGAGACCCGGGCGATGGACTCCTACATTAACGAGGCCCTCCAGAAGGGATTCATCCGCCACTCCACATCCCCCGACGCCGCAGGGTTTTTCTTTGTTAAGAAGAAAGAAGGGGATCTCCGATCATGCCCTCACAGATACGGGGGGACAAACCCTGTATTGACTACTTGGGGCTGAACAAAATAACCATCCGAGACTGTCACCCCCTTCCTCTCATGGGTACCGCCCTGGACGCCATCTCCCAAGCTGCTCTATTCACCAAACTAGACCTGTGCAGTGCCTATAACCTGATCTGCATCAAAGAAGGAGAAGAGTGGAAGACAGCTTTTATCACACCGACCGGCCACTGCGAGTATCTCGTGATGCCGTTTGGCCTCTGCAATAGCCCCGCGGTGTTCCAACGTTTCATCACCGATGTACTGAGAGACATGCTAGGCCACTGGGTCTTTGTATATCTGAACGACATACTCATCTACTCCCGCACTGCTGAGGAACACACCCAGCACGTTTGGGCCGTCTTGTCCCGCCTCCTGGACTACCACCTATACTGTAAACTGGAGAAGTGTGCTTTCCACCAGGAGTCCACCTCCTTCCTGGGGTTCACCATCTCCTCCCAGGGTCTAGTATGGATCCAAAGAAGGTCCAGGCAGTAGCACAGTGGCCGCTACCCACGACCCTGAAACAGGTGCAGAGCTTCCTGAGCTTTTCTAACTTCTACCGCAGGTTCATACTAGGGGTTGTATAAACTAGTCGACTAGTCGACTTCACGGCTCTGTGGTGACTTTTATGCCTGTCATCGACTAGTCGCTGTCACATGATAATGACTGACAAGATGCAGTCCTCGGAAAAGACAGCAGGTGATGAGCCCCTGCGCGTCGGGAGGCGGAGGCGACGCACTGTGCCAGAGCGTTGGTAATGACACCGGCCGTAAAACGGACATTTAACCAAACCGTGACCTTTTCCCTCTTGTAATTTTGCCTTCCCCTCACCCCATCCTAATCTTAACCAGTTTGTGCATGCAAAGCTCTGATCGTTGACGTGCTCCAGACATCTGCGTCCTGAGCACCGCCAAATCAGGTGTCACCACCTCAAAAACAAATTAAACACGCAATTGTTCATGTCGGCTCATTTCCTTTAATGTTTTCTGTCGGTTATTTGTGCCTGATGCATTTCGCTGCTGCAGATTGAGGCGCATCCTCCGGTGACGCACCCCCAAAATTCCACTATCTCCGCTCCGCTCCGGCACGAACTCCGCAGCAAAAACGGTCCCGTTGTAGTCGGCCGGCGAGCAGCGGCACTCCGCTGTTTTTGCGGTTGGTAGATCTTTTAGAACTGCAGTTCAAAGGTAACTCATAAGGTGAATATATATGAACCCAGGTAGCAGTTTTCTTTAGGACTGAGAGGAGATGCAGGAAGATAATAAACGGACAGGACAAAAAAATAGTCAAATAAAAACAAGTTTGTTTTTGTACCTCATGGTTGCAACAAACAGACACCATTGAAGGTAATCAGAAGTGAGGAACAGAAAATGAAATAATTATTTTAATGTTTAGAGCAGCAGGAAAGGCTGCAGGCGCATCAGTGAGTTTGCGGCTGCTGCGCAGGGGGAGGGGGGGAGAGGGCTGAAGTAGGATGCAGAAACTACCGTTGTTAAAAGAGATGTGTTAACTTAGAAAATGTGGGCGCAATTTTAATTGTCAAAAACTCCAGCGAACCTACCGAACCCCCCCCCCCCCCCCCCCCCCCATCACCACCACCACCACCACCCCGCCGCTTCAGTTGTATGATGCCATCAATGACTAGTCGAATTCGACTCGATTTTCATTACTTGACTGTCGACTTTAAAAAAATTAAGTCATGCAACCCCTAGTTCATACGCAACTTCAGTTCCCTCGCAGCACCTCTAACCTCCCTCACCAAAACGATCAACCAACCTTGACCATTTCTTCTCACCCAGGAGGCCACCCGAGCCTTTCACGATCTGGTTCGTCGCTTTGTGAGTGAGCCCATCCTCCTCCACCCGGATCTGACCCGGCCTTTCGTCGTGGAGGTGGACATGTCCGAGGTGGGAGCGGGAGCCGTTTTATCGCAACAGGGCCCGGACTCCAAACTCCTCCCCTGCGCGTACTTTTCCGGAAGTTCTCCCCTACACAGCAGAACTATGGAGTCGGTGACCGAGAGCTTCTGGCCATAAAATGGGCTCTGGAGGAGTGGAGGCAATGGCTCTTAGGAACAACTGACCCTTTATTCATTTGGACCGACCATCAAAACCTGATTCATCTTCAGACTGCCCACCAACTCAACCCTCGCCGGGCTCGGTGGGCCCTCTTTTTCGAGCCCTACAACTTCCACATTGCCTACCGACCCGGCTCCAAGAACCTCAAGACGGACGCCCTCTCTCGGCATTACACGCAAGATCCAAGCCCTCAAGATCCTTCGACCATCCTAACGGCCCAGCGGTTCTTGACCTCCCTCCAATGGCCTCTGAAGAACTCCATCCGGGCTGCCCTCCCTGCCGATCCGGCACCCCCAGAGACTCCTCCGAACCGCCTCTATGTTCCGGCCGTCTGCCGACGGGAGGCCCTGATGTGGGGGCATTGTTCACAGCTCGCTGGACATCAGGGTCAAGCTCGCACCCTCCAGTTTCTCCGTCGGGCTCTATGGTGGCCTTCTATGAGGAGGGATGTTCAAAAGTTCTCTGCCGCATGTGACGTATGCGCCCGGTCCAAGTCATCCTCCCAACTGGGTGCCGGGGACTTGCACCCGCTCCCCGTGCCCAAGCTGCCGTGGTCCCACATCGGCCTGGATTTTATCACGGGACTGCCCGCCGTTGATCACCTGGACACTATCCTCACCATCACCGACCGGTTCTCAAAGGCCGTGCATCTAGTGGCCTTGGCCGGACTCCCCACTGCCAAAAGAACAGCCGAACTGCTGCTCGAACAGGTGATGCGGCTCCATGGTTTCCCCCAGGATGTGGTGTCCGACCAAGGACCCCAGTTTGTCTCGCGCTTCTGGAAGGCCTTCTGTCGTCTGGTCTGCGCTTCAACCAGTCTATCCTCCGGGTACCATCCACAGACTAATGGTCAGATGGAACGGGCGAACCAGCAGCTCTGACGTTACTTGCGCTGCTTCGTTTCGTCCCAACCTTCCACCTGGCCCCGCTACCTCCTGTGGGCGGAACTGTCCCATAACCTCTAGACCTCCTCTGCCACGGGTCTGTCTCCCTTCGAGACGTGTTATGGTTACCAGCCCCCTCTGTTCGGTCACCAGGTGCCCGAGGTGGAGGTTCCTGCTGCTCAGACTGTGGTCTGCCGCTGTCGTCTCGCCTGGATCCGGGCCCGTGCAGCCATCAACCGGGCCAATACGGAATACGCCCGTCAACATCGCCGCCGCCACCGGCCAGGTCCCGTCTTCCAGCCTGGTGACCAGGTGTGGCTCTCCTCCGCTAATCTGAGGATGCCGGCGGGCTCCCGGAAGCTTGTTCCCTGCTTCCTGGGCCCCTTCCCAGTCCAGAGGGTCATCAACCCGGTCACTTACCGGCTGCACCTTCCGGCCACTCTTAGGATTCACCCGGTCTTCCATGTTTCCCAGCTCAAGCCGGTGGTCTCCTCTCCACCCCCCACCCCCCCGGTCCGGGTGCCTCCGCCCCACTACGTTGGCGGGGATCGTGTTTTCACTGTCCGCCGGATTCTGGATGCCCGCCGCCAGGGTCGTGGTTGGCAGTACCTGGTGGACTGGGCGGGTTACGGCCCTGAGGATCTCTCTTGGGAACCCGCCCGCTCGTTCCTGGACCCGGCCCTGTTGGATGAGTTCTGGGCCCGCCGTCCTGGGACTTCGGGGGCCGTCCCTCAGGCTGGGGGGGTCCTGTCACGAACTCCTCCTCCTCCTAACCACCCCTTACGGACCTGACTGGCGGAGCACTACATTACCCAGCATTTCCATCACCGACGTGGGTGGAGGACGTCATCACGCCGACTCTACTTACGGAAGTGCCGCCGCTGAGTTATCACTCAGTCATCGTCCATGCCAGACGTTGACCCGAGTTCTCAAGCTCACCAGCCCTCAAACCAAGAAAGAGACATTTCCTTGCTGCCTGCTACCAGTAAGTCAGCTTCCTTGTTCAGTCGGAACCGCCGCTCAGCCTCAGCTCCTGCCGAGTGCTGCGTCGCCATTCCCAGATTAAAGCCGCGTTTTCTGTTTAACAATAATGAGATAAATACATGCTTTTAATTATTTAATTTTTACATAAAATCTATATATTAGTCTAAAAGCTATTTATTTAGTTAGTTTGTTTTTCTTTCTTTTTAGATTGAAAACTACTGCTTTGCATTATAATGGAAGTGCTACACGGCCACATGCATCAACTGCAGCTGGTGAGCTAAGACACACCATAGTGTACACAAAGTACACTGCAGACATGGGAAGTAAGAAAATATCAATATGGCAATATATCGCTATATATTTTTCCAGGGATATTGTATCGATATTCTGAAACTGTGTCTGTAAAATATCGATATGGCAATATATCGTGATATTTTTCCTGAGATATTACATCCATTTTCAAAAGCAGTGTATCTAATTTTTGGAAGAATTTACATGCAAACACTTGTGTATTTTCTTTGTTTTTACTACAATTTTAATGTCATCCGCTAGTTGGCAACAGTGTGCATTGTGTTTTGTTTCCACCATTGAAATATAAATCTCGCTATTATGGTTCAGATAACTCATGTTGTACATGTTAAGTATCAGTTTGGACTGTTTATTGAATATTCCTACAATAAATTCAGTCAAAAATACACATCCCTACTGCAGACCAATCCCACCTCATGTATTTCATAGGCTGTATAATAAAACCACAGTGATGGTTATAAATATTTGTACTAACTGTAATCTTTTTCCATTGTTTCCAGTTGACAAGCATATGGACCTATTGTTTGAGTCTGTGGTGGTGGATGCTCTACCATATCAGGAGTCTGACTAAGTACCTGTGCCTGAACCTCTCTGTGTCTAGTTCAAAAGACCTGAAAGACCTGCTGTAAGCAGGCACAGGTTAAGATTTTAAAAGAACCCGTAAGGTGAGTAACACAACAGAATATAAATCTTTATTATTATTGTATGCTGTACAGCTAGAGTAAACTTGCATGCTCAGAAGCCACGTATGATCACATCGCCTACAAGTTGCCTGAAGTTGAACTTCAGGCAGCTGCGTGTGACTGTACTCCCGTGGAACAACTGCCTGTTGGAGGAGTCGTTGTGTTGCTGTCAGGAGTTTGGGTCGGAGTCCTGGATTTGTGTTCCCTTTAATCTCTTCTTTGGCCTTGCTAGTCACCATTGCAGAGCACCATGGAGAGGCTTACCTGAAAACTCTTCTCATGGAGCAGGCACATCCTCATACACCTGTGACCCCATCCTTGAATAAAAGCTGGTAGCTGGTCACTCATCAGTGTTTAACCCATATTTAGCCCATGACTCTGCTGTTTTTCAAACCTATGTTCTCATTTTCTATGCAGATCTATGGAAATTCTTTCCTTGAAGCTCCTGATCACACAACCATACTGGCAGTCGGCTTACCCACTACCTTCTGCTCACCCGCTTGCAACTCATGCTGTCATTCTCCCAGACTTCTGGTTGTTTCTCCATCTTTCTGCTGTCTCCCGTCTGCGCTACAACTTCAGACCGTAAGTACCTAAACTTTTCCTTTTGTAAGTCATTCTTTAGTCATTACTAACACTTAATTTTACCTCAGGGCCTCCTGATCTTTAAACACTAAAACCTGTGGCTCTATCTCTGTGGCTTTTCTCAGTCTCTGTAAGCTACCTGCACAGTCTAAGAAAAACCTGACCGTTGCCTCTTACTAACCTCTGCTCTTCCTCGCAGAAGCTTCTGGTTCCTGATCTCCAGCAGTTACCTCTTCAGTCATCCGTCAAACATTTTAATAAACTGTTTTTAGCTCATTTGTCTCCTGAGTTTCTCTGCATGAAGGTCAGGTTATTGCAAAAATCATGACATTAGCAATTATTTTGCACCACTCTGTTAAACAGCTGATATTAATTTCAAGTGTAATGACACTCGCTCCACCTTTGGGCAACATCTGATTCAGTTTTGTGTAAATAATAACTTGGTTTTAACTAGCAAAGAGAGACTGCCAGCAGACAGCCACACGTATGTCAGTGAGGCATGGCACTCAACTTCCTGGCTTGATCACTGTATATGCACTGAGGATGCACATGAATGCATATCCAGGGTGGAAATCTTATACTCCCTGGCAACAACTGATCACATCCCTGTTTCCTTAGTGGTAAACTGTGAATCTTTGCCTGTGCTGCTCCAACACCAGAGCCCCTCACACACAGAGAAGCTTACTTGGGCTAAAGTGTCAGTCGAGGATATTAGGAAATATTCATTACTGTCAGATTGTAGTCTGAGATCTGTTAGTGTCCACAAAGAAACGTTACAGTGTAGAGATGTTAACTGTGAACATATGGAGCACAGGCTGCACTTATGCACTTTGTATCAAAATATTGTGGACAGCTTGATTATTGCCAGCGAGTTCCTCTGCCAAAAAGGAGCAACAAAATTTAAACCGCTTCCAGGATGGAGTGAGCATGCTTATGCGTTACATGCTGAGTCCAGAGCAGCCTATAAAGTCTGGGCAGCTGCTGGTAAACCAAAATCCGGTTCAATATTGGAGTCTAAGAAAGCCGCGAACGTTAAGTTCAAGAATGCTGTTCGCTATATTAAAAGAAATGAGCAAACAATGCGGGCAAACTCCTTAGCGAACAAACTAAAGAATAATGATGTTTCAGAGTTCTGGAAGGAGTTAAAACGCTCCTGTATCAGTAAGCAGCTGCTACCCGCATCTATAAATGGGGTATCAGGAGACAAGAACATTGTTGAAGCCTGGAGGAATCACTTTAGCAGGATTTTTAACTGTGTAAATAGTGAAAGGTTCAATCTTGGCAACATTAACTACAATCATGGTATGATTGTCAGAGCTGATGAAGTCCGTCTCGCTATAGAGAAAATGTCTTTAAACAAAGCTTGCGGCCCGGATCAACTATCAGCAGAGCACATGAAGTATGCTAGCTGTAGAGCTCAGGTGTTACTTTCATTGTGCTTTACCGGCTTTTTGAAGCATGGAATCTTGCCTGACCATATGTTATCTGTTCTCTTAGTCCCTATAGTCAAAGAGAAAACTGGAAAAATCTCCTGTATTGATAACTACAGGCCAATTTCTATGGCTAGTGTGTTGTCCAAGGTGTTTGAGCATATTTTGCTGGAAAGACTGCAAAATTTTATAACTACGACAGAGAATCAGTTTGGTTTTAAAGGTAAACTTAGTACTGACTTGTGTATCTATGCTTTAAAAGAAACTGTAAGCAAATACATGAGGCATAATACTTCTGTTTTTATGTGTTTTTTAGACGCCTCTAAGGCCTTTGACAGAGTCAATCATCAGAAATTATTCATCAAGCTACAAAACAGAGGGGTCCCTTCTTACCTAGTTAGGATTTTGCACTTCTGGTACTCTCATCAACTAATGCAGGTAAAGTGGGGGACAGAAGTGTCTGAACCTTTCTCCGTATCAAATGGAGTCAGACAAGGTGGGATTCTGTCACCTGTCCTTTTTAACCTGTACCTTGACGAGTTGTCTGTTACTCTGAATGCTAGTAAGACTGGATGCTTGGTGGGTGACCGACTGGTAAATCATTTAATATATGCAGATGACCTAGTCCTCATGTCTCCCTATAGCGCAGGCCTGCAGCAGCTGCTCAGGGCATGTGCTAAGTATGGTGAGCAATATGACATCCTGTTTAACCCTAAAAAGAGTGTGGTTATGATTGCTGCTACTAAAGGGGACCTGAAGCTTAATTTTCCATCTTTTAACTTAACAAATCAGGTCCTGGAAGTGGTAAGCAAAGTAAAATATTTGGGGCACATTTTAAGAAGTGACCTCTGTGATGACGGGGACATTAAGAGGCAATGCGGTAAGCTGTACATGCAGGCTAACACTCTGGCACGTAACTTTGGCATGTGCTCAGATCCTGTTAAAGTGTCCCTCTTTCGTTCCTTTTGTACTCCTCTCTATACAGCCCACTTGTGGTGCAACTATAGTAAGGTAGTAATGAAGAAGCTTCAAGTGGCTTATCAGGATGCTTTTAGAATCCTCATGAAGCTCCCTAGATGGACTTCGGCAAGTCACATGTTTGTTACGAGTAACATCCCAACTTTTCATGCGCTTCTGAGGCTCTTCATGTACAAATTCATCTGCCGACTGAGTTTGTCAGCTAACGCGGTTGTTAGAGCTCTGTCATCTTTATCTTACAGTGACACGAGGTACTCCTCAGTCCTTTTTAAACATTGGAGCAACTGCCTATACGGTTTGTAATTAGAATGTGTTTGTATTTTATTTTTTTATTTATTTTTTATTTTTTTATTCTTGTTATGGACATATCCCTTGTCTGAAATAAAGTTTGATTGATTTAAGAATACATTGAATGTCAACGTGAATGAAAGGCATCCATTCAGCTTTTAGTGTCTAATGCAGGATTTTATGGACAGGCACCAAAACAGGAAATTTATAAATTGAGATTGATTTACTAAATCAGGTAAACCAAAATAAAATACTAATGTTTAAAGTCCAGAGGAGGGAGGAAGGCTTTATAACAGGGGTATTCAATTCCAGTCCTGGATGGCTGGTATCCAGCACGTTTTAGTTGTTTCCCTGCTCCAACCCACTTGAATCAGTGGTTGAATTACCTGTGCAGCAGCTCTGCAGAAGCCTGTTAAATATCTGCTGACTGAAATCAGGTGTGTTGAAACGGAGTTAAAACTAAAACGTGCTGGATACCGGCCCTCCAGGCCCAGAAGTAAATACCCCTGCTTTATAGGCACAGAGAACTCCCATCATGATCCTGGAGACGGCACAAGGAGATGACGACATGAGTGTGCCCTCCCAGATCACACCAACACCACCTGACCACACGGAGGCATGTGTCTGTAAGAAAGAAAAACAGGTGATGTATGAGTTCTAAACAAAAAGTACGAACAAAATCAATTTTACAGTTGTTTAACCTGCTGAGCATCGTCTCCCCAAAGAGCTGCACAAAGGTGCAACTGGCTCAGAACCAGGGTGCTCCGTTATGCAGGTGGTCACCTCCTGCTGACACCCGAGGATTACCTACAACAAAGGGAAAACTGATATCAATAAGGAAATAATTAAATCAGAGCTAAAAGTATAATTTTAGTGTGACGTTTGAGGTTGTGTGAAATAAATGCGGACATTATGATTTTCTCATTGTGGGGTCAGTACCTTGGGCGTTTCTCTGTAGCAACATTTTGTCTGGCTGACAATGAATTAGAAAATTCACCAGTTGAGGCGGAGTTAAACTATATTACTCCAGCTAAGCTAAATGTTGCTAAACCAGACACTAGTCACCAGACTACAGTTACTATAGATTTTATTAGATTTAATGAAGGCATCAGCTATGACATAGAAATTGGTGTGTGTTTATGTATGTCTTAGGTGTGACAGAAAAAGAAGAGGGTTCTAATTATTTCGATGCCAAACAAGCTTGTAAAATAAAAATGCTTGTGGTACATTACCTAGATCAGTGCTTCCCAACTATCTCTAACCAGTACCTCACAAAATATATCATTTTGTTTCATCTATTGTTTACATTTTGTGTCCCACTTCCTCAAGTGCGTATGTGACATCTGTTTCACTTTAGAGATGTAAAAGTGGTATCAAATGTACTGTTCATATTAGGTCTGAAACGATTCATCGAGTACCTCGAATAATTCGAGTACAAAAAAGCCTCGAGTCAAATTCTCTGCCTCGAGGCTTCGTTTATTTCGTGTTTAATTAATTCATGGCTTTGCAATCACCCGGGGTCATGTTTCTCCCAGACCGAAATAAGTGATGCACATACATACTGGATGGAGGGGGCATGGGAGTTTGCCCAACCAATCCACATGTGTTTTGTGGATTTGGAGAAGGCTTATGACCGTGTCCCCAGGGGCACCCTGTGGGGGACGCTCCAGGAGTATGGGGTGGGTGGCTTTCTGTTAAGGGCCATTCAGTCCCTTTACCAGAGGAGCGTGAGTTTGGTCCGCATAGCCGGTAGTAAGTCGGACCTGTTCCCAGTGAGGGTTGGACTCCGCCAGGGCTGCCCTTTGTCACCGGTTCTGTTCATCACTTTTATGGACAGAATTTCTAGACGCAGCCGTGGTGTGGAGTGTGTCGAGTTTGGTGGCAGGAGAATCTCGTCTCTGCTTTTTGCGGATGATGTGGTCCTCCTAGCTTCATCCAGCTCTGACCTTCAGCTCTTGCTGGGTAGGTTCGCGGCCGAATGTGAAGCGGCTGGGATGAGGATCAGCACCTCCAAATCTGAGACCATGGTTCTCGACCGGAAAAGGGTGGCTTGCCACCTCCGGGTCGGGGGAGAGGTCCTACCTCAAGTGGAGGAGTTTAAGTATCTCGGGGTCTTGTTCACGAGTGAGGGTAGGAGGGATCGGGAGATCGACAGGCGGATTGGTTCGGCGTCTGCAGTGATGCGGACGCTGAGCCGATCTGTCGTGGGGAAGAGGGAGCTGAGCCAGAAAGCCAGGCTCTCGATTTACCGGTCGATCTACGTCCCAATCCTCACCTATGGTCATGAGCTTTGGGTAATGACCGAAAGAACGAGATTGCGGATACAAGCGGCCGAAATTAGTTTCCTCCGTAGGGTGGCCGGGCTCAGCCTTAGAGATAGGGTGAGGAGCTCGGACATTCGGGAGGGACTCGGAGTAGAACCGCTGCTCCTCCGGATCGAAAGGAGCCAGTTGAGGTGGTTTGGGCATCTGGTCAGGATGCCTCCTGGACGCCTCCCCGGGGAGGTGTTTCGGGCATGTCCTGCCGGCAGAAGGCCCCCGGGTCGACCCAGGACACGTTGGAGAGGTTACATCTCCAATCTGGTCCGGGAACGCCTTGGGGTCCTGCCGGAGGAGCTGGTGGACAAGGCCGGGGAGAGGACGGCCTGGAGCTCCCTAGTTGGGATGCTGCCCCCGCGACCCGGACCCGGATAAGCGGAGGAAGACGAGACGAGAGACGAGACATACATACTGCACTGAATGCACACGCAAGTAGCGAATGTAACTTAACTTTCTCTTAAGCCATGGTGGACAACATGGACCCCGATGGAGTGCGAAAAAAACTGAAAATGTCAAAGGTGTGGGACCATTTTTCACGTTGTAAGGCGGAAAACGTAGCCCAGTGTAAGTACTGTAAAATGGATTTAGCCTACCACAACACCACATTCTCTGCTGCAGCACCTGACCAGGAAACATCCACATGTAAATGTCACTTCTGAAAGCGGACTCGGAGGTCCGCTATATATTCTGCGGACACTGTGCGACTTTTTCGTTTGTAGCACTCAGTTTCAGCTCACACTGTGCGTCTGGTAGCAACACGTCAGACCTAAAAATGTGCTAAAAATAGCAGTTTTTACACAACACGTCAGACTTTTTATTGTGTTGTTATTGACGTCTGTTGTCCCTCGGGATTGCTCCAGGAGGACACAGGTATTTATGAGAGTGGCGGAAGAAAACGAAAGAAAGTAAATAAATGTTTTGTGATCAGTATAATTTGACATAACTATGGCAAACATGCTTTCTCGACAATCCTTGTTATTGTGTGAGAAAAAACAAGTGTAGAAATTAAAACGGATGTGTTAATAGGGAAATAGCTGGCGAGCTATGTTAGAGCATGCACCTTGAGCGGTTCTGGTGCTGTTTGGGCCGCAGCCGCTCGCTGTGCTACTTCAACAGTTATCCTCCTAGTTTTTGTCTGGCTTGCAGGCTAGTAGATTCTCACACGAGGGGAAAATCGGCTCAGGTTGTATACTTATTTTTTGCACAGGCATTTGTTTACTGTGAAGTAAAGTTGAAGTGTTGATGTTTTGAAAACTAATTTTGAATAAAACTTGAAGAATAACTGGCAATTGCGTGCTCATTTTAAGAGGTCTTTCATATTTTATAACATGCTATTTGATATAATGGTTTACAAACACAAAAGGGTCATTTATTAGAGTACTCGATTAATCAATGAAAGATTCGACAGTACTCGATTATAAAAATATTCGATAGCTGCAGCCCTAGTCTAGTTATAGAAATGTAAGTTTATAACTCATATTTCAGATTCAAATGAGATTTTTCTTGACTGTTTATCTGTAATCTGACCTGCTTAAGGGGTTGTTGTTTATTTTGTTTTTTTCCCAGCAGGTGTATTTTATATAAATGATAAAACCAGTTTACCTTGAGGGATGTTAAAGTCTCCCAGTAAAGCACATGAAACACCAGATAAATCTGAAAGTCTAAACATGTCAGATGTTGGGCTGGGTTGCTTGTGGGTAGTTTTATTACCTGCTAGATCTGCTCTCTGGAAGACTAAAGTCAGCAAACACAGAGACTGCAGTGAAATGGTCCTACTCACTCGAGATGGAACTTATACTGAAGTCTGAAAGGTTCTAGCCTTAATAATAAAGCATTTTAAATGATGCACCTGAGCTGTAACTATGGTAACGAAAGATTCCATAGCTTTACCATAGTGACCGTCTATCATAGGTGACAGACAGCGTTCCATAGGGAGCCTAAGTCACACCCATCTACTTCCGGACCATGGGTCCCCAGAAAAACAAAAACAAAAAAAAAATGAATGCAAGTCAACGGGGCTAAAGACACTATTTTCTAATTCTGCTTGTTATGTGCCATGGATGTCCGTGAAGATGCATTTTATTACCACGAATGCGCTTATTTTCGAAAGGGGGGAGACGTTATTTTAAGTTTTGTGTAATAAGTCCAGGACTACAAATGCGCTTAATGAAAGTGACATCATCGAAGCAGACACGGAGAAAAACAGAAGGGAAAATGGCAGAGATTATGTGTGCAACGTGCCGATGTCGGATTTGTAGTCATGCTAACATCGAACTTTTACAAGCTGATAAATTTCAAAGTACGTGAGTGGCGTGATTGAAACACCCATCGTTGGATTATATTTAAGTTGAAGTACAGCATATGTGTGATCCATGGCGTAAGGCAAAGCGGATTAGAAAATGACTTGCATTCATGTTTTCGTTTTTCCGGAGACCCATGAGCCGACCGGGAAGAGAGGAGACCTAGGCTCCCTATTGTAGTGAGGTAGGAAGTACAGATAGTGGCTTTAAAAATTAGTGAACTAAAATTAAAAAGTAGACCTGAAGAAAATAAGTAAAGTACAAATAAAGAAAGCTTGAAATAGTATATTATATTCAATACTTCATTACTTTTAAAAAGATTAATTTTTTGTTTGCATTTTAAATTCTGTCATCCTGTCCCTCTAAACGTGATTTAAAGAGCAAGTCACCCCTAACAAGAAGCGTACTTCACTCCCACTTCATGTTTGAAAAATGCAACAAATGCTGTTGCCTAGCAGACTGAGAGGGTGGAGCCACTAACAAATATACACACTCATGAAATTGTGACATCATAATGTACCAGTTTACATCATAAAATACCTCTTAGCCAATAGCGGTGGCAGATTTAAATTCAAATGCAGTGCAGAGTTTTTACCTGACAACGGCACAACACTGACAGTTTCAGGCAGAAAATTTAAATTTTAACTAAAATGCACTAAAGTGCAAAACTATTGACTACTTGTGTCTGCAGCACGATTAGACACACATTTATATAGTTTATCAGAAAAAAATAGTTGATTTGGGGGTGACTTGCTCTTTAACATAAAAGGAGTCATCATCAGGTGTACCTCTTATGCATAATAATGATCGGATCACAGACCAGATGTTTGATGACGTAGAAATATATCAATAAAAAGATATCAGAACTTAAAGAAGATGATACAATCCTCTTCAGACAAATAGCAAACCGTTTGACATCAAAGAAATTTCTCTTTGGTCTTGATGCTCATATAGCAGTAAAGATTTTAAATATAAACCGAGAATTCAGTTTTCCTGGTAGTGTTTAATCAAAGAGTGTGACGACCCTCGTCCCCTCGGTCCTCCTCGTCATCCTTATCTGAGCTTGCTGTCCCCACCGCCGAGTTTTCAGCACCTGGGACAGTTCCTAGAGCAGCTCACTCTCCCTCCGTGGCAGTCCAGGACCTTGGAGAGAGGCAAGCCAGCAGCGAGAGCAGCTGAACTGAATCAGCCATCACGCGGACCTGGGAAGACTACAAAAGGAGATGCCAGCTTCCATGCAAGGAGGTCCAGAACTAGTCTGCGATCCTCCTGCGCCGGTGTACTAGTTTATTCTAGTTTGAGCTACTGCTAAGCCGTAGTCTATGCCCATTTTGGACTTGTTAGAAGTTTTCTTTTAGACGTTAACCGTTAATCCTGCTTGACTTTGTCTTTTTACAGAGCTAGACTCTGTTTTGAGTGCATTTCTCCCCGAGGACTTTAAAGCTGGGATCATTCTGATTTAGGTGTTTTCGTTAGAATAGCTGTGGACCTTTAGTTAGATTATCTTTGATTTAGAGAAGGATTCTTTAGTTATCTTTAGCCTTCAAGAGGACTCCCTTTGTTAATAAACCCTTTTAACTTGTACTCTCTTCACCTCGTTATAAGCACCGTCACACCTATCTGCCTATTTTCACTGTTTGTCCCCTCATCTCCTGGACGGCCAGGAGGGGACGTAACAAAGAGCAATGTGACAAAAACTATAAGTTACTTAGAAGTTAAATACGTACATAAAGATAACCTGCAGTTGAGCCTCTTGACTATTCTGTTTGATAAATCAAGCCAAATGACTCTTCTATTAGCTGATGGATCCATTTTTAAATGTAAACAAGTCAAAATAGTGTGTTCACTTAATGTTATTAAAGTTATAACTATTCGCTGATGAAAAAGTGGCATTTATTTATATTTCTGTCAAACTGGTGCAGAAATAAAGATAAGTCCCTTCTCCAGACACCACTACTGTACACGGCAGATAGCATGTAGCTAAATTTATAGAAATGTACGTTCATATTTCAGATTCAAATTAGTTTCATCTTGACTGTTTATCTGTAATCTGACCTGCTTAGGGGTTGTTGTTTATTTAGTTTTTTTTCCAGCAGGTGTATTTTATATAAATGATAAAGCCAGTTTACCTTGAGGGATGTTAAAGTCTCCCAGTAAAGCACAGGAAACACTTCAGATAAAACTGAAAGTCTAAACATGTCAGATGTTGGGCTGGGTTGTTTGTGGGTAGTTTTATTACCTGCTAGATCTGCTCTCTGGAAGACTAAAGTCAGCAAACACAGACCGCAGAGAAAAGGTCCTACTCACTCGAGATGGAACTTATACTGAAGTCTGAAAGGTTCTAGCCTTAATAATAAAGCATTTTAAATGATGCACCTGAGCTGTAACTATGGTAACGAAAGATTCCATAGCTTTACCATAGTGACCGTCTATCATAGGTGACAGACAGCGTTCCATAGGGAGCCTAAATCACACCCATCTACTTCCGGACCATGGGTCCCCAGAAAAAAAAATGAATGCAAGTCAACGGGGCTAAAGACACTATTTTCTAATTCTGCTTGTTATGTGCCATGAAGTTCACATATGATGTCCGTGAAGATGCATTTTAATACCACGAATGTGCTTATTTTCGAAAGGGGGGGGAGACGTTATTTTAAGTTTTGTGTAATAAGTCCAGGACTACAAATGCGCTTTATGAAAGTGACATCATCGAAGCAGACACGGAGAAAAACAGAAGGGAAAATGGCAGATATTATGTGGTGACGTCATATGTGCAACGTGCCGATGTCGGATTTGTAGTCATGCTAACATCAAACTTTTACAAGCTGATACATTTCAAAGTACGTGAGTGGCGTGATTGAAACACCCATCGTTGGATTACATTTAAATTGAAGTACAGCATATGTGTGATCCAGGACGTAAGACAAAGCGGATTAGAAAATAACGTTTTTAGCCCCGTTGACTTGCATTCATGTTTTCGTTTTTCCGGAGACCCATGAGCCGACCGGGAAGAGAGGAGACCTAGGCTCCCTATTGTAGTGAAGTAGGAAGTACAGATAGTGGCTTTAAAAATTAGTGAACTAAAATTAAAAAGTAGACCTGAAGAAAATAAGTAAAGTACAAATAAAGAAAGCTTGAAATAGTATATTATATTCAATACTCCATTACTTTTTAAAAGATTTATTTTTTGTTTGCATTTTAAATTCTGTCATCCTGTCCCTCTAAACGTGATTTAACATAAAAGGAGTCATCATCAGGTGTACCTCTAATGCATAATAATGATCGGATCACAGACCAGATGTTTGATGACGTAGAAATATATTAATAAAAAGATATCAGAACTTAAAGAAGATGATACAATCCTCTTCAGACAAATAGCAAACCGTTTGACATCAAAGAAATTTCTCTTTGGTCTTGATGCTCATATAGCAGTAGATTTTAAATAGAAACCGAGAATTCAGTTTTCCTGGTAGAGTTTAATCAAAGAGTGTGACGACCCTCGTCCCCTCGGTCCTCCTCGTCATCCTTTTCTGAGCTTGCTGTCCCCACCGCCGAGTTTTCAGCACCTGGGACAGTTCCTAGAGCAGCTCACTCTCCCTCCGTGGCAGTCCAGGACCTTGGAGAGAGGCAAGCCAGCAGCGAGAGCAGCTGAACTGAATCAGCCATCACGCGGACCTGGGAAGACTACAAAAGGAGATGCCAGCTTCCATGCGAGGAGGTCCAGAACTAGTCTGCGATCCTCCTGCGCCGGTGTACTAGTTTATTCTAGTTTGAGCTACTGCTAAGCCGTAGTCTATGCCCATTTTGGACTTGTTAGAAGTTTTCTTTTAGACGTTAACCGTTAATCCTGCTTGACTTTGTCTTTTTTACAGAGCTAGACTCTGTTTTGAGTGCATTTCTCCCCGAGGACTTTAAAGCTGGGATCATTCTGATTTAGGTGTTTTCGTTAGAATAGCTGTGGACCTTTAGTTAGATTATCTTTGATTTAGAGAAGGATTCTTTAGTTATCTTTAGCCTTTAAGAGGACTCCCTTTGTTAATAAACCCTTTTAACTTGTACTCTCTTCACCTCGTTATCTGCACCGTCACACCTATCTGCCTATTTTCACTGTTTGTCCCCTCATCTCCTGGACGGCCAGGAGGGGACGTAACAAAGAGCAATGTGACAAAAACTATAAGTTACTTAGAAGTTAAATACGTACATAAAGATAACCTGCAGTTGAGCCTCTTGACTTTTCTGTTTGATAAATCAAGCCAAATGACTCTTCTATTAGCTGATGGATCCATTTTTAAATGTAAACAAGTCAAAATAGTTTGTTCACTTAATGTTATTAAAGTTATAACATATTCACTGATGAAAAAGTGGCATTTATTTATATTTCTGTCAAACTGGTGCAGAAATAAAGATCAGTCCCTTCTTACTGTACATGGCAGATAGCATGTAGGTCTAGTTATAGAAATGTACGTTTATAACTCATATTTCAGATTCAAATTAGTTTTATCTTGACTATCAATAATCTGACCTGCTTAAGGGGTTGTTGTTTATTTAGTTTTTTTTCCAGCAGGTGTATTTTATATAAATGATAAAACCAGTTTACCTTGAGGGATGTTAAAGTCTCCCAGTAAAGCACAGGAAACACTTCAGATAAAAATGACATTCTAAACATGTCAGATGTTGGGCTGGGTTGTTTGTGGGTAGTTTTATTACCTGCTAGTGCTGCTCTCTGGAAGACTAAAGTCAGCAAACACAGACCGCAGAGAAAAAGTCCTACTCATTTGAGATGCAACTTATACTGAAGTCTGAAACGTTCTAGCCTTAATAATAAAGCATTTTAAATGATGCACCTGAGCTGTAACTATGGTAACGCAAGATTCCATAGCTTCTTTTTTTAACACCATGTCCTGTCTGGCTGTGAAGCAAACAGAATTGATGTGTGAATGCTGGTAACAAGCCTTAAAGATTTACTCTCAGGTGGAGCATCAAAGCATCTGCTTTTAATGTCACGCCTGATACTTAAAACTTTATTGTTGTTGTTTTTGAATGCTTTGTAATTCCGACCAGACACGGAGTCAGAGGTGAAAGAGAAAGGAAAAGACAAAAGGTGGGGAGATGGGGGGAAGGGGGGGATTCCACAAAAATAAACAACAATTAACAAGAGTCTGCTTCTAGACCTGCAGAAAGAGAAAGAATAGAAAAAAGGGACACAACAATAAATCAGGAGCAAGCTATCATTGCGTCAACCCGATGATGAAATATAAAATCAACATTGTTTAACTGAACAATCACACGATAATAAATCATAATGCATTTAGTGGCAACGACAGCCTTAAGACATGTGTTGAACGTGCTCAAGCCCATACTTTTGAGAGCACCATGTGAGCACCTGTGTGTGTGCACGTGCTTGTTTATGTAAGGTTTATCTATAGGAGCGTCCAATAGAGAGTGTGAGGGACCACAGATCCGCCCCCCCAAAGATGCATAGGAGACGGGGGGAGCTCCAAGTCCCAGAGATCCGGGCGCTGCCCCAGAACACAGGAACCCCAAGGAGACTGCAACCAGAAAGGCCCCCGCCCCCCTCAAGAGGCACAGAGGATTGCCCCGGGGGGGCACAACCAGCAGCCGGCAGAGTCCCGGGAGATATCAGCGGCAAGCCCACAGGCCCGCCCGCAGCCTCCCACCCCCTAGCCGGCCGAGCCCGGGACCCAGCAACCCGGGACCCAGGGGCGACCACCCCCGCCGGGGACCCAGCAGAGCCCAGGGACCCAGACCCCACCAGGCAGCCACCGGGACTGATCAGGCAGGCGCCAAAGATCTTAAACCCCCTCACCCAGGAGCCACTAACACTCAGACAGACCAAGACACCACACCCCACACCAGGTGTGGCAGGGGGAGGGGAGACGAAGATCTATATCATAAAAAGAAGTCCCAGGAGAAGAGAGGAGTCAAAGTCCCCACCTGACATATACACTCATACACAAACACAGTCACACACTCCCTCCCTCATGCTCACACATGCACACACAACCAAAGACTTACAAAAATGCACGCCGGACACCCACTCATGCTCCCCATACACACCCTATTCACTCTGGTCCTGGTACTGCTACACATTGGGTACAACCATCACCGGTTACCAGAGTTTGGCCCTTTCTGCTGGGGTGCTGATGAGCAGACTCCCCCACCCATCGCTGAGCACAGCAACCCACCACCCCAGACCCCAACCAGATGGCCAGATCTCCCTCCTAGCCTCCAGCCCCAGGAAGCCAAGCAACGACAGAGGTGTGCTAAGACCCCTAGTCTCCCTCCGCCTGCTCCAATATGGTGTTGTGTGTTGATGAGGTGTATTCCATGGCTGTGGTGAGCGGGCAGTGCGGGCATTGTCTGGCCTATGCCAGCTGATGCCACCACACCACCCCACTTGCACCCACAGCCCTCGGTGTCTAAGTGCAGTTTAAAACTGGATGTGGGCACCTGCACTCGGGAGGAGGCTGAGAAATCCCCCTGCCAAGTGCCGTTGAATGTGCTCACTCCCAAGGCCCTAAGTGTGTGTTTGCGTGGAATGTCTTCGGTGGAAGTGTATAAGGTGCAAATAAAATTGGGGGGCAGGTTGCCACAGGAATGCAGAAATGGGGTCCATACCCGCACTCCCTGACTTGTCCACCCTCCAAGGTCCTATGTGCATGTTTGTGTGATGATGTGAGGGAGCTGGAGGAGAAAAATATGCGGGGATGGGGAGGAATGGCTGGTTGGGCTTAGCCCTCCAGGGAGCCAGCTCCCCTACTGGACCCAATAGGCACCTCTGTTGTCAAATTGCCACCCAGGGCATGGAGACCCCAGCCCATCCTGCTAGGGCCCAAAGCAGCAACATTGCAGAGCCTCACAGAGTCCGAGGGCACCAACCCAGCCCCACCCCAGCAGAATATCTATGCCCAACCCTGCATTTGCACAACTTCCAGAATATATAAGACATAGGGCATCCAGGTAAGGTTGGATCCTCCCCCTCCTGGACCTCCCCCTCCCCTGTGATGAAGAGCAGAGGAGCCAAGGTCTACCCGAGGCCCCTAAACCCGGGCCAGGCACTGCTGCATGTGCCTTCCTTCCTCCCGGCAGCACACATGTCAGGACTCGACCCCTAAGGCCCCGCCCAGATCCCCACGCGGGGCCGGCCACCCCCACACCCCGAGCCCCCAGGCCCCCACCCAGACCCGCCCAGGGGCAATGCAGCTGCCAGGCAGTGACCCACGCCCGCCGCCAAGACCTCCAAGGGGCCCCACTCACAACCACCAGTAGTCCACCCCCTGAGACAACCCAAGCACCTCCAGAGGGGGGCACCAGCCCCCCAGTTCCAGACCGCCCCGTGAACCCACCTCCAGGGAACATCTGGATACGCCAAACTCAGACCCTCCACCCCCCCACCCACATCATCCCGCAATATTGACAATATCAATGGTCCCCCATCATTGCTAAGTGATGGAACCAATCAAATGAGTCCAGAGAGATTGATTTTAAGTGGAAGCAGAGGCTAAATCAATTGTAATATGATCTAACAAAAGATTTCTATACTGGTCAATGCAGAGAATATCTATTTTTCCAATTCAAGAGGATAGTTTTCTTAGCGATGCATATGGCAGTCAGAACTACGTGAACCAAAGATGTTTCAATCAGGACATCGTCCAGGTTTCTCTGTAAACAAAGAGAGGGGGAAGTTGGGATATGACATTTCAGACATTTTGACAGATCCTCACATACTCTACCCCAAAATTCCTGGACAGGTGGACAGGACCACAGCACGTGAATGTAATTGTTAGGAATGTTGTTTGTGCAGTATGTACATGTGTCAGATGATACAAACCCCATCTTGAACATCCGATGACCTGTATAGTGTACTCTGTGTAGAATTTTGTACTGAATTAATTGTAAATTGGGGTGTCTGATCATTTTAAAAGTTTTTTAACAAGTTTGGGACCAGAAGTTCTGGTCAAAGATAACTTATAGATCCACCTCCCATTTTTCAATAGGGATTGCAATTTTATCGTCTATTTTGGACAGTGTCTTATATACTTTAGACAGTAGTTTGGGGGGTTTGAGATTATAGAAGTCTAATACCCTTGGTGGTGTTTGTAATTCTATTTTATTGAGCTTAAATTTTTGTTTGACTACAGATTTAATTTGGTGATATTCTAAAATGCTATTCTTATCCATTCCAAATTGGGAGACTATTCGATTAAATGGGATGAAGTCCAATCCTTCATATATGTGTTCCAGGTATAGGATTCCTTTATTTTTCCAGTCCGGAAGGTTCATCATTTGGTTATTTTGCAAAATGTCAGGATTATTCCAGATAGGTGTGCATCTGCATGGTACTATTGAAGACTCTGTCATTTTTAGATACTCCCACCATGCTGTCAGAGAGGTGCTGATATTAATACTTTTGACGCTTTCATGTTTTCTTATGCTTGAGCTAATAAATGGTAAGTCTGAAAGCTCTATCGTATTGCAAAGTGTCTGTTCTATATCTAACCAGGACTCAACTAGTGGGTTATCTTGCAATCATCTTGGTATATTTTCCAGCCTGTTGGCTACGAAATAATAATAAAAGTTGGGTAAATCCAGTCCTCCTCTGTCTTTGGTCTTCTGAAGCATTTTTAAGCTAATTCGTGGAGGTTTATCCTGCCAAAGGAATTTAGTAATTGAATACAGTGGGTGGGGTTGGGTGGGGTTGAGCTGAGCATGCCCTGACGGCCGATCACCGGATACACGGCAGCGTTTGAAGCTGATGGCAGCTCGTTAGCAAACATCCACAAACAATTAAGACACATTTTTGCCTAAATTATCTTATGACAATGCAAAAAATAATCTGGTAAATATAACTCACTCAATCTGGAGGTAAGTGAAGAAAATTTAGAAAGTTTACAAAACTATATTGACGGAGTCTTTGAGTTTTTCGTCATGGGTCCGAAGAAATCAGCAGCTGAGCCTGAAACACCTGGGACCAAGAGGAGCCGTCCTCAGGACTCGCCTGAGGCCTCATCTCCCCGTAAGGACATATTAGAATTATTAGATTCTATAGATAAACGACTGCTGGGATTTGAGGGACGACTTCATCTGCTTGAGGTTCTACACCAGGAGTTTCAGAACCTCCGAACATCTCTGGAGTTTAGTCAGGAGCAGGTTGAGCGGCTCGCTGCTGAGAACGCGTCTCTGCAGGAGTCCGTTTCTTCCCTGGAAGAGGGAATGACGTGGATCACCCAGGACAACAAGACTCTGAAGGAGACTGTTTTGGCCCTTCAGGCCCGTAGCATGAGGGACAATTTGGTGTTCGCAGGCCTGCCGGAGCAGACGGGAGGGGCAGAGAACTGCGGGCATACAATCAAGAACTTTCTCCAGACCCAAATGAAGATACCCGAAGAAACAGTAAAAAACATCCCCTTTCACCGGGTACATTGCCTTGGAGCTAAAAGAGTGGACAGCAGAAGACTTTGTCCCATCGTGGCTAAATTTGAACATTTTAAGCAGAAGGATCTTGTTAAAAGTCACGGAAGAGAGCTCAAAGGAAAAGACTTCAGCGTAAATGACCAGTTCCCTAAGGAAATCCTGGATCGGTGTTGAGTCCTCTTTCCGCTGCTCAAAAAGTTTATCCAGGATGGGAAAAGAGCTGTCATCTCGGTGGATACGCTTTACGCGGACAATAAACTTTACAAGGAGCGAGGAGTGACTGACTGGCTGTATTAGCCCAACATCAGGTCAGACAATTATTGTTCTTATTAGGATTCACTGGGTTTGATCACGTCAGGATTAAACAGCTGCTAAATCCGTACTCTAGATGATGAGATCACCTGTTCATCACCATCTCACACCCCTATCACCTTTTCTTTTTAGTTCTTTCTTCTTTTTTAACCTGTATCTGTATTTTCCTTTCCTCTTTACCTGCTTCTGTACCTTTACACCTGTATGGCACAACCACACAACTTTCCAACACTGCGTCAGACTAAGCACACACGTACACACACGTACACGCACACACACACACACAGACACACACACAGACACACACACACACACACACACACACACACACACACACACACACACACACACACACACACACACACACACACACACAAATATACATATTAAATCCACAGCACAATATCATAATTTATGCGTCAAATAATACAACCACAAACACTGTTGGATCTTTATTATTATTATTATTATTATTATTATTATTATATTTACTTTTTTGTTATTTATTAACATACTATTTTATACATTTAGTTACTTATTCCATCTTATTCACATGAAGGTGTCATATTTTAGCTACTCACACACACACACATCTATGGGTGCACTAAAGTTTGTCTCATGGAACGTTCATGGAGCTGGCTCCATAGAGAAAAGAATAAAGATTTTTGATCAGCTAAAGAGAGTGCAAGTAGACTTAATATTATTACAAGAGACTCATAGATCTGCCACATCTGCAGATGAATTTAAAACACCTGAGTTTCCCAGCATGTTCTCTGCCTGCTATAACTCTAGGCAAAGAGGTGTAGCAATTTTAATACACAAAAACATCAATTTCACAGTATTGGACACAGTCTCTAATCCAGAGGGTAGATTTATAATGTTAAAAATATCTGTACAGAACCAAAGCTTATGTATTGTCAGCATATACTGTCCAAATATTGATGACCCTTCATTCTTTCCTAATTTTTTCTCTGTACTCTCCAAACACCTGGACTGTCCACTTATACTTGGAGGCGATTTTAACTTTTTGGATGAACTCTTTAACAGTGTTGGGAGTAACGCAGTACAAAAGTAATTAATTACTGTAATGCATTGCTTTTTGCTGTAATGCGGTAATGTAAGGCATTACAGGGAAAGAAAATGGTAATATTTACTCGGTACAATTGTCAGTAACGCGGTAATTATAATGCATTTTTAAACCCAGAATCAAGATGTGGGCTTCCTAAAAATTACAATTGTGGAAAGCCCAAAATAAAGATCCAGTATCCACATATACGACGTCATTTATGAACTCAGCTTTGCGGGCATTCTATGAGCAGGGAGAGAGGACGCAGCGGTAACGGCTCAAACACTCCAGCTGTGTCCTGCGCGCGGCCGCTGTTATATTCACAAAATCGCTCCACCAAAACAAAGTCATTCACTTGCGATCGTTCATATCAGCCCATATTCTCTGTACTTTCTGTACTTGTCTGACGTGCTTTGCCTCAGCTGAGTTCATAATCTGTGCGCCGGTGATTTCAACTCATTGCTGCTGGAGCGCAGCGCATATTAAGCTTTTTTGCGTTCGGTAGATCCCTTTGGCTGATTAGTTAGAAAGTATGAAATCTAGGAAACAGTTTTTCTGGAAGACGGAGAAAACATGCAGCATGCAGGAAGGTTAGAGCGAGAAAGGGCAGGAAATTATTGAAATAAAATAAAAAATAAAAAAACAAAGTGCTTGAAAAGAAAAAAGTAGGTAGATTTATCCCCAATACACATTTTTACCAGTGAAAAGCAATAATATATAAGCATTTAATATTTATACATGTGATAGAATCAGATCACCCCAGAAGTCAGTCCCACATCCAGGGCCGTATCAAGGAATTTGTGGACCAAGGCAATATAGGCTTGGAGCCCCACCACCTCACTTTCTGCTCAGTTAATATAAGATGGCAGCATGCTGAGAGTACAGATTGTTGTTGCTTTTATTTAATAAACAATCATTTTAAAGCACTGTTATTATCTGACTGTTTTTAACAGCAATCCTAGCTCAGACACTGCATCACCTTCCTCTGGATCTGTCATGAGTTCACTGAGCATCGCATGACCTAATTCATATTGAAATTGTTTTGGTGAAAGTAACTTAAAGTAATGCAAAAGTAGTGTAATGCCTTACATTTTAAAATCAGTAATATTGTAATGTAATCAATTACATTAAAATGAGGGTAACAAGTAATAAATAATGCATTACAGTTTTGAAGTAACTTGCCCAACACTGTTCAGGAGTTAGAAGAAATCATTAAGTCTTTAGAGGCGTCCACAGAAGAAGAGTTACTGAGCAAATTAAGTAAAGCTAAATTAGAACTTCATGGAATTATTGACAAAAAGTCACAATTTTTAGCACAAAGACTATGAATAGAAAACTTTGAACATAGTAATAAATCATGTAAATTGTTAGCTAGCCAGTTAAAAAATTAATAAAGAGAATACTACCATATCTGCTGTTAAAGACTCAACCGGGAATATAGTTTATGACCCTGAAAGAATAAACAACACTTTCAGAGACTTTTACCAAACTTTGTACTCACCACAGATAAACCCATCAGATAATGAGATCAATGAGTTCCTTGACAGGATAACACTTCCTAAATTATCAGACAGCCAAGTTACAGTCCTGGACTCGCCACTAACATCAGCGGAGCTCCAGGAAGCCCTTAAATCCATGACTAATAGGAAAGCTCCAGGTCCAGACAAAAACGCCTCGAGTCAAATTCTCTGCCTCGAGGCTTCGTTTAATTCGTGTTTAATTAATTCATGGCTTTGCAATCGCCTGGGGTCATGTTTCTCCTGGACCGAAATAAGTGATGCACATACATACTGCACTGAATGCACACGCGAGTAGCAAATGTAACTTCACTTTCTCTTAAGCCATGGCGGACGACGTGGACCCCGGTGGAGTGCGAAAAAGAACAGAAAATGTCAAAGGTGTGGGACCATTTTTCACTTCGTAAGGCGGAAAACGTAGTCCAGTGTAAATACTGTAAAATGGATTTAGCCTACCACAACACCACATCCTCCGTGCTGCAGCACCTGACCAGGAAACATCCACATGTAAATGTCACTTCTGCAAGCAGACTGGGAGGTCCGCTATATATTCTGCGGACACTGTGCGACTTTTTCGTTTGTAGCACTCATTTTCAGCTCACACTGTGCGTCTGGTAGCAACACATCGGACCTAAAAATGTGCTAAAATAGCAGTTTTTACACAACACGTCAGACTTTTTATTGTGTTGTTATTGACGTCTGTTGTCCCTCGGGATTGCTCCAGGAGGACACAGGTATTTATGAGAGTGGCGGAAGAAAACGAAAGAAAGTAAATAAATGTTTTGTGATCAGTATAATTTGACATAACTACGGCAAACATGCTTTCTCTACAATTATTGTTATTGTGTGAGAAAAAACAAGTGTAGAAATTAAAACGGACGTTTTAATAGGGAAATAGCTGGCGAGCTATGTTAGAGCATGCACCTTGAGCGGTTCTGGTGCTGTTTGGGCCGCAGCCACTCACTGTGCTACTTCAACAGTTATCCTCCTAGTTTCTGTCTGGCTTGCAGGCTAGTAGATTCTCACACGAGGGGAAAATCGGCTCAGGTTGTATACTTATTTTTTGCACAGGCATTTGTTTACTGTGAAGTAAAGTTGAAGTGCTGAAGTTTTGAAAAATAATTTTGAATAAAACTTGAAGAATAACTGGCAATTGCGTGGTCATTTTAAGAGGTCTTTCATATTTAATAACATGCTATTTGATATAATGGTTTACAAACACAAAATGGTCATTTATTAGAGTACTCGATTAATTGATAAAATATTTGATAGAGTACTCGATTACAAAAATATTCGATAGCTGCAGCCCTAGTTCATACAAACTTAAGTAATAAAAACATCAGATATGGATCTGATTTAGGGTGACAGAAAGCACTCTGAATCTGATTTGTCCTGTTCTGACAAACAAATATCAGATCTGTATACTGGGAAGAAATTTATTTTCAAACATACTCACTTAGATAATTATTCAGCCAGAGTTACATCATATAATCCATTCGTTTGACTGAAAAAGGAGCAGGCAGAACTATGAACTTGTTTAGCCCGTCCAAGTAACATGGAATAAAAAATACATGTATCTGTATGTAAATGTAGTTTAAATGTCTTCCCACAATAGCTCATGTAGATTCTGTCTGAGTTATACCACAAAAATCCTGCAGTTCCACTAAAAGAGTATTTAGCTGCAAAACAGCCTGTTAGCTCAGCTGTCTGCTGCTTCCTCTGTATCAAGTTAGCTGTACACACGTTAGCTCCAGAATAGAGGTGCGAATCTTCACTTGTCTCCCCATTCGCTTCGATTATGATTATTGGGTCAACGATTCAATTTGATTCGATTCGATATCCCGATGCATCACGATTATTTCATATTGATTTGTTTTCATCGATAAATAGAAGATGTAATTGCTTTTTATTTTATTTTTTTTATCAAAAACATAATTGACACTACCTGCCATCCCTCAAAAGCTCTCCATTCACAACAGGTTAGGACAAAACATTTTAAACATTGAAGAAGATTTAACAAAGTAAAACAATTTGTTTCCTCGTTCAACACCACGCCTCAGGCTGAGAAAACATGCTTTGCAAAAACTCACAAAATCTAAAAAAGTACTGAAAACCTATAGGACACTTAATATGCGGTAATAATAAAATACATAATTGGTTCATATATGAATGTTTAATGTCTCTGAGCAGCTTTAGTCAAATATTTATGCCACAGTTCAAGGCTGTAAGAAATAACACCAAATGAAATGTTTGACTTAGTTTGTTATTTTATTTGAACCGAGTGGTTCATTTCTGAAATGTTGGAGAATGAATCAAGTTCTTTTTGATGCAGAACATAATAAAACATAACACTAAACTTCCAATAATATTTAAAATGTGTGTTTTATTTTTTCTGATAAAAACACCATCAGAAGGCTGTGGCCTGGATTAGGATTAAATTACCCAGCTGATGGATCTCTTTCACTAACCAGCTAACTACAAAACTTTCCACTAACCTGTCCTGTGGGACCCTCACCATGTAACCTTCATGTCCATGCTGTCTCTGGAGGAGCAGATAGGAAATTAGACCTCCTGTAACCTAAAATGAACCAAAGCTTCCTCCCAGTTTCTCTTTAAGCTGAATTCAACATCAGTTTATCATCATGAAACAAAAGAATAAAGTGGAACAAAAACTTTATCTTCTATTTCTCTCTCCTTTTAACTTTTCCGTGTCCCTTAATAAAAGAGACAGACGATCACGCTGCAGCCACCATCATTGACCACGCCCCCTCCCCAAGACCGGATCTCCCAGCATCACAACATTCGGTCTGACTGAGCGCTTCAAGGAGAAATAACAATTAAATTATGAAAATAATAATGCGTGTTTGGAGGAGCGTCCTCCGATCTTCTCCCTTGTGTGAGCAGACAGTCTCTCTCTCTCTCTCAGTTGCTGTGCGAGCGAGCGGAGCACACATGACAACCCGCTCAATTAACATAATTCACGGCCCAAATCCAACAGAACCGGTCGGGCTGATTCGGTTCCGGTTCAGTCTCAGGTTACAACTCTAGCGCTCAGCCCTGCAGTACCACATTAAGGCAGAGCCACTTTGTAATTGTGGAGGACACTCACTCTGACAGATTTGGATGCTGCGCTGGTGCCGCCGTTAAAAAACAAAAACTACATTCCACTATAATCGATTATGGCGTACGCTTCTACGATGCAGAATCGTTATGTCCGCATCCTGATGTATCGATTATTTGATTATTTTCCTCAGCTCTGCTCCAGTAGCTGCAAAGTCTCTGATGTTCCACAGATTCCTAAAAAATTAGCAAACTTATTAACATAAACTGCAATAATTAATTCCATGAAACCAGCAATGAATATGTTAAGATGAGTTTTTAATACGTCTCTCTGGGGCAATAGATCATTGTCCTAAGGCTAGCACAATGTCTTGCTTGGCAGCTAGCTAGTAAGCTAACGTTTGGTTAAAACCAACTTAAAAAGTGACTTAACTTACAGATTAACTAAGAAAATATAAAATATATTATCAATACTCACTTTAGATCCTCAGTAGACACCACAGACAGCAGAAATAACGTGTCTGGGGCTCAAAATTCATGTTGTTGACCGAGGTAGGGAAAAAAAGTCTTGGAGGCTACATCACTTCCGGGTCACTGAACTG
The DNA here is from genome assembly GCF_043380555.1 of Nothobranchius furzeri. Taxonomy (NCBI): domain Eukaryota; kingdom Metazoa; phylum Chordata; class Actinopteri; order Cyprinodontiformes; family Nothobranchiidae; genus Nothobranchius; species Nothobranchius furzeri. The sequence continues at coordinate 57,708,104 of NC_091749.1, forward strand.
TCACTCAAGAGAAACCACTGTCCTATGGGAGAGGACTTCTCAGAAGTCCCACCCACCCAAAAGGGTTGTGTCAGAATTGCAACCAAAAACTCAGGGATTGCAAAGGAGAAAGCCAGACAGTGTAAGTGCACATCTGGTAGTGAGAACAAAGCTCTGAGCAGCGAGAATGAAACAAAGGAAACTGATAACGTAGAGCCAAACAGAAAAAGGAAACATACTTTGTTACTCAATTTAAGAAGTTGATTCAGATAGTAAGTTTTACTTTTGAAACATATTTTTTCCTTAAGTCATTATTTTTGTTCCGTCAATTTCTTAATTTTTGTTTGACCATCAAAGTGTTTTTCTTGATCATTTTAAGAATCTGATTTAGATAGTGTTTTTCTTTTGAAACTATTTTTTTCTCTCAATGTCTTATAATTTGTTTGATCTCCAAAGTGTTTTTCTTGATCGTATTGGCACAAATCTAATTCCTTAGTTACTGCAGCAGCACGTCTTGCTCGTGTAAGCTTCTGCTTGGCCCTTCCCACCAGAGACGCGTAGCAGCAGGGGAGCAGCTGTCACCAACAGAGCACGAAGTCACACGAGTGACTTCGTCAGTAAAGACAACAACAAGCAGGAGAAAACTACAACATGGCTCCAAAAGGCTTGTGTTTTATGTTCTGTCCATTTTGTAATTGCCAATACGGACCTGGAAAACAAAAGAGACCGCTAGCTAGGTGATGACTTCTCACGGGGCCGCACAGTTAGTAACTTTTTTTTAAAGTAAAGCAACCGGAAGGCAGTACGTTTCTTTATTCTGAAAATCTCAGGAAGCTTTGCTCCGTTTCCGTGTCCGATTTCCTGTCTTTCCATCCCCAAAAATATCGAACTTGACCCGTTTCAGAGGCGTAGCACATAGAAAATAGAACCGGCGCGTAAGGGCCGTGACATGCTATGGAAAGCCAGAACCGCCAAAATACGCCACTTTCGCGGCCGACTCGCCTGCTGACGGCTCCGGTGGAAAAGGGTCTGTTGACCACAGCGGTTCCTATCAGCAGTTATGACATGCTGCTGCAGTAACGTGCTGCTGACGGCTCCTGTGGAAAGGAGGGGTGAGTCTGAACCAATGTTTGATGTGTTATTTTGGGGGGAGAAAAATTATATGTGGTTGTGTTCGTGTAGGATTGATTGATTGATTGATTGATTGATTGATTGTCGATTGGTTAATTGGTTGGTTGGTTGGTTGGTTGGTTGGTTGGTTGGTTGGTTGGTTAGTTGGTTGGTTGGTTGGTTGGTTGGTTGGTTGGTTGGTTAGTTTGTTGGTTGGTTGGTTGGTTGGTTGGTTGGTTGGTTGGTTCTTGAAGTGGATCTTGAGAGAAAATGTATATTTTTTCATGTGATAAATTGGACCAATTTTTAAATCTTAACTTAAATAGGAACAAATTTGTTTGCATCCAGATTCAGACCCAATCTTTGCCCATGCAGATTTGATTGAG